>NC_136909.1:62159159-62285027 GCF_949606895.1 Notothenia rossii | reverse complement strand
ATTTGAAATCAGATGAAAACAAACTGTAACGGACCCTGCCGTGTTATCTATGATTACTATACGCCATACATTCATAATGTCAAGCGGGAGGAGGGGGGAGCATCGCTACGTAAAAGCATTAGTGCGAGGGAGAGCTGTCATCTTCCCTTTACAAGCTTCAAACATGTATTTATCGGGAGATTTTGGCATAAAAGTTTCATATTCTGAAAAAAATTCCCTGGAAACCTCAAACTCTTACACAGAAAGTGGATCTCTGCACACACGCTTTTTTTTTATATCAGCTTTGTGTTTCAATGGTTTTGTCCTAACCTTGGAGAGCCGTATGTTTACTGCCACCCTAAAATGACCTCAAAAATGTTAATAAAGAATTTATTGAAAAGTTAGTTGGCTGATTGTTTATTATGGCTCAGCCAGGTTATATGGGATGCCCAGTCTACTATATATGATATGGGTCACTCATTTTACAATATTAAACTTTGTTTTCTTATCTTTAATTTGTCATCCTTATGTAGAATGCTATTACGAAACACACATTGGTTGTTTATAGCATAAAGAACATCTGATTTAATGTGAGGTAGGGAAATAATCCATTTGAGTATAAGTATGTGCATATAAATATGTTAATTTACAACAGCTGTACGCTGCTTGAAAAATGCACCTTGAAAATGCTTGAAAAGTGCTTGAATTTGACTTTGGAAAAGGTGTAAGAACCCTGTTATCTCTGTTTGAAAGTATTTACTTCATTACTGTAATTGAGTTGTTGGCATGTTACATACTATAACTGTACACAAATCCTGCACAATGTTCTGTGGTAAACTTACTTTTATGCAACACAGACACTGACCAACCACTATATCTTTGTGTTTATCTGAAGGACTGAGAAACAAAGAGATGCAGGCGGAAGGCTAAGGATGTTCAATGAGGCACAGGAAGCAGCAGTTACAAACTGGGTTTTGGCAAACAATGCCATCACACTTAGAGAGATCCGAAGCATAGTAACTATGTGCTGAGATGCATGTGGCACAATGTTAGTTTTTGGATAAAATGATTATTTTCAACGACTCATTTGTATTTCTACATTTAATGTATTTCTGTAAACTCAAGCAGAACCTCTCTGTACAGAGCATAGCCCATAACAGATGAAAGTGCTTTAGATTATGCTCAGCAGTGTGTAGTTGGGTGGTCAAACAATCTAGTATTATGAATGAAGTGTGTTATATTTGGTGCAAAAGTTTGCATTTGGTAAGTGTTTATGTAGTTTTGAGTGTAGTTATTCACTTAGCAGGATAAATTAGGTGTTTTGCACTTTGGGTGTGGGGTTTTGTGAATTGTGTTTAGTGTTCTGAGTAACTGAGCAATTAAAAAAAAAAACGTGTTAGCAATCGAGAAACTGTAAAGAACATTCTATTCTTGGACAACTGTCTTCGAGTCCTGCTTTTGGGTCCTACGTCCTGTGTCTCAGTCCATAACAGCACGAACTGACCAAAATATGGACCCAGCGGATTCAGAGACAGTGAAGATAGCTCTGCGAGCTCAAGGATCGAAACTACACCAGCATGAGGAGCAGCTGGCGCCATCAACCTGGGGTGAGGGACCTGACCGGCCGTCAGGAAAATGTTCAAGCCTCCTCAATACTCAGGTGAATCACCTTGCGAACAGCTGCACCGTGTCCTTGCGCACCTGGAAGCTGGTTCATCCCTCAGCCTCCTGCTGTTGCTTACACCAACTGCTCCAGCTGACCATGTGCCACTCCATGCTCCACCGCCTCGTCTGGCATCTCCAGAGCGATTCTCCGGAGATTCTGGTGACTGTCGCCCTTTCTTTGTTCATTGTGATCTCCATTATAAATATTACCCTGCTGCATTCCCCACTGATCATTCTAAAGTGGCCTTCATGGTGAGCCACTTAACGGGAGAGCAGCGGCCTGGGCTACGTCCGAATGGGCGAGAGATTCAACTGCCTGTAATTCTCTGGATGTATTTACAGACACTCTCACCAAGGTGTTTATCGCACGGCTCCTGAAGGGAGGCAGCCAGAGCACTGATGCAGATTAAGCAGAGCCAGCGCAGAGTATCGGACTATGCCATTGAGTTCAGGACCCTTGCAGCAGATAGTGGCTGGAATTCGTCAGCACTGCTCGACGCCTTTTTGTCTGGTCTTTCGGATTCCATTAAAGACCAGTTAATACCCTTTGGACCTCCCAGAAGACTTGGATTTCTTTCATTGCACTGGCAGTTCGAATAGACAATAGACTGGCCGAAAGACAAAAAGAAAGTTTCAAGAATGTGGCACGTCTGCCTCGACACCAAGGGGACACACCAAGCCATTGTCCCGCCTGGAGACCTCCTGCCGATACTCCTCCTGGGAGAAGAGTGCTCCCTAGTGTCTCAGAGGAGCCCATGCAGTTGGGTCGGCAAAGTTGACTCCGGAGGAACGTCTTCGGCGCATTCAGAGGGCAGTGTTTTTACTGTGGGGAGCAGGGGCACCTCGTGGCTTCTTGTACAGCAAAAGATCGGGCTCATCAGGGACGAGGAGGACCCTGGTGAGCCGACTGTCATCTGGATTCCTCCTCGTACATTGACACAGGTACAAGTAAAAGTAGACAGACATGTTTTAACTCAGGGGATCTCATAGACTCTGGTGCAGATGAAAGTTTAATGGATTGGGGGTTGGCCAAGAAGTGGAACTGTGTAGTAATTCCTTTGAAGCAACCGTTAAAGGCCTCTGCTCTGGATGGTCGGTTATTGTTCACCATTACCCATTGTACTATGCCCATTGAAATAACCGTAAAAGCAATACATACTGAACACATGACTTTCCATTTATTTGACTCTACTCAGGATCCACTTATTCTTGGTTACCCATGGTTAGTCAAGCACAACCCACCCATAGACTGGAGATCTGGGAGAGTTAAGGGATGGGAGAGGACTGCAAGCACTTCTGTTTGAAAGACAATAATACTGGTGACAACACTCCCCATGCTAGAAGGATTGAGACCCAAGCTGTTGTTCAGATGCCATGTACAGAAATGACTGAGGCTATCCAAGTACAGGAGCAAGATTTCCCTGACAAGTCTAAGGTGCCCAGTTGCTATTGGGACCTGAAGGAAGTTTTTAGTAAAGCCTGAGCCACTGCCCCTGCCACCACATAGGCCTAATGACTGTGCTATAAACTTGGTACCTGGCTCCCCCATTCCCAAGGGTCGCCTCTACTCTCTTTCCGGACCTGAAAGGGAGGCCATGAACAATTATATTGAGACCTCATTGCAGGGCCCGAACTCATTCGCCCTTCCTCGTCACCGGCGGGAGCGGGTCTTTTTCGTCGACAAAAAGGATGGATCACTCTGGCCCTGTATAGACTAGAGCCCTCTGAGTGCAATCACCATCAAAAACAGGTACCCTCTCCCACTCATCTCCTCCGCCTTTGAACTTTTGCAAGACGCCAACATTTTCACCAAACTGGATTTAAAGAATGCTTATCATTTGGTGAGAATCAGGGAGGGGGAGGAATGGAAGACTGGATTTAACACACCTAGTGGACACTATGAGTACCTAGTGATGCCTTTTGGCTTGACAAACGCACCGGCAGTGTTTCCGACCCTCATAAATTAGGTGTTGGGGGACTTCCTGAATAACTTTGTGTTTGTATATCTTGATGACATTAGATTTTTTCTCCTGAAAACATATCCCACCAGCAGCATATCCGTCAAGTCCTCGACGCCTGGTACAGAACCAACTTTATGTTAAAGCAGAGAAGTGCGAGTTCCATGTCCAAACCACGTCGTTCCTGGGTTTCATCATTGCCCCCGGTCAAATAAAGATGGACCCTGCCAAGGTCAGTGCCGTGGCCAGTTCCTGTCAACAGGAAAAAACTAGAGCAGTTGCTGGGTTTGCAAATGTTTATAGACGTTTCATCAGAAATTTCAGTTCTATTGCTTCCCCGCCTACATGTACTTATCTCTCCTCATGTCCCTTTTGAATGGAACTCCAAAGCTGCTAATGCTTTTCAAGGCCTAAAGGAGATGTTCACCTCTGCTCCCATCCTCACCATCCCAGATCCACTCCGACAGTTCGTGGTAGAGGTGGATGCCTCTAACCTCGTTGTGGGGGCAGTTCTCTCTCAGCGGGCTGCAAAGGATAATAAGCTCCATCCCTGCGCTTATCTCTCCCGTAAGTTGTCCCCTTCGGAAAGGAACTACGACTTGGCAATCGTGAACTACTGGCAGTGAAACAAGCCTTGGAGGAGTGGAGACATTGGCTAGAGGGGGGCCGCTCAGCCTTTCCTGGTATGGACGGACCATAAGAACCTCGAATACATAAAAAAGGCTAAGAGACTTAATTCACGCCAGGCTAGATGGACACTTTTTTTCAGTCGTTTTGATTTTACCTTGTCATTTAGACCTGGCTCCCAGAACACCAAGCTAGATGCCTTGTCCCGTCTGTTTGACCCTGAGCCTGCTGCCAAGGAACCAGAACCCATCTTACCACTGAACCGTGTGGTAGGAGCGGTAACTTGGCAGATAGAAAAAGAGGTGCAGCAAGCAAATGTTGAGAGCCCAGCACCTAGTGAGTGTCTGCCTAATAGGCTGTTTGTTACAGTGCCCTTACGCTCCAAGATCATTCACTGGGCTCACACATCCTTGCTCACTTGTCATCCTGGTGTTAGAGGAACCAGGTTCGCACTTAAGCAGCGTTTCTGGTGGCCGTCCATGGCTAAAGATGTTGGTGAATATGTGAATGCCTGTCCTCTTTGTGCTCGCAGCAAAACTTCTTCCAGGTCTCAGGCTGGGTTGCTGCAGCCGTTGCCCATTCCTCAACGGCCCTGGTCTGACATATCCATGGACTTTATTACTGGACTCCCGATGTCTCAAGGTAATACCACTGTGCTAACAGTGGTAGATCGTTTTTCTAAAATGACTCATTTTATTCCATTGACCAAGCTACCTTCGGCCAAGGAAATGGCAGAAATTATGATGATCAATGTGTTCCGGATACATGGATTTCCCAGTAATATTGTGTCAGACCAGGGCCCACAGTTTGTTTCCAAGTTCTGGAAAGAGTTCTGCAGTCTTATTGGAGCCACCGCTAGCCTCTCCTCTGGGTATCACCCCCAGTCCAACGGACAAACGGAGAGATTAAATCAAGTCTTGGAGACATGTCTGAGGTGCTTGGTGGCTCAGAATTCCTCATCGTGGAGCAAGCATCTAATCTGGGTGGAATACGCCCACAATTCTCTTCCTACCTCTGCCACAGGTCTGACTCCCTTCCAGTGCGTCTTTGGCTACCAACCACCCGTGTTTGCTGAGACTGAAAAGGAGGTCTTGGTCCCTTCTGCACATGCCCTGGTCAGACGTTGCCACCGCATCTGGGCGGCTGCCCGTCGAACCCTTCTAAGGAGTTCTTCTTCAATGAAAAGGGGGGCTGAACGACACCGCCGGCCAGCTCCAGTGTACCAGCCTGGGCAGAAGGTTTGGTTGTCCACGAAAGATCTACCCCTCCATGTCACTTCAAGAAAATTAGCCCCCAGGTTTGTTGGTCCCTTTCCAATAACGAAGATTCTAAACCCTGTTTCTGTGCGCCTGCGACTCCCCAGGTCCCTGCGGGTCCACCCGACATTCCACGTTGGGAAGATCAAGCCTGTCAAGGAAAGCAGTTTGGTGCCCGCAACCAAACCTCCGCCACCCCCCAGAGTTGTTGATTGTGGCCTTGTTTATACGGTCAAGAAACTGCTGGCAGTCCGAAGAAGGGGACGTGGCAGGCAGTTCCTTGTGGACTGGAAAGGCTATGGAGCAGAGGATAGGATGTGGATTTCTTCTCGCTACGTTGTGGATCAGGAGTTGATCAGGGACTTCTACAGGCAACATCCTAATCTCACACCACGTCTTTTTGTCCGGTCGAGTCATGGAAGACAGGAAGATGTGTGGTTCATAAAAACATTTTCTTCCTCAATATCAAGCAGCGATTATTGTTTTTATTTTAAGTTGTATAATGTCTGACTTTTTTTGCCATCCGTGAGGAAAATAAATGGGGCTCAGAATACTGAAATATGTATTTTTTAAATCTTTTTTTCCTTCTAATTTGTTATTCTTTTCAAAATAGCACACTGTTATTTACTCAACAATAACACACAATTATCCTTGTTTTTATTTATTTGTTTAGTTCTATAATCTCTGTCTTTTTTGCCGTCCGTGAGGAACTGAATTTCAAAATAAAGTCCTCAATAATATTATGTATGAAATGATGTTGTCTATTAACTAGGGCGCCGGTTCATGTTAGGACCGTCTTTTCTATGTTGCTGTGGGGTTTTTCCCATCGGTTTGGGGATTAAAATATACAAACGGTAAAAAGCCAATAAGTAGTAAGCCTTATCAGCCATAACTATCAACAGAATTGCGTTGCCAGGCAACAGCTTGGGTACTTGTTCATTTATAAATTCTTCAACTTGAACCCTATATATTTAAAAACCTTTTTAGAAGACCTCACGAAATACGTTAACGTAAATTCAAAATAAAATATGAAGGAATGTGTGTATAACAAAATACAGTACATCCGTCATTAAATTACCACTGACAGCATCCCAAACATGTTTTTCTAAGATTAGGCACCTAAGGGGTTTGGCAAAGAAGCTTAATTATTTTCCCATTATTTCAATAAGATACTGCCTTTATCTGAAAGACTCTAAATTGATGAAGTATTTAAGGTGTCATTAAAGTATTGTTTATAAGGAGTTATGAAAAACAACATGTAAGCTTCTCTAGCTTGGTACCATTTATACTAACAATAGATGCATGAAATTTTAACACGTTGCTTCTTCTTCTTTAAACCAAATCTTCATAGAAACTCTTGTCGACTTAGTTTAACACCAGAAAAGTGAATATACCAGACAAATTAAAAACCAAGGCCTCTTTTCTAGTATATATTAAGGGATAGCTATTTTTCTTATAGTGTTGCTAAACTTTGTTCATCCAAGCAAGCATAGAAAAAGTTGCATATGTGTTGCTAACTACTCTAACCTTATGGCATTCATCAGTTTAGGTCATTCGAAGAAGTCGGAAGAAGTACATTTACTCAAGTACTGTATTGAAGTACCATTTTGTAATCCTACTCCTCTACTTGAATAGTTCCATTTTGTGCTACTTTGTCTCCACTAAATTGTGTACCTTACCCGACTTCTGATAAGCTGTTGACGATGGATGGATGGATATTTTCATGATGCCATGACAGTTTGGAATGAAGCTAAATAGTGAGTGAAGTTGGTGTGAAAATGGTCAGCAACTTCTGCTTTGTACTTTTACTCCACTTTGTTCTTCTACTCCACTAAATTGTGTACCTTACCCGACTTCTGACAAGTTGTTGACGATGGATGGATGGATATTTTCATGATGCCATGACAGTTTGGAATGAAGCTAAATAGTGAGTGAAGTTGGTGTGAAAATGGTCAGCAACTTCTGCATTGATTTAATATTTGTATGAACACTATATCATCTGTCCTAAGTTTTCCATTGTCCCCTTTTGAATAGTGAATACAGACTTCCGTTCCTGCTGTTATGGGAAGATATTTCCTCTCACCCAGGCCATAATGTACGTGATTATTAAAGTGTGGTGAAATGTACCTTTGTGGCCTAGACTCATTAAATGTGAGGCGACACAACACTTGTCTCTTTCACAACTAGTTATTTGATGTTAGTTTGGTCTGTCAGGACCTCAACATGCAGCTGAAAATGAAATGGCACAATGGCAATATGAATGACTGAGTTAACTGAAGGATTATTTGAATTATTTGAAGTATTAAAGTAACGTGTTATGGCAGGAAAGTTAAATCTGGTATATTCATTTTAATGTCACCTTATATATATATTCATGTGTGGTAAATTTGAAGGGACAAAGTATATTTTTCCTCCCCAATATATTGAGGTGAAGTCTTTGTGTTTAGAGAGGGATGTGAGCAGGGGACATCCATATTTGGGGATAGCTCCAAAACTCTGGAATGTTTCCCTCATAAAAGAAGAGGGTGCGTTACACATGCTTAGGGCAAATGTGTGTGTTTTCATTGCAGTAAATATATGTGCTGCGTGATTACTGTTCAACTATACCTCTGTTTTTATTCTTTCATGTGTGGGTACTAAATGGCTACAAACATTGTGGAGAAATTAGCTTAAACATGTTTTATTACTCTATATGAAATGGAAGCAGCTTTTATGACAGGGACGAGAGAGCTGGGGGAGGGGACATTCTTCTTAAGATTTTCAGCATGTCAATTATCAGGGAAATCTACTTGTTTTGAATAGATGTTTGTGGTTAATTACTTTGTATTAATAATAACAGTATGTGTAAAGGAAGCTGGAAATATACAATGTGAAACCTTTTATTTTAAGTAAAGATGTGAACAATAGCTCAAATGGCTGGAAAGGCTGCAGGACAAATGAGTGTGTTCTCTATATTGGGCCTGTGTGAAGTTTGACTATTTGAAAAGTATCTCTAATACTACTTAAGAGCATAGGTAATGTGTTCCTCGTTATTATTGATATGAAAGTAATTTACATGTATTACGTATATTTAGCCAACTATAACAACTATATCTTAAAACATACTTTTAACTTGTGTGTGGTAACCTGAGGGGGGGAAGATGGACACAGGGACAAAGGGCCATAAAGGGGATGTGTGTGTGCTGGCTGCAAGATGTGAAATAAGATAAGGAAACTTGTTGTTTAGAGCAGGTTCGTACCAGACACCAAAAGGTATCTGGTCTTCGTCAAACTGAAAGAGACTTTTTGTTTCCGGGTTTCTTCTGCTGTGTCGCGCTGATTGGGTACGACAGGCCATGTGTTGGTCTCTCCCAATAAGATGACCTCTGGGGGAAAAGCAGGCACACACCTCCTCCTGTGTTTTTAGTATGAAAGCCTGTGTTTTCCTTTGGTTCGCTCTCTTTTTCTTCAGGCTGACCAGAGAGTAAGACAGGAGAAAGAGCAGGAAGTACTTCCTTTGTATTTGTATTATTACTTTGTGTCATTAAAACAAGATTATTGTTTAACTTGCATTCTGGTGTTTCTTAATCCCTTCCTTTTTACGAATTTACCCAGCTTACCAAACGACACGCGGAGACGAGGTTGGTTTTAAACATCCTCCAAATCTCCAACAAACGCAAATACTTTCACAATTAACCGAGCATGTGTATGTGTGGGTGTCCAAATCTGTCTGCTGCCAGTAATTTGCCACTTGAGGCCTTGTCTCTGACACTGACACAAGTTTATCTGGCGTTGTCAAGGAGTCAGACACCTTTGTTAGCACCAGTTGTTTTCAACACCTCGCTGTGATGGCCAGAGGCAATGATGAAGGAGAAAAGAGAGAGAAAACAGACCCTACTGGAGACTAAAAAATAAAAATAAAGTGATAATAACAAGTGATGAAACCAAATAAAATGATACACAGAAAGTCAGAAAAGCCACCAAAGCAGATCTCTATAAATTGGAGTACCTCTCATCAGTCTCAGTGGGGAGTTTTCTTGATATCTTGTCCACAATTGTGTCAACATTATTGTGTCCAGCTGTGTTTTATGTCCAACAGCAAGCCGGGGACAGTACAGAAAGCCAATGGCAAGTATGTTAAATTATTTGTATTATAAGTTATTTTGTTGAACAAGCAAATGATTGTTCAATTCAATAGATTCGCCTCCACTCAATTCTAGCATAGGTTAAGAAGGGAAGGGGGATGGGGTGTCCATGGTAACCGACAGGCATGAGGCCAGAACCAAACCTTTAGATTGCCCTCGGCTGGAAAAAAAGATGTATGGGTGTATTCCCCCGAGGCTTGGCTCCTCATGGCCGAAAGCAAAGGCAATAAATCTTCATATGTCAATTCCATTGAAAAATCAATTACAGGACTGTCTCAGAAAATTAGAATATTGTGATAAAGTTCTTTATTTTCTGTAATGCAATTAAAAAAACAAAAATGTCATACATTCTGGATTCATTACAAATCAACTGAAATATTGCAAGCCTTTTATTATTTTAATATTGCTGATTATGGCATACAGCTTAAGAAAACTCAAATATCCTATCTCTAAATATTAGAATATCATGAAAAAGTATACTAGTAGGGTGTTCAACGAATCACTTGAATCGTCTAATTAACTCGAAACACCTGCAAGGGTTTCCTGAGCCTTGAAAAACACTCAGCTTGGTTCAGTAAACTAAATCACAAGTATGGGGAAGACTGCTGATCTGACTGCTGTCCAGAGGACCGTCATTGACACCCTCCATCAGGAGGGTAAGACACAAAAAGAAATTTCTCAAAGAGCAAGCTGTTCACAGAGTGCAGTTTCAAAGCACATCCACAAAAAGTCTGTTGGAAGGGGGAAATGTGGCAGGAAACGCTGCACAACCAAGAGAGATGACCGCAGCCTTAACAGCATTGTGAAGAAGAGTCGCTTCCAGAATTTGGGGGAGCTTCAAAGACAGTGGACTGAAGCTGGAGTCCAGGTATCAAAAGTCACTGTTCACAGACGTGTCCGGGAAATGGGCTACAATAGCCGTATTCCCATGGTCAAGCCACTTCTGAACTCAAGACAACGGAAGAGGCGTCTGACTTGGGCTAAGGAAAAGAAGCACTGGACAGTTGCACAGTGGTCCAAAGTCCTCTTTTCAGACGAAAGCAAGTTTTGTATTTCATTTGGAAGTCAAGGCGCCAGAGTCTGGAGAAAGGCTGGAGAGGAGCAAAATCCAAGTTGCTTGAAATCCAGTGTGAAGTTCCCACAGTCAGCGATGGTTTGGGGAGCCATGTCAGCTGCTGGTGTTGGTCCACTGTGTTTCATCAAGCCCAGAGTAAATGCAGCTGTGTACCAAGAGATTTTAGAGCACTACATGCTTCCGTCTGCTGAAAAGCTCTATGGAGATGAGGAATTCATTTTCCAGCATGATCTGGCACCTGCCCACAGTGCCAAAACCACCAGTAACTGGTGTACTGACCATGGCATTACTGTCCTCGATTGGCCTGCAAATTCCCCTGACCTGAACCCCATAGAGAATATGTGGGGTATTGTGAAGAAGAAGCTGAAAGACACCAGACCCAACAATGCTAATGAGCTAAAGGCCGCTATTGAAGCATCCTGGGCATCCATAACACCTCAGCAATGCCACAGGCTGATTGCCTCCATGCCACGCCGCATTGATGCAGTAATCCGTGCAAAAGGATTCCCAACCAAGTACTGAG
Source organism: Notothenia rossii (assembly GCF_949606895.1). NCBI lineage: Eukaryota > Metazoa > Chordata > Actinopteri > Perciformes > Nototheniidae > Notothenia > Notothenia rossii. Next base: position 62,273,820 of record NC_136909.1, on the reverse strand, counting down.
TGCATTAATGGACATTTTCAAATGTTTGATTGTGTTTTGCTGTTATAAATCTTTTTTTTTTACTTGGTCTGAGGAACTATTCTAATTTTTTGAGATAGGATTTTTGAGTTTTCTTAAGCTGTATGCCATAATCAGCAATATTAAAATAATAAAAGGCTTGCAATATTTCAGTTGATTTGTAATGAATCCAGAATGTATGACATTTTTGTTTTTTTAATTGCATTACAGAAAATAAAGAACTTTATCACAATATTCTAATTTTCTGAGACAGTCCTGTAGATGTATTGTCATCCCGTACTGCATGACTCAAAAGTGTATCTTAATTCTGCTATGAATCAAAGCCAGTGTTCTGAACCGAATAGAATACAAAATGTCCTTGCAGAGCCTTAAAATGTAGATTTTATTTAAATGAAATGTTACCTGATGCACCAGATGGTTAAAAGCAGCCATTCAAAGAAGACATTTCTGCCTACAATCAAGAGACAAATTAACAGATTTTTAACAGAGTCCCTTCAAATGGCACCTAGGTGTGTTTACGTGTTGTGTGATATTGCTGTGTGATATTGCTGTGTGATCTTTTTAATTGGCTGCCCCAGATGGTTCCTTTGACATTTCAACAGGCGTTCCTCTGGCTTGACTCTGAACCAATGCACATGTTCTGTTCCCTCTGTATAGTTGTGCGATGGTTGTTATTTTAACCTTCCTTTCTAAATGTACCCAGGAAAGTTAACCTACATTAGTTCCAATGACAAAGTAACGTTTAGTTCAAGATTGAAAGAAAGTAATAGTTTTTCAAATATACTGTATATATATTTTTTTTTATTAGGGGGAGAAACCCTCTTTACATGACAGTGCTTCGTTGTGCACATTGTGATTAATTGCATTACATCTCCTACACTCTCCTGATCCAATGGGATGGGACATCTTTACCATTTATTTTTGTAATCAGCAGAGGTCTGATCCTCCTTATATCAGGGACCCTATAATGCTTTTTTGAGGGTTTCTCTTTCCTGTACTGTGTTATATAGGTTTTTGTGCATGTAAATGGTTTGCAAGGCCAAAATCCCAAAGTTCTTCTCTCCTACGCCCCCCTGAAAATTAGCATCTTTATAATCACATTGAGCACAGTTTATGCTCTGACACCTAAAACTCCCTACGGGTATAAATAAAAAGTTGATCTTGTTATTTCTTATCTTAACTTATCTTATAAAGTACCATATCATAAGTGAAGGACTCATCATAAGGCGTCTTTAAGGATAGTGTGACATGCCCTTAAATTGCCACTATTTAATTATTACTGTACAACAGGGTGGCCAACCACAGACATATTCTCATTTAAATCTGCATTAAAAAGCTCACATAATTTGTAGGCATATCCCCGTCCACAGCTCTGTTTCTCACCCTCAGTGTTCCCCACCTTCACCCTCTCCTCTCTGGTGAGGTGTGAGCAGAGGTGACACCAGCACCAACAATAGGGAAGCTTCAACTGGAGACATTTTGCAGCTTCAGGTGTATAATATCCTTTAAAACAAGAGCCCCACCAGGCTGACTGCTAACACCGAGACACGAGAAGCAAAAGGGGAAATTACATTACTTCTGTATTCAATTCTGTTAGATTGGACGCATTTACAGATCCTAATATTGAGTTTGGAATTCAGCACAGGGCTCTCGGCATCACACAAGGTCATCACATACATCTCAAACAGAAATTCAAAAGAACAAACTATTGGTTATCCATGACACTGTAGCCACGATTTAACAGACATTATATAATCAGTATCATGTTCTTCTAGCTTTTCAGATGAATGCAGTCCAACACTACAGATATATATACCAGGTAACATGTTAAACGGTCTTGAACATATTGTCTTCAGTGATTGAAATAGTATTTAAAATATTTGTTTCCTTGTCTTTTGTCTTAATGTTTGCCCTCGTTGATGTTGCAAATGTAACTGCCAGGACACAAGAAAAATTACACTTTCATATTATTGCATCATATTTTACTGTGTCGTACTGATCTGAATAATATCGTATTGTGTCATGTCAGACCAAATCACATCGCATCGTGTCATGTTGTATTGTATCGTCACAGAAAATGAAGGACGATGCAATAAGTGTCACATAGTATACTTAGTTAACATGGATTAACAGTTGACTGATTTGATGATAAGAAAAACACTCACTCACATTTCAATGTCTCTCAACCATCCAACTATGCAGGACACTAGTAGTGCAATGTTTTTTCTGGTCAGCCTAGGATCTCAGTTAAAGGATACATGCGGTTTTGCTTTCATCTTGTGTTTTTCTATCACCTGGCAGATGATGCAATCCATCTTAAAGGGGCACTTCACCAGTTCTACACTGATGCCCCTTTCACACCAACGCGTTTTCAGCTCCGGCTCGGAGCTGGAGCCTGAAAAGTACAGCTCCAAAAAATTGTCGGTCTAGAGGCAAGAGCTTCGGAGCTAAGAGGCCCACCTCCCCTGAACATGGGTCAACTGAAGAGTCTCGTCATGCCTGCCTACAAGCAGTAGTGCTTATAAACACACTTTATAAAGTCAGGCAACACTAACCAGGCTTCGTGTGATTCTGTTTATTTGTACCTTACTTTGACCATCCGTTCACTGTTATTGATCATTGTGGAGAGAGGCAGACGTTTTGTTTTGTAGCAGCTATCAGATGGAATCAATACATGGGCTGCACAGGTTGTCGTGTCCGACTATCACAAGTAGAATCATAATAAAAATACGCCGGTAAAATGTGCCTATAGAAAACGGTTTATGCCACAATAGGATAGCAATAGCAAGTAGTTAGTTTAGCTTCGGTTGCTATGCTAACATCACCCATTTTATACCAGAGAAACTTTCATAACAGCGTTGTGATCCCAAACAGTGTCAATTCAGACTGACACACATTCACTTAAGGCAGTGGTTCTCAAACTTTTTCTGTCAGGCCCCCCCTTTGGAGAAAAAAAAAAGTCGGGCCCCCCCAACACAAATAGTCAGACTCAGTGGCGGCGCCAGATTTATTTTGGGGGTTCTGTGGGGTAGCGTGACGTTTCATAGAGGGTGCTCAAACATTTAGGGTTTCCCATTAATGTACCGGTCGGTACAGTGGAATTTTCTACTGCAACAATCCCCACGCATATACAAAACGTACCCGCAACTGTTACAATGAATGCTCGATAATAAGCTCACGGCATATAGGTGTAAGCAGGGGTAAAGTGCTATTTTTATAGGTGGTGTGTGGACCTCACATAGGGGGGTCCGGGGGCAAGCTCCCCCAGGAAGATTTTTTAATATTTAAGTTAAAAGCATCAATCTGGTGCACTTTGAGAGCAAAATGAAGAGATCTATGGATACATCTCTTAACACCCATTTCAAACAGAACTGTAAACAGATTTACTATTTCTTTATGGATATTTTACAAATCACTCCCTTTTAAACTTTATTCTTTTTTTAATGTCTTATTATTTCATACCTGTTTTTCATGTATTCCCTTATTTTTTTATAACTATAACTATCATATAAACGTGTGCCTCGGAAATAATTGTTTACATTAATGATGACCAAAACGTTTGAGACCCACTGAGATAACACTGAGGCCCTTTCTCATTTCTCTAACTCCCCTCCTCGACTCCCCTCCTCGACTCCTATCCTCGAGACTTAGTCCCGCCCACAGGAGATGCGAGCGGAGGAGCCGAGGAGGGGAACCGAGGAGAGAGGAGGGGAAGCAGCAGGCGGTTAGAGAAATGAGAACTCCTCTCCTCTGAGCGGTCATTTTAAAGAGACGTCCATTAATGATGACAGGAGGCACAGCAGCACTCTGTCTGATGGACAGATGTGTTCATGATGACTTATATATTTACTTTTAATTCATTCACAGTGCGGTATAATGAGACCGCCCCTCTCCCCTCTCTGGTCGCTGCAATGAGGAAAATTAATTACGGGCCAAAAGTTTTATTTACAAGTATTAAAAGTAAGCAGAGGACACCAAACAAACTGAGACTTTTCTGTCCGCTGCATCTACGCACACACCACACACACCTACACCACACACACGCACCTACAGCTCTTAAAACAGGCTACAGCCGTTGTGTATTTTATTATGTGAAGCACTAAATGGTGTTAGAAAAATATCGACTCTTTGTTTGTAGATATCTACTAAACTAAAGCAAATAAAGAGAGTAGGCCTGTTATACTGAGTGATATATATTATACACACTGCTCTGCTTTCTGAACGGACCTCACAGCTGTTCTCACTGTAAACATTGCGTTGCAATGAAAGCAGTTAATAAAATAATATCCAGGGGATGCATGCAGAGCTGTCATTGGCTGAGATAAGTCCGGCCGTGCGTCACGACTCTTTGAAACATCTCTGTTCCCGGAAATGCATCCACGAAGGAGCCGTGGAGGACCGTGGAGGACCCATCAGTGTATCCTCGGTTATAGCTCCTCCAGAGAGCCTCCTCGACGCTCGATCCTCGGTCCTCGAAGTGCATTTAGAGAAATGAGATGTCCTTCAACATGGCGCGCTGAAATTCATTTCCGGGTCACTACCGGAGGACCGAGGAGTCGAGGAGGGGGATTTGATCAAATGAGAAAGGGCCTGAGAGTCCTTTAGTTCACTGAGTCTCTCAGTCTGACAGGAGAGGACTCTCCTCCACTTTGTTGTTGAAAAAACTCCTTATATCCGTTAGCGTAGCTCGCTAGCACCAGAAGCTAACAACAACGATCTCAGGTACCGGTGCTCTCTCTCTCGCTCACGCACGCACACAAAATGGCTCGTTCCACACACACACAGAGCCAACCTTTAATAGCTTTTAGACCCAGACGTAATAGTACTGTTTCATATTATTTTCGAATCAATAATATTTAAAAATATGATTTAAAAAAAAAAAAAAAAAAAAGCAACCATTTTCCCTCCTGGTCTCTCGCGCCCCCCCCTGTCATGCCTCTGCGCCCCCCTGGGGGGGGGGTGCGCCCCCCACTTTGAGAACCACTGACTTAAGGGGAACTGGGGATATGTATCAGCTGCTTGTGTGACAGTCGGACAGTGAATACTTTAGAGCGGCCGCTGCAGTGTGAGCTAACCGGGATCTAACGGGAGAATAAACTCCAGTGGAAGAGCAGCCAGCACTGCAGCGGTCGGTAAATGCCGCTGAAACACATTAATAAACAATGAACCAAAGCACTCTGGAGAAAAGCATAAGGTTGGAGAAGTCGTTATTTAATTTAATCTGGCTTTGTGTGATTAAAAGCAACACGATCATCGACCCGACGCAGTCCCCCATTGTTGTTGTTGTTGTGAGCGCCGTAACACCGTTGGGGAACAAATCAGCGATGTAAACGGTGACGTCATGACGCAGCAGCGGCAGCACCAGTCGGACTCTGGGTGGTGTGAACAAAGCGGGAGCAGAAAAGGGAAACCGGAGCTGAACCAGAAAAGCTCTAGCTCGGAGCTAGAAAGGGAAAAGCGCTGGTGTGAAAGCCACATTATAGGCTGCAGCCACACAAGGACGATAATAGTCATATCTGCTACAGTTCTCTATCAGATGTTCATGGGGAGTACGACTTAGTCGGACAACACAATTCTAGATTCAATTCAGACATTTAATAAAAGGCCAGACAGCTTTAGAAATTAATAGTGGAGAGGTTGAAAAATTAAGGTATGAAGAAAAAAATAATGATATTTTCTATCAACAAAAGGAAGATTTTCTTTTGGCTATTGCTGCAGAATGTTTGAAACATATCTACCAAATGTTCATCAGCTTGCAGCAACTAAAATGTGATTGAGGTTATGACCAGACTCTAGCATGTTGATGATGATATGGTCAGATTGTGATCTATAAAATAAATTATTATACTTAAAAGTTATTAGTGACTTGAAGCGCAAGAAAATTAAGGTGAATAGTTTTTTGTAAATTTTGTTTTGTTGATTTTAAGACTGTATTATTTTTCTAAACTGTTGAATTTCTGAATTAAGTACAACAGTAGAGTGTCAAGACTCAACACATGACCTTGTTTTTCCTTTACAACTTAATGTTTTATTCATGATAACATATTTTGCAGGTAGCCATTAAGAGCCGTTAATTAGCAACCTGGAGGTGTCCATAAAGAGCAGACCAGTCATTACCACAAACAGGGTGCAAAGTGCTTAGGTTAGCAAAAATAGTCCCTGCCGTTCCCCGTCTCAGTATAATGCAGCATGTAGCTCTGCCACAGACACCATGCTATCACATTGACCTCAGACTGCAGTTTGACTGGAGAGCAGATAATGTGCAGTACAATATGTCACATCCTGATGATATATCCTGATATTATAAGAGGAACTATTGCTGAAAGATATCTGAGCCTGGCATTAGGAAGACTCTCAGTGGGTGTCAGTGAAGAGATGTTTACTTCTTTTAATTGTTCACCATCTATGCTTTAATTAAAGCCATGCCCTTTCACACAGCTTCGGTTTCCAAACCAAGTGGGATGTTTTGTGCACATTTAAACAAGGCTCTTTGAGACACTATAGATCTTTGAGACACCCTCACCACGCATTAGCGTACATGGATATGCAGCAAATGTAACACTCATCCAAAAAAAGTGGCCAAGACAGGAGCTGACTTTAGGTTTTTTTTTATGGAAGTGGTGTGAAATAGCACAAAAGACATTTAACGACCAAATAACACAATTACATACTGCATCTATCCATGGACATGCAGGAATTACTCTCAACGATTTCACTGACTGCATAACTAGCCATTCAGCAAACCAATCAGGGCAGACTGCAGCACATTTTTGTATTATCAACAAAAAAAGGGAAAAAAAAGTAAAAAGGTGGAAATTCACACCAAAAGAGGATCTGGAACTAGTCCCTAGTTTGCGCGAACCTTTTCACCCCCAGATCGTCCCTGAGGTAGTACTTTCCTGAGGAGGAAATGGTTCGTGGGTGTGTCGGCCACACTAACCATTTTTGATGTGCTGGGCGAATTGCAAACCACGCCCCTTAAAACTCCGAAAGGTTTTGTGAAGCCGCCATTTTATTTGCTCGCATTAGCCCAGCGCACCAACGGAGAGAGACTAACTGATGGCAACAGAAAAGACAACATGGGAGCGGTGGAGTGATGACGAGGTGTAGGCGCTTTACTCGGAAGACGCAACCCAACAGCTCCTGAAGCCAGTCCCCAACTCCGGGGGACTCTGGGTGGCAGTATACGCTAGGGGTTTCACCAACTAATCGACTAGTCGACTACCTCTACCACTAGTTGGCGCTGTAGGACCTAGTCAACTAGTCGTGAACAAAATGGAGACAAACGTGGGAGATGAGGATGCCGACATTGGCGCTGAGGTGCTGCAAAATGCTCCAGCAAAACACGTCTGACATTCAGGGGCCCTCATCTTATGCGCAAATGCGCCGCAATAATGCGCTCTACAGTTTCAGTTTTAGCTCCGGCACTAAAAGTACACGAGCATGCTCCACTAACACCCCCCCCCCACCCCTTTGAACAGTTGTTTGGACCTCATTTCGAGAGCAACAAGAAAAAACGTGTCCCGACAGCGGTCAAGCCTCCTTTCTTCACATGTTGATGCTTTGGTCTTCCTTAACGCAAACCAAAAAACCTGGAAGGGTGGACATCGTTATCGAGGAGGACAGTGACAGTGAGTAAAGTGTTGTGGCAAGGTGCCGGTACTCAGTAAAATGCCGGTACTCAGCCGCCGGCCGCCGGCGGCACATCATGACGGCCCGGACTGGCCATCGGGAGGACCCGTGTCAGTACCATATGTGTTCGCCCTACCATATGTGTTCGGGGTCCGTCGCTTACCAATGACGTCACGCATTGTGATTGGCTGTACGGTAATTGCACGCTGATTGGTGTAACTAGGGGCGCTGACTAGGGTATACCGGGGCATAACGGGTCACAACCGTAAGCGACCTGTTATCATTCAGGAAACGACAGCGAAGCATCTGGGGTGTTTTCTGGCATTTATTCTGATAATGAACACAACATTCTCTTTACATTTGCATTGCATGTCACATCTCCACATAACTGCTCACGTCACTGTCACTAGTATGTATTTATACATACTAGGGCTGTACCCAAATATCTGAATATTCGTTAGTTGGAGTACTATTCGGGTTTCAATTTCATTATTTGGATATTCGTTTTGTTTGTTTTTTCCCCGTTTTTTTTCAAATTGAATTTATTGAAAACTCCAATATCAACGTAAGAGGTTGTGCCTGTTCGGGGGGTGCTAACACTTAACCATAAACGTTATTGTTTACTTTCTCCGTCTTTATATGTAGATATTACTTTTATCCGTTAATCTCCATCACGTTGTTTCCAAAAAAACAATAACTTTCTGTCAACAGCGCTACCTCTCCTTCAAAATAAAAGCATGTCCATAAATAGGAAGCCAGGCCAAATTACACTTAAGACATAAACAACTCCAACAAAAGTAACAAACACAATGCGATATCCTTTTCAATTTCAAAGAACACAAATTGGGTTACATTAACAAATAAATATAAAACAACAATACTGTAGAATAACAAAATGAATGTCGTGAATACACCGAAATACAAGTGTTTAAGCGGTTCGCTGCTGATCATTTTGCTCTCAAAGTGCACCAGACTGATGCCTCTTCAATATTTAAGACACCGGACCCCCCTAGAGGGTGTCAGGTCCACTCCCCACTTATAAAAATAGCACTTTACCACTGCACCCCCTCTAATCTCAGATGCACCCTGAGTGATTTTGTTTAAGTACAGTGAGCTTTTCTAAAATATACAGTAAAGAGACAAACCCACCAGCATTATAGGGTATACTATATGACTTTGAGCCAAATACTTGTTTTTGTGCTGTATAAATAAATTGACTTGAAACAGTTGCTGATTTAGAGTACTGGCACCTTTTTTATTCCAATGCAAGCACTGGTAACAACTAGTCGACTACTATTTTGAAAAACTTGTCGACGAGTACATATAGGTAGTTGTGAAACCCCTAGTATACACCGTGAAGTTGTTTGCGGCCTGCCAGTAAACCAAAAGCAGAAGAAGTGGCGTCAGCGGCTTCATTTGCTAATAGAGAGCCGAAGTCCCTCCCTTTCCGCTCCATGGGACCTTATTTCGGAAAAATTATGTATTGAAGTCAATGGCGAGAGAAAAGTTATCTTTCGATCCCGTTTGAATTGTGCCATGAATTACACATATGATGTTTGTCAATTTAAAAGATAATTTTGCAAGTAAAACATATATATATTGTCCTAAAACTGTGAAGTAACACTTTTTTTGGTGTGAAACCGCTCAATGAACTACGTTTCTGGTCTTGCACAATACACGTCACCAACACGGCCCTCACGTTAGCACATTTCACCTCAGCAACTAGTTTTCTCGTTAAGAACTGCGTGATCGCTGTGTATGCTGTGGATAAGATTAGTGTTGGCAAGGACAAGGTACGCAGAAAACTAGTTGCTAAAACAAAACACAGGAGTCCACCTTGTTAGCTAATGTTAGCTAGCTGACATTAACGTTACACATTACACTCATTTAACACTCACAGAAACCTTGTACAGCCGGCCCTGCATGATGGCTCATCATACGGAACCGACTAACTCCCCTTTTGTGTAATAGTAGCTCTCAACATGCCCAGACTGTAATGATTTCCACCTCATTTAATACTTTTCACCTCATTCTGGTGTTGGTGACGTGTATAGTGCGAGACCAGCGATGTAATTCATTGAGTGGTTTCAAACACAAATAAGTGTAACTTCACAGTTTTACGACAAACTGTGACTTTTTTTACTTGGAAATTATTTTTTTAAGATTGACAAACATCATATGTGTAATTCATGGCACAATTCAAACGGGATCGAAAGATAACTTTTCTCTCGCCATTGACTCCAATACATAATCTTTCCGAAATAAGGTCCCATGAGTTCCAACAGAAAGGGAGGGACTTCGGCTCTCTATCCTCCCTCGGGAACTTATTCCGGTGAGAACGCGATCTACTAGGACAGTTTGAGGGACTAAAGAGTTCGGGGGGAACAAGTACCGGGGACAAGTACCGGCTAAGTACTTGGTGTGAAAGCGGCTAGGTTGCAGGCTCATAAGAATTCTGTCAGCATATCACACGTAATTCTCCTTATTCATGAAAGATTAATTCTTTAGCACCTGAAAAAAAAGTTTGAGATCTGGTTGAGAGTCACTCTGGGAGTGTCCTCTCTTTGGCACTCTCTCACTGTTAGAAGATGAACTTGCCAAGGTGAGAGGGAGCCCCGGCTCCGAGAAGCATCCTAAACATTTAAACAGCCGCCCACACCCTCCAGACTTTTAATGAGGGAGGAAACTGCCGAGTCATGCTTCTCATTGTCTGTGTCACTATGTGCTGCTCCCATCTCAATGTTCCCCCTCTATCCTTTAGTATTAGACAATAAGGCCACATTTTATTTTAATGATGGGTTGTTGTTATATGTTTGCTATTAGGGAATTATATGACTTTTGGGGCAAACAAACAGGCCATATGTCTTATAAACACTATAACTTCAGAAGGATCCCACTATACTTGCACACTCTCACATCCATCCACTGTGTGCTGATTTAATTGTGGGGGATTGAGTGTATTGATTGTAGTGTCTTGCTGAAGAGCTGAATGCTGGTTAGGACGTGAGCCAATGGTGTGCAAAGTTAACAGCAGCTTGTGTGAAGTATTGGATCAATTTACTGTAAGAGAGGTGAAGTGATGTCTTATTTTTGTAGGAATCCTGAGAAGTTAGCATCTTAAAGGGTCCTTTTGTCACGGTTTGTGAAACAAGCAGGACCCAAATGCAGATATAAACTGAACTTCCTTTATTTCAAGGCTATGAGATATATGTACAATGACAAAAACAGAACACTCACCGCAGAACTAGTCAGGGAACAAGACGAACCGACCAAGACAGACAGACAACCCAGAACTTAAATACACACAAGACTCAATCACACAACAAGACACAGGTGAGGAGGGAGGAGAAAACACAGGGGCCCAGGTGAACATAATCAGACAATTAGACACACCAGGGAAACTAATGACAAGAGGAAAAACACAGGGAAAAGGACCAGACAATAACCCAATGGAAAACATGACATGGAAAATAGCAAAAACACCCAAACCTACAAAACTATAAAACGTGACATAACATGAGAATCATGACATAACCTCCCCCTCAAGGGACGGATTCCAGACGTCCCAAAAAAACAAAAATCCAGCAGGGTGGGTGGAGGGGGTCTGGAGGACGGGTCTCGGGCGAACGGCCCGGGGGCAAGGCAGAGTTCAAAAAAGGGGAATTCGGGCGGACGGCCCGGGGGCAAGGCAGAGTTCAAAAAGGGGAATTCGGGCGGACGGCCCGGGGGCAAGGCAGAATCCATGGAGGGAATCTCGGGCGGACGGCCCGGGGGCAAGGCAGAGTCCGAGGAGGGGTGAAGGCCCGACAGCTCCGGAGGCCGGTCAGGAGCCGGTGTCGGCAAGATCCCCCATGGAAGAGGAAACAGCATCGGCAGGACCCCCGGCAGGAGAGCAGTCGGCGGAATCCCCAACGCGACAGGACATGGAGTTGGCAGGACCCCCAGCGGAAAAGCAGTCGGCGGGACCTCCAACGTGGCAAGACATGGAGTTGGCAGGACCCCCGGCAGAAGAGCAGTCTGCGGGACCTCCAACGGCTCAGGACATGGGGTTGGCAGGACCCCCGGCAGAAGAGTAGTCTGCGGGACCTCCAACGGGACACGACATGGAGTCGGCAGGCCCCCCGGCAGAAGAGTAGTCTGCGGGACCTCCAACGGGACACGACATGGAGTCGGCAGGCCCCCCGGCAGAAGAGTAGTCTGCGGGACCTCCAACGGCACAGGACATGGGGTTGGCAGGACCCCCGGCAGAAGAGTAGTCTGCGGGACCTCCAACGGCACAGGACATGGGGTTGGCAGGACCCTCGGCAGAAGAGCAGTCTGCGGGACCTCCAACGTCTCAGGACATGGGGTTGGCAGGACCCCCGGCAGAAGAGTAGTCTGCGGGACCTCCAACGTGACAAGACATGGAGTTGGCGTCGGACGGACAGCCATCAGGACACGGGGAGCTGTCGTCGGACGGACAGCCATCAGGACACGGGGAGCTGGCGTCGGACGAGCAGCCATCAGGACACGGGGAGCTGGCGTTGGACAGACAGCCAACCGGAGACGAGGTGCTGGAGTCGGCCGGTATGCTGACAGGACATGGGGAGCTGTCGTCAGACGGACAGCCATCAGGACACGGGGAGCTGGCGTCGGACGAGCAGCCATCAGGACACGGGGAGCTGGCGTCGGACGGACAGCCAACCGGAGACGAGGTGCTGGAGTCGGCCGGTATGCTGACAGGACATGGGGAGCTGGCGTCGGACGGACAGCCAACAGGAGACGAGGTGCTGGAGTCGGCCGGTACGCCGACAGGACTCTGGGAGCTGGCGTCGGACAGACAGCCAACCGGACTCGAGGAGCTGGCGTCGGCCGATGAGTCAGCAGGTGACGAGGAGCCGGAGTCGGAACCATGGTTACTGGAGCCGGCACTGAAGCCGGAACCATGGCTGTAAGGTCCGGTTCTAGAGCCGGAAACATGGCTGTAAAGTCCGGTTCTGGAGCCGGAAACATGGCTGTAAGGTCCGGTTCTGGAGCCGGAAACATGGCTGTAAAGTCCGGTTCTGGAGCCGGAAACATGGCTGTAAAGTCCGGTTCTGGAGCCGGAAACATGGCTGTAAGGTCCGGTTCTGGAGCCGGAAACATGGCTGTAAAGTCCGGTTCTGGAGCCGGAAACATGGCTGTAAGGTCCGGTTCTGGAGCCGGAAACATGGCTGTAAGGTCCGGTTCTGGAGCCGGAACCCTGGCTGCTGGGCGCGGAGCAGAAGCCTGGACCCTGGCTGTGTAAGCCAGGTAATGGAGTATGGAAGGAAAGCTGCATGGGCCGGCACTGGAGCACGGAGCAACGGCTGCTGGGTCTGGCGCTGGAGCCGGAACCATGGCTGTTGGGCGCGGAACCCTGGCCTTGCGTCTCTTAGGAGTTTTTTGGAGGCTTTGTGGACCCCCAAACTCCAGACCAGACCCCAAGAAAGGGTCAGAAAATGAGGACTGGCTCTCAGGGCTACGTGAAAAAATCCTAAGCCACTCGGGCAACAAGCTCCAGAGCCAGGGCTTGCGAGCAACCTCCTGACGTGCCTCCTTCAACGCAGCCTCTCTACCCCGTCTAGATGAGGCGCCTTTCCACGTATAAAAAATATACTCCAGGGAATATCCAAGACGTTCCGCCTGTAGCTTCAAAAGATCTGCTGGGTCCATTTTAAGGTCGGTTCGTACTGTCACGGTTTGTTAAACAAGCAGGACCCAAATGCAGATATAAACTGAACTTCCTTCATTTCAAGGCTATGAGATATATGTACAATGACAAAAACAGAACACTCACCGCAGAACTAGTCAGGGAACAAGACGAACCGACCAAGACAGACAGACAACCCAGAACTTAAATACACACAAGACTCAATCACACAACAAGACACAGGTGAGGAGGGAGGAGAAAACACAGGGGCCCAGGTGAACATAATCAGACAATTAGACACACCAGGGAAACTAATGACAAGAGGAAAAACACAGGGAAAAGGACCAGACAATAACCCAATGGAAAACATGACATGGAAAATAGCAAAAACACCCAAACCTACAAAACTATAAAACGTGACATAACATGAGAATCATGACACCTTTGACAAAAGCAATGGAATATTTCCATTGGAATTTGGAATATTGGCAACAATTTGATATTTTACTAACACATGATTATGACACTTACACATTTTGTTCAACAATATACTCCACATAATCACCAGAAGTAGAAAAGCTAACATCATAAACAAAGTACATGACGGTCGCAAGATTTCACGTCAACACTGCTAAGCTAACGGTGGCTTATGTACAGGGTGATGCAGTGGCGAGCCGTCAGGCCCCTCGAGGCCCTCTGTGAGGGCCTAAGATATTCTACAAAATAATGTTTCAAAACATTAAAAAAAAAAAAAAATTGTTTTAATATTTGTTTTAATCTTTTTTTTATATATATTTTTTTAGTTATATTTTTCATTAGTTTTACCAAAATAACTTGATTTAATTGTATTTAAAATAACATTTCCAAATAAATAAATTCTTCAAATCTGCCTATTCAGTTTATGTTGGAATGTGAAGGGTTAAATGAAAGAAGCTCGTCTCTGCGAGTTACTGTGAAGAGACGGAGCTGTTGGACGTCTAGGCGGTCCAGCTATGAATTCACAGAGGGCCTAGCTATAGGAACTGAACGAGAGAGTAATGTCAAATGACAGTACAATTGACCAATCATATCTTCCCTCTAAATGGGTGGGTGTTACTATCGCGGACTTTATGACAAGTTCCGCCCGCTGTGAAACTTTTCTTGTTTCCATAGCAACGACAACTTCCTGTCAACAGCGTTAACTCGCCTTCAAAATAAAAGCATGCCAAATTACACTTAGGACATACAACTGCAACGAAAGTAACAAACACAATGCAATATCCTTTTCAATTTCAAAGAACACAAATAGGGTTATTTACAGGTGTTGTTTTCTGTGGTAGAGGGTCGCTTTCATTGATGCGTTTTGCACCCCGGGCCGCTGTTTTGATATTCCGCTGAAGTATACGCTGTGACGTAATAACTCGAGGGAAGAGGTGGGGTCAGAGGGCCTAGGTATAAAAGTCACGGCTCGCCACTGGCGTGATGACGTTTAGAAGACTCATATAGTCAGTTGTTAGCAGCCACCACTTTTGGCGTATTTTATGTTCTAGACAAAACATAAATCTTGTATTAACCACATACATTTGTATTCAGTTTTGCAAACAACTCATTCAATAAACCATTAACTTTGATTCAATGGAACAAGAAGTGCTAAAATGCTAAGTAATATTCCAAGTTAGGAATCATTCGTGCAACACTCTCTATACAGTAGCAACTGTGGCTACGACACTGCACTATATTCTGTGTGATGTGTTACAATGTTACCCGGACCATACTGGTATAAACTTTTTTGTATCTTTGTACATGTACTGTTTGCTGTATATGTCATGGTGTATATTGTTATAGAGAGAGACAAGTGTTGTGCTGGTGATTTATCCTTTTTTGAGAAAGCACACATAACAAATAAATGAAATAAATGTCTTTCGGACCTTATGCTGGCAGGTGTCCGTTTGTGGATTACAACATTTTACAGACTTCACATGGTCTCAGGCTCACTGCAGTATTTACCCATCTTGCCTGCAGCCACACCGGCTTCATTCAGGCAACACTCTTATTGATTACAGTTGGAATGAAATGGATTTCCTCATTACTGTGCCGTTGACAACAATACCAGGCCATAATAGTAACAAGAGATAATGTTAGTGCTTCTAAATGTTATCTTGTAATTCATTTGTCTGCTTTTGTCTAAAACACATTAATGTCAAAGATACAACAGAACAAGCTAAAAATAACAATTAAGTGAAAGGCCTATGATCAGTGTAAAACGTGAACTCCTTAGGGATCACTGAGGTATATAGACTTTATTTTATCCCTCTCACTGCAAAATCTTTGCCACTTCTCCAAACGCAGAGTCACTTGGAATGGTGTAATTGATCCAATTAGTTAGATGTTGTAAAGGAAAATAGACAAACAGCACCTTAAAATAAACACTGCTGCCGATTCAAAAGAACCTGCTAAATATGTTTCCCCTAGCTTAAAATTGTATAATTGATGAATATCACAAGGAAGAGACTGGAGACGGAAGCGATTTTGAGTGTTGACTTGCAAGAAAGCACCACAGCCTTTCAATACAATCTCTTTAAAGTCACATATGTATTACATCTTTCATTTATTTTCTCAATTAGGTTTATTATATATATATATATATATATATATATATATATATATATATTATAAGGATGAATACATAGTTTGCATCCACATGTGGATGATTGTAATTGGTGACAAACACCAGTCAATGTACTAATCCTGTCTGCACAGTTGTTGTAAATATACCCTTAATCGCCTGTATTCGCATTAGGACTGCCAGTCTAGACACTATTTGATCAAAATGAAAAATGTACAGTAAAGTTTGTATGAGATGAACAGTAATTAAGGCCTCTGACAGTAGAAGCACCAAGTTACATCATGATAAATTATTATTGCATTATCATTTAGTAGTGTTACGACCCAGCCCTCTACTTAATGGTAGAGACTCGTTGGGGAGAACCGCAACATAGAAAACAACACAACAAACACGCAGTATTTAACGGTGTTCATTTATTGTGACACAATCAATGAACATGGCCAGCCGGCAAAAAGAACAAGGGCGCTGGAGGACAGAAAATAAACAAAAGGACAAAGGGGGCCTGGGCCAGCCACACCACGGGCCGTAGGACCCAGAGCTTCCCTCCGCTACCCAGCAATCTAACAAAAAACTACGGGAGAAAACAAAGCCGCGAAAAACCTAAACTACCTGTCATTCCAGCGTACAAAAAAACACAAAACACTCGAAACTAGAGATCCTGAAACAGTAAAAGGAGGAAGTCCACGGACAACGTCTACCGGCGTGAAGATCGAGAAAAAGAGCCCTCTTCTCCTCCAGCTTCTGCTTTTCAAGTCCCCAGCTGAACGTAATTAGGACACCTGGGGGAGGCGGAGCCAGGGGCGGGCCAGGTATGTCTGTGCAGCAGGGAGACAGAGAGACAAACAGGAGGGGAGAACGTAACAAGTGGGAATGTTTATACATTAAGTTGACATGCCTATTACGGCTAAATGCGGCGATTACCATCTTGATCAGCAAAACGGCTCACAAACGTATTAAGATCCAAAGCTTTAGTGCGTTTTGATTCAATGCTGAGTACAGCCAAACTTGAAAGTCTCAAATACCTCATTCCTTCCGTCTACTTGGATCCGAATGGTTCTCGTGTTGCGCCGTCCCCCGTTCAAATGAAATCGCCGCCAATCATATTATTTCCAAGCTTGCGCCAGGGCCGGGGGAGGGGTTACAAGACTTGCGTCGTGTGCTGCATTCACTTGCACTCGGACATTAGACATTTGGTCTCATACATGTCCGATGAGCCACAGCTTTTCTTTCAAAACAAAGATGCCAACTGGGGTGGCAGCTGGGGTGGCAATGCTATTTTTAGGGAGGCAGCTGCCACCCCATGCCACCCCGGTAGATCCGCCCCTGCTCTTGAGGGCATGAAGTGACAAAAACTTTCAATGTGCCTCCATTAAAGCCCATTGTAATTTCAGGCTGATATTTCCTCACAGCAGCAGCCGCACACCTTTAGTTAAACTGCCAAAAAGGCCACATTATTAACCCGAAAGTACACACAAATTACACTTCAGATACTCAACTTCCTTGACATGCTTCATTGCTTCATGTTTGGAAATTTCACAGATATCTGTTACGGTTCTTCGACAAAACGTTCACATGTAAGAGGTTTATCTCTCATTCAGAACAATGGAAACCTTCGATCTCGTTAGCTCAAATATAAACACCTGTGTCATGGAACACGATGATGTCATAACACACAAGTGTACGTTTTGGAGCTAACTACATTGTCACTGGAGTTTAACAGACTGTCTGAGCCTATTCTTTTCTGTCTGATGGAGGCTTCATAGAGTGGCGAAGTCACGCCCATCTACTTCCGGTCCATGGGACCTTATTTCGGAAAAATTATGTATTGAAGTCAATGGAGAGAGAAAACGTATCTTTCGATCCCGTTGAAATTATGCCACGAATTACACATATGTTTGTCAATCTTAAAAAAAAAATTCCATGTCAAAAAAGTCACAGTTTGTCGTAAAACTGGTGAAATATAAGACTGTGAAAAATATGCAACTAGAAAGACTACAAATCCCTGAGTCGCGTAAGTGATGTCATAACTGATGTCACAATTGTTTTCCTCCGCTAAATATAAGAGATAGCTAAGATAAGATAACTTTAACAAGATGTCTGTGTGCTTAGTACCAGGCTGTTATCATACCAGCAATGGGTCTTGCTCGTTCTTTCGCTTCCCGTCGGATGAAAGGACCAGGAGTGGCTGGCTGGATCAAGTTAGCTACCTAGCAAGCACGTTAGTTAGCATTACAGTCTTAGCCTTGTCATTTTTATTAGCCTTAACATGAAGTAACATCAAGTAAACCAAATTGTTAAACAGTAAGAGTAGTAGCCTAGTCATATTTCGTGAACCCTTTGAAGAGTACTGTCACACCGGTGTGATCATTCTATAATACACCATTTAAGCCCGGGGGAGAAATGCTAACGCTACATTAGCACCGGCGATCTGTTCTACTTCATGCTATCTGCGCAAATGGTTGACATTAAACAGATCAGGCAGTTCAGAGAGAATCAAAGGAAGGCAGGCAGGCAGGCAGCTTTGAATGACATTCTTCTGGACGTGTTTCATTGTGTCGATAGTGAGGGTAGTCAATCAATTTTTTGACAAGACAGTAGTGACGGCCATCTTGGTGACGTGTGTTGTGAGAGTCTGCGAGACCAGAGATGTAGTTCATTAGCGTATCACACCAAAAAATGTGTTATTTCACAGTTTTACGACACATTTTTTTTGTTTGACTTGCAAAATTATCTTTTAAATTGACAAACATCATATGTGTAATTCGTGGCACAATTCAAACGGGATCGAAAGATAATATTTCTCTCTCCAATTCTTTTCCCACAAAAGTACACACCGGAATCAGTTCCTGGGGGAAAGATTAGGCAAATGAAGCCGCTGACGCAACCCAGTCTCACGGCATTTCATGTTCACCAACATGATTTTTAATCTATTGATTCGTGTTCACCAACACGATTTTCCCCTTTTTTTCGTGTTGCACAGCACGATTTTAAAAGCAATGTATTTCTATTGGAAGTCTTTCCCCTTTTTTTTCGTGTTGCACAGCACGATTTTAAAAGCAATGTATTTCTGTTTGTAGTCTCACGGCAATACGTGTTATAGGAAGACCGGAAGCTGTGTGGTTCATAAAAACGAGTTCTTACTCAATATCAAGCCACGATTATTGCTTATTTAAAATCGTATCATTTCGGACTTTTGTTGCTGTCTGTGAGGAAAATAAATGGGGCTCATTTTTCCTTCTAATTTGTTATTCTTTTCAAAATAAAACACTGTTATTTAGTCAACAATAACACACAATTATCCTTGTTTTTATTTATTTGTTTAATTCTATAATCTCGGGCTTTTTTACCGTCCTTCAGGAACTGAATTTCAAAATAAAAATAACCGGAAACAGACGTAGGCCTATAAGGGACATTTCGAGCATCATCGAGTTTAGGATGGCCGAAGACACTACACTACCCATAATCCCCAGCTATCGTTTAGGACTACAGTCCCCGTGATTAAACTTCAAGTCGGGATTGGATGCTGGTGTGGCAGTGCGCCAAGGTTACGGAATCGAAACTGGATCGAACGCCGCCCCCCCCCCAACAATTAGAAGTTGCCAGTATTAAACACCAATTATTAACCAATTGAAATGAACCGATTAAACATCTCGCTGACACAGTTTAAACGCATTTCAAGTGGAAGAATTGTTCGTGTTTCCTCTTCGTGTCTCGGGAAGCTGGAAGCTGTATTATTTTCAAAAAATAAAAAAATATATTTTTTAACCATAACGGGTACTTTACACAACATTGAGTCAAACTTATCCTTGTTTTAATCCTTGTTTTATTTATGTTAAATTGTTGTTGTCGGTTAATTTTCCATTTTATTTATTTTGGTTTAAGATATCATTATTTTTTATTTATTATTATCATGTTAGATGTTTAAACTTTTCTGCATTTTATAAGGCAATAGGCCTACATACTTTTTTGTTTTTGTCCATAGGCTACTTAGGTTATTAGAGAGTTATCGTGTCAAAATATAGGAAATGTATTAATATTTTATTGTATAATCGGGACATGAAATTACATCATTCAGAGCACCACCTATTGGCCAAAGACGCTGCCACCGGCATTGCGATCCATCCTATGACAAAGTAAGTTGGGTCACTAAAGTCTGATACATGTTTTGCTTAGATTGAATAATTAGGGCTTTTTTTTAAGCCTTTACTCGCATGGTTCATCATACATACTGAACTGTTCTAAGTCTGAGAAATGCTTTCGCCATAATCAGCAAAGCAACATTAATGTGAAATTATTCTTGCGGGCGGCTAGCTAGCTAGCTCACGTTCAACATAAGCTTAAACTAGTTTAGCTACATTTATATCAGCTCATAAGTGGTGTGTGAAAAATATTTGTCTTAATTACGGCTACATACGTCGGTGTTAAAGTGTGAGTTATACGTTATCTTAATCGCTTTTGTTTTACACATGACAGTACTAACGCTGGCCGACATTTTAATATATGTTTGGGGGGGGGGGGGGGGGCATAGTCCACGTCCATGTGCTTGTTACACGTATGAAACAGGAAACACGTAAATGAACTCAGTCTGTCTAAAGTAGTTAAACTGTCACAATGTGCATTTAAAAAAGCTAGTTTCACTACATAATTCACTTTTTCTGTTCTCTCCTGCAGCTCCCGTACCCACACCACAAACCCATACACTGATCTACACCATCATAAAACCAACTGCACTTTTAAGAGCCAAACTCAACCTATCTCTCTGTCTATCTACCTACCTTTCTTATAGTTATTGTCTCTATCTTTTTCGATCATTCATTATCTATTTCTTCATCTATCCGTCTCAATCTTACAATCTGTCTCTCTATCTCTGTTTGTCTCATACAGCAGCTGTTGCATATCTGTTGTGTCTCTGGCTGGCTGGCTGGCTGGCTGGCTGGCTGGCTGGCTGGCTGGCTGGCTGGCTGGCTGGCTGGCTGGCTGTGTTGCAATGGCAACAAAACACAAGCCAGACCCCAATAATCCCACATCCAAAGAAGGGAAACGCATGGCTCTTGAGCTGAAGCATGAACACATGCTAGCTGAAGCTAAGGTTGGTGTTTTAACCCATATGACCTCATTCATTTCCCACTTGAATTTTGCATCTGTTATCCAAAAAATGCTGAACAGGCCAAGAGTAACTGGATTTTGGATCAATGTATAGCGCCTTTGCAAAACGGTTCATCATTACAACATGGGGGGCAGAGGCTTACTAAATAAAGCTTGTTCAACTTGTTTTACTTCATTAGTTGTATATGGTAGGAAAAACTTGAAGCAAAAATTTTCTTCAAGTGAATGAATTTACTTTTATTTGTCCACTGTCATATGGTATCAGTTTATCAGCAACATCAACCTTACATGAGTTATTACTTGGTCACAGAAAGCAGCTGAGGAGAGGAAACGGGCACGCTCTGTAGGAGACACTTTACAGTCCCCTAAAAGAGGCTGTGTAGGACGTGACAAGCCGAGAGGGAGGCGTGGAGGGCGACGCCAAGGCTCAGCTACAGGTTGAAATCCCAATTATTTCACATTTTTATGAATTTACTAAGTAAATGGTTGGAAAATCGAATTAAAACACAGTAATTGCTTGTTGAGGGTCTACAATAATTCCAATATATAAACGCATAGTGACACTACAGTCGGAGACATTCCCACTGTGGTGTCATAAGAACTATGCTTTATTTAATTTCACAAGCTTTTAAACAATAGGTAGATAATACAAATCATCAGTTATCTGTTGTTAACCCTCTGTGTGATGTTTTACAGTCACATCCCCCCCGACTGAGAGCTTCCAGTCTTCCAGTGTGGAGGTTCTGCGTACTGAACCTTCAGCACAACACGAATTTGGTAAATCACAAAAATGGCTTTAAGTTTAAAACTAAAATCAATTTTTAAATAAATTGTGTTAGTGAGAGAAAATAACCTTATACACAACTGACAGTTCAGGACTCGAACGAGGAATGTAATTCAGTAAGGATATTGGCCAGTTCCATACTGAGCAAAGAAATGATCCTTGATTTTTAGTGTTCATCTTAAATATAGTCATTTACAGTTAAAGTTTCCCATTCTGTTCACAGAAAAGAATATGGAGAGACTCTCTGACATTCTTTCCTCATGTCCTCCTCCTGAGCCTCAAAAAAGCTCTGCCTCATCCTGGTGTTTTCGGCAGCAGAAAGCCTCAGAGCGCTGGAAAGGAGCGAGACCACACCACCTACAATGCCTTCTAGAAAAAGAGGCTGTTGGTCATCCCCTGTGTGGCCTCTGCCACGGGCTGGCTGTTATTAGGTGAGATAACATTTACCTTTATTTAAATTACTTTACCTAATTGTAATTTTTCGGTATTAATGCTCAGTGCCCTGCTATTTCAGCTAACATGCATGACTTTTGGGATGTTAGAAAACTGGATACCTAGAGAAAACCCACATGAAAATGAAAGTAATTCTAGGATATTAAAATAATTTTGTATATCCTCCCAAGGTGTAGAGAGTGTCTCCCCGAGGAGTGGTGGAGACTGTGATGTACTTCATCACAAGAACCAGCCACTCCACAACAGGGACAGTTTAATGAATGTTTTTTTTAAACCAATTAGTCCAACAACGTGTGCTGTTAGAGCGGAAGGTGGATATGACACCCATGACCAAGGTATGCTCTGTCAAACTTGCATTTTGATGTTCACATGTCTCTTCGGCCAGCATACAATGGTAATTAGTGCTTTTCTTTTTTTTTTGACAGCTTGCATATTGCCAACTGTGAAGGCACCCAACTGCTCCTGTAAAGGCACAAACTTCACTGTGGTACCAGGCAAACCAGTGATTTTAATTTCCATCAATGGTAAACAAATATATATATATTTGGATTTCTATTGAATTGTTGTTATATGTTTACTGTTGTGGGCTGAGGCATTGTGCTTCCACTTGGAGTAAAACCTTCAGGTAATATCTGCATCTTTGACTATTTGTAGATGGAACTGTTGTAAAATGTGTCTTAATTATGTTTATTTACTTGTTCCAAGGGCATCATGACTTGCATCTGCCACTATATGTCTGTCAAACTTGCCAGCAGCAGTGGACCCCCGACTTGAAAGTCCTCCTTAAGAGTGGATACTGGCCAGCTTCGGTCAGTATTTCCACACTTTACACCTTGGACCTCCTGAGCTTCTTTGAAGAGCTCAAGGTCATCTCTCCGGGATTCTCCAGACAGGCCTTTGCAAAGCTGCTGGAGCATCGCACAAAGTGTGGAGGAAGAGTAAGTGTAAATATTCTTTACCATATTATACATGATAACATTTCCGTAAATAGACAAAATCACAGCAATATATGTAATTATCTTCCAGTCTGGACCTGTCAACGGAGATGCACTGCAGCGCAGCTTTCTGGAGTTCTCCTATGCCTCGTATGAGGAAGACCAGCTCTGCTGTGGTGCTCCTCTCATCTGCCCTGCCTGCACGCCGGAGATGTTGGCTGTTTCTGCCGATGGAAACAGGAAGCTGTATCGCTTTCGGCGAAGTGGAAGGTGCTGTTTTTACAATGTTGTTATTTAACTTTTTTGATTACTGTTTATATTTCATGGATATATTTGCTAATCTTTTTTTCCTCAGTTCTGATGGCAGCGCCTTTTTTAATGGGCTCTTTGTAGCAGAAGACAGCGCGGTGGCTGCATTTGTCGACAAAATACAGAGATCACTGAAAAATGCAAGTTTTTATTCGTCATTTTACCTTATAGGTATATCACAAAAATAGCCATGTATATCCGACCCTGACTTTCTTCAAATTCAGCTACTTCTCCTTACCATCTACTCCAAAATCAGATAATTAGAACAAATGGTGTAGATCGTGATTCCATTGCTTTTAACTGATTTGTCATGATGTAATGTGTATCTTAGACCCAGGGAAGAGGCACATGTGGGGACTCCCAGTGGACAGCAGCGAGGGAGACGTCAAGGAGGGCTTCGAAGCTGGATGAAGAAGGGATGGAGGTTGCTGTATGTTGCCATGGGTTTCTTTTGAAGGCCTTAAATATGTACAGGGGGAAGATATTCGCCTACCCCCTGTATCTTCAAAAGGAACTAATGCCAGCCAAAGCCAAGTTCTTCGCCATGGATGTGGCTTGCAAGTACTGGCCGTACATGGAGAAAGCTGCAAGTGTCCTTCCTGCTCTCCAGGAGCTGACCACCATGAAGCCATTCCTCAGTGTAATGCATGCTCGAGCCCATGCTACCAAATGCGAGGTATGTGAAATATTTTTGTATCACGTACATTTATATTTTTTATATTTATAATACTGAAGTAGTAAATATCTAAGCTATACTGTTTAGTATAGTAGTATGTAGCCTCTTTGCACAACAATTCCACTAACCTTTTACCATCAGATTATATGGAGTGGGAAGAACCAGGAGGGAGCAGAGATGACCGCTGGGGAAGAGCTGGAGCAGGTCAACAGCTACCTGTCCCGTTGTGCCCTGACAACAAAATACATGTCCAAAGCAGGTGAGTGGAAGGTTTTGCCCTATTATTGCATACTTTTTTATTTGACACATCATAACCTCATTATTGCTTTCAAAAGCACGACTGGACATGCTCACAGTGCATGCAATGGGATGGAACAGGAAAAAAGGTGATTCCCTTCATCAGGCACTTTCCACAAGATATGTGAAAGTGAGCCTCCTATTAAAGGTGTTGTTGTGTCCTTTCTCATTTGCACATGGCTTGTTGTTAATCATAGCAAGTTTTAATCTTGATAAATGTCCATCGTCTACTGTTTATCAGACTAGTAAGAGGCTCCTGGAAGAGACTGCAAGTCTTGAGGAACTCAAGACGGAGCTACATTGTGTCTCAGATGACATGGTGTCGACGTGGATTTCCGACGTGAAGGAATGGGCATCTGGTAAGCACGACGAGATAACACCAGCTACATATCATTGTCCATGACTGTTTGAATTTACAGATTTGATCCTAAAGAGCAGCCAATTTTAAGGCAATAAGGCTGATTTGTCATGCCACGTAATGGGACCCTCACTGGATTTCAGTAGACAGGGACATAATCTTCAAGCAATAGCAAGCCAACTATGTGTCCATGTTTATCTCTGATATGTTCCAATTTCCATAGTTGTATCATCAATTTGTGTTAAAAGGTGTTAAATATGTTGCACAACTTTGTTTCTCAAAACCGTTACGTGTTGTGTAACATTACATTTTAATGCCAATATTATTTCTACAGGAACATCAGAAACATCGGGTACTTCTGAAGACATCCTTCAAACAGCACTGCAGCAAAGCATTGAGGGGCTTTACCTAAGTGTGAGGCAGCGGAAGCAATCCCTTTACCGACAGAATGGTATAACAATATAATGTTTTAGGTTGCAGATTCAACCTACTGAATTATATATATTTTTTGCACTTGCAAATATAGTTTATCACATATCCCTATCCCACTACTTCATGTATTTTTCAGACAGCAGCAAGCTCCGCCATCGACTTCGAAGGAAGCTTGCAGACGAAAAAAAGCGCCTTAATCAGGAGGTACTGAAGTACAACCAGCTGGTACACGACTCTGCCAGAGGCATAGATGTTGCTGCGGTGGAGCATTCCCTCTTAGGAGGGAGCATCACGTCCGTGCTGTGGCCGTGGGAAGTTCATGGCATGGGTCAGTTTTCAGATATTTCATAATAATAAATTTGAAGTTCTGTTATATGAAGGTATACCTTGCTGAGTTATGCACATATCATCAGGGTGTCCGCGGGGTCTTAAAAAGTATTAAAAGTTGATAAATCAATTTAGCGAAAATTAAGGCTATTAAAAAGTATTAAACGGCATTTTCCAAGGTATGAAGAAGTCCCACAGCAACGACAACATGAAACACCCTTTAATTTACTGAAACGACATGTCGGGAAACCCCCTCAAGGCGGCCCCATGCATAGCGCGCCGTAAAATGCTGCCTCTTATTTTAAGTTTCGTTGCCTTGCTCCGCTCTGTGGGGGAGGGGGGGGGGCACTAAACGACTACGGTAAAGATAACGGGTCCCAGGTCCCAAGGTGGGTAGACCAGCATACGCAACGCTCTGGGGGGTCCAAAGGCTCCGTGTGTAAGCCCTATATGATCATTTTCTGATAACGATGAAATAGCCCCGCCTCCCTCTCCCCACGTCTCCTGCTGTTGCTGGGTTGTCAGAAGAGGGGGAGGAAAAGAGAGACAGGCACTGTTTTTTTAAATATTATTATATTATTATACAGAGAACAGAGTCGTTATGAATTTGTTTTAAAGCTCAATAAATAACAAAGAAGACCTCTGACCTGCACTTTTCTAATTTTGTACGGAAGATTTCAACTTTAACGGACATGTTGACCGGTGGAATTTTTTTTTAACGGAAACTCTGCCGCACGGTCCCCTCGTTCCTTGGAAGAGGCGGAGAGGTGGGTGTTTTTCATCTGCTGGTGGACTACCTGAGAGATATACAGCAGGAGAACATGCCGCCCACCGCGGAGAATAAACAGAAGGGCAACCAGGGCAACCATGCTCCGGGGTCTTCTTCGCTGCTTTTGGTGTATTTTGTGGCGGGAGCAGCGCCACTTACAGGCCTGGCATATGTACTACAGCGTTTCCAGCATTTCCAGCAGTCTAGTGTGAACGGACACGTTAATGAATCGAATGCGTGTGAACGGAAGACTTTTTTGCGCTTGTGTATGCATTTTACCGTATGCGTCCTTGTGGGGCCGGGGTCGAAGCCAAACTATATCCGGTCACAGAGATCTGCTATTTTAAAGTAAAGTCAACACATATTGACCCTAAATATAGTCTATATTAAGAACGAGAAAAGTCTTAACATATATATCCTTTTTTGTAAACATACGACAAATGTGTGAGGGTGATGACGTCAGAGCATCGTCCTATGTGCCAGGGCTTAGCCCCGGACAGCCCCAGCCCAATTTAACCCCTGGGTATTTGTGAGGGAGCTCCTATATGGCATTACCCCGCTGAAGCTCACCAAAGTTTAATATATTTCATAGTTCAAAGTTTTGTCAAATGTTTTGTTTATTGGTCAAATACTCGTTTGTAATGGTTTCTGAGGAGTTTTACTGGAAGGAAAGAGCACAGAGTACAGAACCAACAAAGCAGCATACTGCATTAAACCTGACCTTCACAGAGAGGTTGAAGTTCATGTGGAGAGGAGGCTTCAGTAGTCTGTCTTCCCTCTGTTTAGTTGTGCTATCTTACAATCAATATAGTAAATGTGAGGTAAAGTGTGTAGCCAATGTAACCGGTTGGAACTCAAAGTTGCGATGAGGCCTTAAAATGTATGGAAAGGGTCTTAAAAAAGGTCTTAAAAGGTATTAAATTTGACCTCAGGATTCCTGCATATACCCTGATCATGTAGAGTGTTAGAACGTTCATTTAGTTTATTAAGTTTTCTTATTGTGTATACATTTGATTATTTTGAAAGTACATGTTTGGAGTTTTAAACATATTGTTATGCTATAATGAAAATGTGATTCATGTATATACATAACTGTGATTGGATTTTAGCTAACTTTACAGCCAAGAAAAAGATACTTGATCAAGTCATGCTTACACGTAGACTGCAAGAGGAGAAAGGCATCCTATTGTGGGAGATGGCGCAGCATTGCACATGGTTGCAGAACATGGCAGTTGCTCTAAAAAAATAAGGTGGCTGAGGAAGGTAAGTTGAAAGCAAAACTTAACCTAACTTGTAAAGTATGAGTTTTAAAGGAAAAAAAGTCAGCCCAAATCATTCTTGGTCACAGAAATTGGATGGAGTATAATGGCCTTTGCCCATTCGACGCGGCCATTTTACATAATGAAGTCCCTTGACAGTGACAATCATCTTTATATGTACATGGGAGAGAATATACTCCATTGAAGTGCTCTGGCCTCGTGAAGCAATCTTAATTTATAGTATGTCCATAGAACAATATTTTGTGTATTTTCAGATGTAGACAAGGGGAATGGAGGACTTGGGTGCACCCTAAGAAGGAAGCATGCTGAGGCATTGGAGAGGTTGCAGGTGTTACTGCAGCAGTACAAGACTGCTTTAGGTCCTGATGCTTGTGAAGAGGAAAGTCATAGGAAAGTCAAAAGTGGCCTAAGCAAAGTCCAGTGTCAAAAGTCCAGAAAGTCAAAGTGGCCTAAGCAGTCCAGACACCAGTGAAGATGAAGAAGGAAACATAATTTAGGTAATTTACTTATGAATTAATGTACAGTATCTTTGTTGATTTAGCCTCAACCTAGACATGTTGCTGTTACTTTTGTATTCATTAATGCTAAACATACATTGTGTATTCAAAAACCTCAAATTTGGTTTCTGATCTGCCCCTCTTTTTTGTTTCTCTGTATTTCCCCAGATTGCTGCTGCTCTCAAGCACGAATATCCGCCAAGACTTGATGTGCTATCAGAAATACTCCTCAATGGAAGATCACCCTTGAATATGTTGACCATATGACTTTTCCCTATGCCGCAGCATCAGGCCAAACATTTCACTTGTTCACAACTTAAATTGTATTGAAGAAAATGCTCAGCGTCCCTGGAATGCATCCTGAGCAATGAACCATTCACTTTTAATCCTTTTTGAAACACTAGAATGTAAATTCCTAAATCTCCAAGTATATCTTGCTGGTTACCATACAACTTGGTGAGCACATCATTGTCCAAGAGCAGGAGGCCCTTTTTTCCCAGAACGGGATGCCTATGCATTATTATTTTCGATCTCTTATAGGATTTACCTGTCATTAACTTTATATGACTGCACCTGTTACACCGCAGGCCAATAACAGCTTTCCTCTAATTGTTCATTTTTGTTTCTTTTGCGTTACTTGCTTTAATTGCTTCTTCAGTTATATTTCCTTTTTGGTCTCCAGCTATTAACCTGATTGATTGAAGTACTTCAATCAACATGTACAATGCACAGTCTTTTAGGATGTATAATTAGGGACATTGAGGAAAACAACAAATAGTTTATTTGGTGAATCACCTCATTGTTGTTCTCAAAACCAAATAATACATTGTTATAAATTGTTATATTTGATTTACACATAGAATGTACAATATACATAGTTAAATCGTAAAAAAACTATTGTGTTGTATGATTTCTTAGTACTGTATATTATAACCGTTTGCATAACTTGATTTTATGTTCTGTTGTCCATGCTTTTCATGTTAGACTAACCCCAACGCTCTAGAGTCAAGACATACACCCTTATGGTGGCCTTTTACTTGTATTGTGGTGAAACACATAAGTAAACCATTGCCATTTTATTGTTTTAAAAACAATGTTATGGATGTGGTTTGGAAATAAATTCATTTAGAAGTAACAATATGGGTTAGCACTTGAATATTTTTGTAAAGAGATGATCCTCATCCGGAACACTGGTTGTTGGTTTAATATAAGATAGAACTTTATTGATCCCAATTTGGGAAATCTTTGCGTTGCAGCAGCATTAAAACACATGGCATTATACAATACAAATAAAAAGACAAGAAATAAAGAAGAAAATATACATGTTGAATTTACAAATGAGCAATAACAAGATATGCAAGGTATTATATGTACATAACTATGTGACAGATGGAATATTAAATATTACACTGAATATGTCAAATGTACAGTGAAGAGAGAAACTATGGAGCAGAGAGTTCTCTTCCAGCCAGAGGTGATTTGTTGTACAGCAACACGTTCTCACTCCCAACCCGTCACATGTTGACGGACGGTCAGGGCCCCTCCCCGTCACCGACTTGGATCGAGCTCCCTGAACGTTGGTAATAGACACGTTGGGATCGCGGCGAAATGCTCTCCGCAGATCCATTCTCACAGCGTTTATCAACCTTTTTCTTACTCAATATCAAGCCACACTTATTGTTTTTACTTCTTTATTTTAATTGAATAATGTAGGACTTTTGTTGCCGTCGGTTATGGGGAGAGTAGGGGCTCAGAATACTGAAATCTGTATTGTTTCATCGTTTTTTCCTTCTAATTTTGTATTCTTTTCTAAACCACACACTGTTATTTACTCAACAACACATAAGTATCCTTGTGTGTATTTATTTGTTTGATTAATAAACACAAGTTGGAGTCCGTCAGGACCGAGGGTCGGAGCGGCTCATTTGCTTTAGAGAATTTTACACCAGGAAGTAAGTATTCTCTCCGCTTCGCTTGACAAACCCAGCGCCATATAGATAGAAGAGTTACGACAGCGGAAGTCCAAAAACGGTTATCGTCACGTGGTTCATGCAGACGAGGATCGTTCCCCGGAAGTTCATGGCGGGCAATGTGAATGCATTGATAACAGGAGATAGAACTACGATTTTTGGTAATTATTAGTGAATAAAGGTTTTGATTTGCAATATTTATAAAACAAATCGATATGTGTACGTATTTACATCAATATGTTTTAAAAAATAAAATAGAATTTGCTAATATTAAGTGATAATATTAGGATTAGTGTGAACAACTAGTTTACATGTTAGGCTAACAGTGCCTTGGTTAAAGAGCCTGTTGCTGTTTTTAGCTTTGAATTCTTTAAAACCAATATTATCTTCTTAACCTTGTATAGTGGTCAGGAGCATCACTTTCTAATGTTTATTGATATATTTAGAGGGAGGGGATCTAAAGGAATGCTTCAAAATTCAGATTAGATTAATTTCTACCATTTTCTTAAATTCATGGTAGTTTCAGTAATCCCATGGTAATTGAGGACACAAGTTATCTAAATGACTAATGTCATCTTTATGGCTTTCAGAAAGGACAGGAGACCGACAGGTGACTATCAAAGGACTAGCAGCAGCAGCAACAGCATGATGATGATGATGATGATGTTAAATGTGTTGTTTTAGGAATATCCATTGCAAATACATGGAATTCAATAAACATTGAATAGCATATCATGCAGTTTGTCTGTGCCTTTTCCTCCGTGTTGTCCTGGTTTGCTGTGCTGCCTCCTAGTCGCCACCATGGTTTGCTGTGCTGCCTGGGGATGCTCAAATTGCTCAGAGAAAGGAGTACGAATGTACGGCTTCCCCACTGACACAGAGTGCAGGGAAAAATGGCTGGCTCAAGTCAGCAGGAGCAATTTCACGACCAACAGCAAAAAAATATGTGAGGTTATTATATACAAACACTGCATTTGCACTTTTTCACAAAACGAAAACCACACCATTGGGAAAGCTTAATGTTTTGTTTAATACAAAAAAACAGGGAAAGGCTTGAAAAACACTGAGAGTTGAGACTCAGGGTGCAGGGTGAGGGTCTCAATGCAGGTATTTAGGCTCCATTGAATCCCCCTCTGGTTCTTGTGCTGAAAGAGGGAGTAACAGACAGGAGAAAGGGTTATACACACCTACTGTATATAGCACACCTATTGGATGGGAAATGGCCTTGGGGAGATAAGGTGTGGTCTTTGTTCCCAACTGAAGTTATGGAACTTTATTATTTGTGAGTTTAACAAAGTATGACAAATGACATCAGTAACAGATGTGATATGAATTTCTATAAAGTTGTCTCACATTCTTGGTCATATTTTATATAAAGTATGTAATGAGTATAACATGTCCAGTAAGTATAAAGTGTTTCCTAATACTGTGTATTCAACCACTATGGAATATGTATGTGGGCAGACAAAACTGAGTTGTTCTGTGTGTGAAGTAACCTCAAGTCACTCCGCAGGGCACATTTTGATGCAGACCAGTTTGTCAAGACAAAAAAGGGCAAGACTAGGCTGAGAGCAGAGGCTATACCCACCATCTTCGTGCATCGCCCTGTGGTCAAAAAGAGAAGGGCCCCTGCACCACGATTCACCCCGGGACCTGTATCTACAAAGCCCATAGCTCATGATCACAGCTATAGTGTGAAAGGTGACACAGGTACAATAAGTATGAACTCTTAGTAACAAAAGTCATATTTCTTATTTTTAAGTGGTATAATATTTTTAAATGTTCGAAATCTACAGTGCCATGTCTTCTACTTACATTGGTCTCAAAGATTGAGGGAAGAAGGGATGAGGAGACTGAGAGAAAGGAAAGTGAGGGTGAAGAAAGAGAGGACATGGCTAGTGAGGAGAGACAGGGAGGGTGGACATCACCCACTCAGCCAGCAGCCAGTCAGCATACGAGGGAACCAGCAGCCAGTCAGCATACGAGGGAACCAGCAGCCAGTCAGCATACGAGGGAACCAGCAGCCAGTCAGCATACGAGGGAACCAGCAGCCAGTCAGCATACGAGGGAACCAGCAGCCAGTCAGCATACGAGGGAACCAGCAGCCAGTCAAACAGATCTATTAAAAAAATTAAAGAGAAAATTAAAGAGCCAAGAAGGAATCACTAAAAAAGCAAAGTCTGCACTAAGAAAAATCAGGAAGGAAAATGCAGCTCTCAAGAAAACAATGAAAATTAGGGACAACCAGGGGTGGACTGGCCATCTGGCATACCGGGCATCGTCCCGGTGGGCCGTTGACCCAATGTGGGCCGGTCCGCAATGTTTTTTTTCTTTTCTATTTTTCCCCTCTAAATTCCCTCCAATTGGGCCGGCCAATTGGCTACAGAGGGCTAGCAGTGTGTTGCCAGCATCGACACATATTATTGGTCTATTGTTTGTCATTGTCAATCAATCATGGGCTGACAGGCTCAGAGAGCCCTGACAGTGCTGTCAATCACAACACAAACCAGGGTGGGGCGGGACCTCATGGCATGGGTGGGAGTCGCGGGACGGGCTGCTGCTGAGCTGAAAATGGATAAGCAGAAGAAACGCCCGGGTGACGCTGAAAAACTGCGACTTAAAAAGCTGAAGTCTCTGGAGGTGGAGGCTGCTAAATATTCTAAATTGACGGACCTATTTGGTGCCGTGGTCACCGCCCCAGCAGGTGCTGCTGCGCCGGGAGACGAGCGAGTGGAGGCATACATGGTAAGTAACGTTAGCCTGGGGCTGGCTAGGCTAAATTTTTGAGACATGTCCAAAAAAAAGTAGAAAATGTTTTTACATTGAATGTGATGTGACCTAATTAACTGCATAGTCCTACTTGTGACAACATATTAGCCCAGAGTTGAAGGGCTGTGAATGTTGGTAGTTGTGGTTGATTTTGTTTAAATATGCCGAATTGTGATATGGGTTTTTATTGTTCAGATGATTTAGCTAGGCTAGCTAAGAGCTGCTAACGTCAGCGGTTTCTTGTAGTCATAGCAACAGTAAACGTTCACATGGACCAACGAGCTGTAAGTAGAGATGAAGCTGCAGAATCAAGCTGTATTGTAAATACAGATGAGATACTTTGAATTTTAGCACAAAATATAAGTAAACCTATAGGAAATAATTAGATTAATTTGCAATATTTGCCATTAAATGTATTGTAATCTTTCAATTCATTTATTGTTTACTGAGGTGATAACTATTTCATAATTTGTGTGTAACTTTAATTACGGTGTAAATGTGTTACTTTTACTGTAGTTTTCAAATGGCTGTGTATAGTGCTGTCTTGAGCATTTTCAGGTTTTGTCACAAAGATCTGACTTTTTTGCATTGGAAAACACTAAGTGTCATAATGAAAACATGGCAAAGCCACTAGTGTTGTTACGCTCGCGAATGTTTCGTTCAATATGAACTAATCTTTTATCTTGTACATTATTCTGTGGTTTTGAGTTATTTCCCCATCCAATGATAAATGCTTTCCCTATGTCCAGCCCAGACAGGTTCAGGGCAAGTCTAGCTGGTCAGTTCAGGGAGAGAGCCAGACCAATTCAGGCAGCCCAAAGACTGCACCACCTGAGAGGGAAAAGGCTGTGGAGAGTGAGGAGTATGTCAGCCCAAAGACAGGATCACCTGAGAGGGAAAAGGCTGGAGAGAGTGAGGAGTGTGTCAGCCCAAAGACAGGATCACCTGAGAGGGAAACAGCTGTTGAGAGCTATGAGTGTGCCAGTCAAATAACAGATTTTTTTTCACAACCTGATTAGAGAAATCTCCAGTCATTTTTAAATTACCATCCTCAGCAAAAAAGTAGCAATCCAGTGGTGCAGAAAGTGTTCTGTAGCAGAGACGGCACCATTAGAAGGTGGCTGACATATTGTCCAGAGCGTCACATGCTGTATTGTTTCATCTGCATGGCATTCGGTAAGAGAACTGATAGCAGTCTGTTCATCAGTGGAATGTCAGATTGGAGGCATATACACCAGCGCACAGAGGAGCATGAGAGAAGCAGTGGACACAGAAACTGTGCTGAAGCTTACCTCTTGAAATCCACCAGTGCTGATATCAGCAGTGTGTTTGGTGGCAGTCAGATGTCGGCGCACAGAGAGCAGGTCAGAAAGAGACGGCAGGTTTTGGAGCGCATCATAGATGTCATCAAGGTTCTTGGGAAGAGGGGGCTTGCATACAGGAGGTCTGAAAATGAGGCAGCATATACTCTGGAAGACCACACAGTTGATCATGGTAATTTCTTGGAACTCATACTTCTACTGGGGAAGTATGATTTCTGTTTAAAAGAGCTGCATTGACAGCTGCATTGAGAACAGCAAAAAGTTGCATTTGTCTGGTGGCACGAGAGGCAGAGGTTCTCTTGTAACTTTACTCTCCAAAATCACAGTCAACTCAGTGATAGATGCAATTCACAATCTGATTAAAAAAAACATCTCCAGTGATATCAAGAAAGCAGGAATGTTTTCAGTGCAGCTGGAAACAACACAGGACATCACCTCTCAGGATCAATGCTCTATAATTATGAGGTGTGTTACTGATGTTGTTCATGAGAGGCTTGTTGCAGTGCTGAAGTGCAGTTCATCCACTGGACAGGCCTTTGTCAACATGCTGTCAGAAGTTCTGGACAAAATGGGCCTCAGCAAGACCATGTGCATTGGAAATACGACTGATGGGGCATCAAACATGCAAGGCCAATACAAAGGATTCTCCTCACTATTGTCTGCACAATCTCCAAACCAGGTGCATGTATGGTGCTACGCACATGTACTAAATCTGGTGCTTGCAAACACAACCCAGATTGTTATTGAGAGTGGGTCCCTGTTTGCGCTCCTCAATGGCATTGCGGTATTCATCAAAGACTCATATAAAAGGATGAATGTGTGGGAAGAGTCAGGCCGAAACAAGAGACGTAGACGCCTTGCTCCTATTGGCGAGACACGCTGGTGGGCCAAGCATTAGGCCCTGAAGAAGGTGTTTGGCTCCTTTGGAAAACCGGAAGATGGTTCTGTACGTTGATGTGCTGTTGACATTATCAGCTATACAGAAACAGGCAACAGTGAAACCATGTATCCGTGTCATGGCCAGAGGATATGCAGTCATTGCTCAAGTATGAGACGATCTTGACGGCTCAAATCTTCCTCCGCATATTTGAACATACCTCTCCATTGTCTAAATACCTTCAGACGGCAGGAATGGACATCCTCTCTGCTCACAGAATGGTGGCATCGACACAGGATACGCTGAAAAGCTTGGGAAGAGATTTTGAATCTGTAAAAAAAGCAGCAGACACATTTGTCAACTGGAAAATCACAGAAATCCAAGAGAGAGATGACACGGACATTGAAGTGGAGGCCACACTGCCACAAAAGAGGAGGAGGATGAAGAAAGTCTTGCCTGGAGAGATGGCTCAGGATGAGACCCTGGATGATGCAGAAAAATCCTATGAGGTGAATGTGCATAACCGGATCATGGACACAGCAATTGAAGCCATTCATAGGCGCTTTTTAACACACGGCAATCTATATGCTGACTTGGCATGTCTGGATCCCAGAAACTTCTCTCAGCTCTGCACCAGTGCTCTTCCCCAGTCTGCCCTCCAAGACTTAAGCAAGTGCTTGCAAGGATTTGACAGCAGAGCAACCAAGGAAAATATGCAGGCCGAGTTGAAAAGCTTTGCACTCCAGTGGAACAGGCTGAAGGCATCCCCATTGGCAGAGTACAAAGCAAGAACAGTAGAAGATGGATCAGGTGGTGAGGAGGATAACACAGAAGAGGTTGAGATAACTCCCATAAGCTGTTGCTCCTGCAAAGAATGCCCTCTGTGCTGCTACCAGATACTTTGCCGTTTCAACATGCTAACAGATGCATACCCTGTCCTAGGCCTTGCTTATAAATACCTGCTTACATTATCCCTCACACAGGTGGCTTGTGAGCGCACATTTTCAATTTTGAAGTTTATTAAAAACAGACTCAGAAGCACCCTCTCATCTGATAAATTGGAGGCATTTATGTTGATGGCCACAGAGAAAGACATCCTCATGTCCTTGGACTCTGACTCTGTGATAGACAAACTTGCAGAGAAGAGTGAGCTGCTTAAAAAGCTGGTCCACTGATAAGGCGAGAAATATTTAATATTATTGTTATTATCACACATCACACATTATGGATGTAGTAATTCATTATTTGTCATTTTAATGATGCTTTTCAGAAGTTGTATTGTGCTTATGTGTTGATCCTTAAGGGTGTGATCATGTACATTAAATTATCAATTATTCTCCATTACAGGTTGTTCTGATATATTTGAGGAGTCGTTCTCCCTCTGTTCTATATGTGGACTTGTTCTCTCATTTGGGACCATTGTTAGAATTTGGTAAGTTTATCATGTATTTTTTAATGTTGTATAAATTCATACTTCATAATTTTAAAAAAGTTTTGAAAGAAACGCACATCACAAAAGTTTTCAACTCTAGGTGCAGGACAGAGGAAAACATTTTATTTATTTTTCAGACTTAATAATGTATCCAATTCCCTCTCAGGTTGACCACTTGACATGTGAGAGCTTGAGGAGTTGTTCCCCCTTCGTCCATGTTCGAGGACTTGCTCTCTCTCTGCCTCAACTCTCTACCTTCACTGCACCAAAGTGTGGCTGTTGAGTCTCCTCTAGTATGTTGAGTTTATCATTTTTTATGTTTTATGAAATCATACTGAATTTGTGATGATTAGAGACTTAATAATGTATCCGATTCCCTCTCAGGTTGACCACTTGACATGTGAGAGCTTGAGGAGTTGTTCCCCCTCCGTCCATTTTCAAGGATTTGCTCCCTTACTGCATCCACTTCACCACTTTTTGAGAAGTCTATGATTTTTTGAGTATGTCATGTGTCTTATAATGTTATATGAATTCATACTTGATTTGTGATGAGAGACTTAATAATGTTTCCATGTCTCTTTTAGGTGGACCACCCTATATATGACAGCCTAAGAAGTTGTTTTCCCTCTGTCCCCTTTTGAGGACCTGCTTTGTCTCCTCCATCATTCACTGGGCCACTTTTAGGTTCCTGAGCTTATTTCATGTGGTGAGAGGAATGCAATATGTGTATGTTTAAAGGTTATGTTTAAAGGTTTATGTGAAGAAACATACTATATGTGTTATAAAATGACAATTGGTAATTCATAAATGTCTCTTTATATTCTCTGCTACCATTATCTCCTGTCAAACAGGTTTTCCTGACCTGCTAGAAGTTCTTCTTGATGCTTGAGTCATAGATCATATCTGAGAGCTTCGTCTTGACTTTGTGAGTTTATTATGCAACTTGTTTTGTCTCAGATTGAAACAAAAGGTTTGATTATGATTATTTCCTGGCTGAAGATTTTCATATTGATGGTTTTAATTTCAAACATCTGCATATCTTTTAAGTTCAATTAACAGTTATGCAGGTAGGCCTTAGGGCTCTTTTGAGACTTAAGTCATCCTTCATGACGGATACATTTGTTCACTAAGTGTCACTACGTCACAAAAAGGCTACATGGCTACATATATTTGTCAGTACACAGATACTGAGTACAAGTTCTGTTTGCTGTTTCTTGCAGGTCACGAATTTGGTGAGGAGTGGAGCTGGCTGGCTGCGGACGAGGAAGTATAGAGCAATACATACTTGTGCACATACACGTATGAGAATGCATATCTATTCAGACCTGTAACCCATGTCTTAGACTTTTCACACAGCTATGTATATATATATATATATATTTTTTTTTTCCAATTCTCTATTTATGGTTTCATAATGAGTGAGTGAGTTTCAGCTCTAATGCTGTAATATGTTTCTATTTAGATAATTTGTCAGGATATTTTTTTGTTATTATTGTCCAAGTCTGGTTTTAACTAATACTGGGCTTACACCAAAAGATTTTCACAGTCACAGATTAAAAACTGAAAGGGTAGCATAAGGGTTCTTCCCGCTAGTCTCGTCCCACCCCTAGTCATGACATAACTTCTGTTGTGATTTGACACTATAATGAATAAAGATTGTTTGACATAGCTGTCAATTTTAGTCCTTGAGTTCATAGTTAAGTGCTTTATTTGTTAACTGCTATCAAGGAATATGACTCTCCTTTGTAGTATGCATGAGAGAAGATGCCGCAAGTTTAGTGGACTTCTATGTAGTGTCCGCTGATAATGTAGTGGGCTGGTCTGGACAGAAAATGCCAGGGCTGAATTTTTGTCCCAGTCCACCCCTGGGGACAACAGATATAAGAAAACGTTTTCAAAAGACCAACTTAAGGCATTAGGCAGACTCACCACAAAGGGGATGAAATGGAGCAATGAGACAATTAAGAAGGCTTTAAAAATGTGCTTTGCGTGCGGACCAACGGGTTACAAAACTCTGCAGGAATTGCAGATTCCCCTTCCAGGAATAAGGACACTGCAAAGAAGGATGCAATGTGTTAAGTTTGAGCCTGGTGTGTAACAGCTAACATCACTGCCCCTCCACCCGTAACATCACTGCCCCTCCACCTGTAACATCACTGCCCTCCACCTGCCAGCACCCAGCCAGAGGAGCGCAAACAACAAAAACAAGCAAGGTGTCCCGTCATGTACCTGGAAGTTTGGGTTGGCAACATGGAGTAAGAGAGGGACTTGAAAAACCTTGGTGGCTCTCTACTCATGTTGTTACAGTTGTCTTGGTTACAGCTCTCAAGTTTTTTTTTTGTGCCATTTCCACATCTTTAGAAAATATGAAATAAATGAAGTGAAATCAACCTCTTCTCTGGAGAACAAACTTTGATTTCTCTGTCTTGTGAGTTTGCAGTCTTGCAGTTTTGCTCCTCCACCTGTAACATCACTGCCCCTCCACCTGCCATACAGTAGGTTACTAACAAGATGACTTATATAATACAGTGATAGAATACATGTTTAGTATGCTTACTTATATAAAACAGTAGTATTAAACTTACCTTGTGTTTTCACTCTCACTTAAGTCCCTCTCCCTTTGCCATCAATCCAAAATCAGCTGAGCTGCAACATTATACAGACAGGTAATAATCAACATAATCACAAGGACACAATATGGCTCTGCTAAAAACACTCACTCTTACACGCACCAAAGTTATATTTATCTAATATTTAACTCCCTCCACCCCCGCATACAATCCTGTTTAGAAGCCCCTCTTCTCTAATTCAACATCGTTGGACGAAATGACATTAAGAGAACGGAATTTACAATTAAAAGGCTGTTCAACGTGTGTTGCTAACTTGATCCGGTATCCTAGCTTTATCTGTTATCTGTAAACGTTCCCTAAATCTACTAATTTAGGGAAATCCCCTCTCACATCCTTTAATACACATGTTAATATGAATCAGATGTACTGATAATATCCGCAATATAAATCTTTAAACTTCTTCTTACCTTTAAAAGTCCGTCACGAACGGTCTATTATGCTGCAACTCTACAGCTCTGCTATACACAAGTTATTGAGCCGTTTCCGCTCT
This sequence comes from Notothenia rossii, assembly GCF_949606895.1. Classification (NCBI taxonomy): domain Eukaryota; kingdom Metazoa; phylum Chordata; class Actinopteri; order Perciformes; family Nototheniidae; genus Notothenia; species Notothenia rossii. The sequence continues at coordinate 62,234,202 of NC_136909.1, read as the reverse complement.
ACATCCTGAACTCCTCCCTTCGATGCAATGCACTTCCGTTTTGGCGGACTGGGTTTGTTTTGCTAGCTAGCTCCGTTGTGCCGACAAAGCACTGATATCGCAGAGACAAAGAGGATATAACAATTACAACATGAAGAAAAGTGGTTCGGGAACTACGTGTGCGGTAGTTGGTTGCAATCACTCGAGAAAGCACCTGAACGAGTGGTTAGATAGAGAGTGCTACGACCAAAAACCAGCACCCAGCACCCAGCCATATTGTTCATTAAATACAGATAAACACAACAAATACTGCATGCATTGTATTTTTTAATATTATATATGAATATTTTCATAGTGATGTAATTGTGTGGGCTGCTTTTATATTTTAATTTGTAATACCTGTTAGGATTAAACATGTGATCTTTCTTGTTGAAGCCATTTCTTTAGTTTCCTCTCAACAATTAATTAATTCAGTGTTATTTATGTACAGTATGAGCTTAATATGAATGATGAACTGTGTTAAAAGAAATTGTAGCACTCTAAGGAACATATGAAATGCAATAATGCAATAACAGTGCAATAATGAAATTAAATTACATCAAACTTTATTTTCACTCAAACAGTACAGGCACATATGATATATTGCACAGCATAAAGAGATCATGTAAATTGTGCATTATGTAAACAACAGACAACTGTTGGCTCCTGTGGGCATGACCTAAATAAGGCAGTTTATTTTGGTTTTAAAATGCTGAGATATTTACTGCAGAACTGTAACCTTCCCTCAACAAAATCGTCAACAATTTTCGGGAGCATGTGGGCAAAGTAGAATGTGCGCAGCCTTATGATATGCCTTCAGACTGTCCATTGCTTTTCCATCTATTGCCATGGATTGAACGAAGTAGGAGCAAATTTTGCTGTACGTTATGCTGGGCCACGTCGTCATGTTATCCTCCCAGTTTTGCACTGAATTCGGGTGGGGGAGAGTAACGCCATCTCCAGTCAAAGAAGTAGAATCGTGTTCCCAAGCTAGCATCACTGTTAGCATCGAAATCGCTGTGTTTACACCAGTGCCCGTCTGACTGTTTACACCGGTTTACACCGACAGACGCTGTGCAAAAGACTTCCGGCGGAAATGAAGTGCATTTGTGTAGGGTTATGGCGCTACCCGTGGTTTGGCGCGTAAACTTGTCTATCCTTGGCGCTAACTTCCGGGGAACGATCGAGAGGCTCCACGATCCGCCATTGCTGGAGTGAACGGAGATGACGTAACTCTCAGTCTATACGGCGCTGGACAAACCCATCCATGGACAAACCCCGTGATAGTCCTCAAGCTCTGATTGGATGTTTGAGTGTGCGCCGAGGGTTACGCCGAGCGTCGAACAGCACTTTGAAATGGGATGGAACCACGGCAGACTGTCCAAAACTGGATTTGAACGGGTCCACCCCCTCCCCCACCCCGTCCCCAGAACTACAAATTTAGTAACTGTGTAGTAACTACACACTATTGTGTGTTTCGCAACATGTTCTATGGCACGTCTCTGCTGGGAATTGTAGTTTTAAAAGACGTTTTCATATTTCCCATAATAAGAAGTTGCCAGTATTAAACTGTGTACATCCCTGGAGGTTTAGGGGATAGGAAACACTCACATTTAAAACATATCATTAATAAATGGGAAAATTGCTTGTGCCCATAATTGGCAGCAGTAATATATATATTAATAATAAATATAAATATAATATATATAATATAATATAAATAATATATATATATATATATAATATAAATAATAAAGCTCTTCTGACCTTAGCTGTCATGTGGGTATATATACCCACATGACAGCTAAGGTCAGAAGAGTTTTATTTAACAGCTCGTCTTATGTCTGTGACCCCTCCTGAAATTGATAAGCCTGAAACATGCACTTGTCAAGGTTCAGAGGCAAATTTTGCAAATATGGCAGTAGCCATCGATCATCTTAAGATAAGATATACTTTATTGATCCCAAGTTGGAAACATTTGCGTTACATCAGCATGTGTAACAGTTTTAAATATGCAGTGGTGTTTATTTGTAAATCATTTAGTATAATCACACAAATTCTGTGTTTTATATTTAATAATTCTGTGTTCTTTATTTATTGAATGTTCAATACCTGACAAGGTCGGAGAGGAACAACTTGGGTCGCAGGTTCCTCAACAGTGCTTTACAAGACATCTATCAATATGTGTGTATACCTCCACCATTAAACTGTTATATTCTGCACATTTCTTATACTATCTACATACATCTTATAAGAGTATAATACATATGTATAATATCAGTTAAAATAAGTGCTTAAACATACAGTAGTTAACATTGCAGGAAAGCAATATATTAGTACTTTGTCAGGCTTAATATTTATACCCCCAAAGCTTTTTTCTTATTCAAAATAAGACCTTAACCTAAAGTATTCTTTAATGTTTAAATAAAGCCTGATTAGTTTGTCTGTCTGTGTCTCCTATTAATATCTAATAATGAAAATAATAAATGTCAATAACGTGCTTTAACCACTAGGTTTCCCTTTCTATCAGCTGTGCACCGTCATGGTGTAAATATACCAATATACCGAGTGGATCAAATATAAAAGTCAGCCGAATTAGTATTGATACTGCAAGGAGTTGACCGTCCGTCAACATGTGACCGGTTGGGAGTGAGAACGTGTTGTGTACAGAGTTATTGCAGTGGGCCGGAATGTTTTCCTGTATCGGTTCCTGTGACAGCGGAGCTGCAGCAGTCTGTTGGAGAAGGAGCTCCTGTCTGTCCAGGTGGGGGGGGGGGGGGGGGGGGTTATCTGTCTGTCCAGCTGCAGGTGGAGAGGATGGGTGGGGTTACCCATGATGGAACCAGAATAAGTTTTTTTGGCTTACACGCCTTTCATCGTAGTGGAAAATGTTGTCAGATGCAATATGTTTGGATAGTTTCACCATTGAAATGCGTTTGATAACACTAGGTGCTCTAGTGCCAAAGTTGTGGCCCTAAAAAAATATCAACTATTCATTTGTATGGCATCCAGAGCTTCCACATTTTAGGGAATATGTTTTTTGATTTAAAATATCATCAATGTCATAAGCAATGGTTACATTAAAACCCTCCTATTGTATTAGTTTCCACCCCTTACTTTGGTGTTCGCGGTCAAATTTGACCGGTCATGTTTTAACTGCTATTACATTAACACAAAAAACATGAATCATCACCAAATTTCATTCATTTCATCAACATCGTATGTTGAGTTGGCACCTCAGCTCAAAACATACAAAAAAAAAGAAGAATAGAAAGTTAACCCATTGAAATGATATGAGAGCAGTGCTACAAACTACAATTCCCATTAGATACGCGCCCAACAATCGTTACGAAGTACACAGAGCTGACATATTTGTAGTTCTTTCGGCGTGTGTGCGTGGACTCGTTCGACTTGTCTTGCGTTGACGGCCGGATAGGCTCCATTCCCTTTCAGAAATCCGTCAATCGGATGCACTTTTGCCTCCTTAGCAACGGCAGTATCGTTTGGGTGGCGATCTGAGTTCGGGTACCGTATCTGTGACGTGACAAAGGGTCGCCGTGACAACGTGGTGATGAGATGTGGATAACTTTCAAGATAAAGACCATCCTGATACTCGAGTTGTGGTTTTCAATAAGTGAAAAAGAAAATTCAAAGTAATCACTACCATTTTAATATCTCAAGCATTTGTCCCCAAAAGCTTTCAAATGTAGTAGCAAAACCAGTGATCCAGATCAGGATCATTTTAATTCGGCCTATAATTAAATGATATAATAATAATACATTTTATTTTTAGAGCGCTTTTCTGAAACCCAAAGACGCTTTATATGCAAGCCTACCTCCAAAGCGTTATACTTCGGAAGTTAAACAAATTAGATAAGGCAGTGGATGGCAAAGTACCAGATTTCACACATGAATATGCTTAAAATAGGTTATGGTTTTCCTATCACTGACAATGAAATCATGTAGTATTTCAACTGTAATTTCCTAAAAAGTCAAATGCATTTTGGTGGAGGTTTTCATCTTATTTCTAATAGAAACATTAAATATGACTCAAATGGAGCATATAAACAAGAGAACAAACGTGCAAAAACAAAACTGGTGTCCAAATAACAGATTTTATTTTTATGCATTATCCCGGAGAATTCTTCGGCTGCCAGGAATGAGCCCACTCCTTGCCACTGAAAACAGAATGGAATAATGTTAGTTACAGTTACTGGTTTCGTCTTTCCGAAAAGCATAAACCATGTGTGAAGCAAACATTTTATCACTCAATTTATATAAGTAAATGTTTCATTTACCATTTAGAAAAAGTGAACATAGAAATGAAAACAAATGTTCTCACAAACAATAAAAACAAACAAAAACACATACATTAACAACAATGAAGTTAAACAATCATTTGTTCCTACACTACTTCAGCTGCTTCAGAATAACAGCAGTGAAATATATAAGAGGACTGGTGGTAGATTTGGATGTTTTGCATTTGTTAAATATCATGTGTTTGTTCTCCAACATGGGACTACATCAGATGACATGAAGCCAAGTAACTGGAAGATATATACCATACTGGACAGGGCTCCCACTCCACCAAAATGTCTGCTTTTCCCTATCAAAAGAAGAAAACAAATCTCTAATTTCGGAAAAACCAAACGCACATTAGCTATTTAGCAAACAATTGTGTTGGAAGTTTGTAAATCATAAAGCACACCCTATGCATTACTTTTATTCCCGTCTAACCTTTCTCATTCTTTCTTTTATTACACTCCTGATGGGGAAAGTTTCTAGCTGAGTGTGGTAGGAGCAATCTGTGAACATCAAAGCAGGTTCCACATACAGTATTAGTCATATTAGAAATAAAATAAATACAACTATGAACACTTAAGTAGCAACCAGACTTGCACGATGAAAAGTGACCACACTGTTATCACTGGTCAAAAGTTACTGTATACATCATTGAAATGGAACCAAGCTGCTCTCAGTCCTAACATGGGATGCTTGTTTGAATGGCCATACCACTGCTGAGCCTGAGATGACCAAAGAAAATACTGCACTGCTGCTTCCTTTACTGCCTAGCATTCTCATCACCACCTTATCAACTATGACTGTATGTATTTTAGTCCAATTAGACAATTAAAGCTCTTTGGATTTTTGGATAATGTATCAGTTATAGTTATTAGTCACAATATAGCATTGTTAACTCACTGAAGAAGCATCAATCACTGCGTTTACATGCACTTTGCTAAAGCACATGTCGATAGATTTATTAGAATACCAATCAATTCGACTCATGCAAATGTTTATAATCAGTCAAAATACTTAATACTGTTAATATACCTGACTTTTTCTTTTTGCGTCTAGGACCAAGTACTGTGTCCCTCACGGACCCTGTCCTGACAGCTGTGGGATGAAGAAGAAATATTACTATATACATACAGTACACCAAGTTAAGCTTAAACTCAAGCTTCAAAATACATCCCACAAATGCAGCATCACATGATGCAATAGGTGTTAGGTACAGATATTTTTTTGTTATTGCGATTTAATTGAGGTTGATCTATGAAGTCTAGGTGTTTTGTTGTCTTGCCTATATAATTGACTCCATACTTTATGTGTAATGAATAGTTTGATAAATATTAACATGTTGTGCTGTAACGTTAAATGAATTTAACTTTGATTCAAAAACCTAAGTTTATTCCCCGTATGTTCATTATGAGACAGTGTCGTATCTAAATGCAGTTCTTGAGTATAAAGTTTAAATATGCTGCATGACGTTGTTGCATGAGTTGCTTCGAAGTTTACCCCTATGTTCAGGGATTGCTTTAGGTAGACCACAATATTAATGATATCAACCTCTCGTACAATATATGGACATGAGCCAAATCATTTTGATGTAATCGACCTACTGCCCAACGCTACAATGTAAGACCCTTTCTGTGTGTAAACAAAATCACATAGGAGTTTTATTTTGTGATTTATCAAATGTAAAGTAAGCCTGCTGTTGCTTTGCATTTTTGTGTGAAAAAGGTATAACCATATAGTAACCACACGTTCAGGAATGAAAGACTGTATTTTTCTAAACGTTTAATATTTATTTATATCCGAGTACCTAAGGATATACACATACCCAAGTATCCCATTTTCCTTTCATATTTATGAAGTTGTAGGTGAAATTGTTATTTAGATTAAGCTATTGTTGTTATTATTATTTACCTATTGGAACAATCATTATTCCCAAAAATGCAAGAAGTGCAATTAGGTGTTTTGAGATATTGTAGAAGCATGACTTGTCAACAAGTTACCTACAATAATATTTTAGGAAAATACCGGAAAACACTCTTGACTTTTACAAATATAAAAGCTGCAAATCTCAGAGAACAAATGTCACTGTGTGTGCTGTGTGCTCTGCATGTGTGACCATTAAAGAGGGTTTCATCCCTCCGATTCTATCTATCTATTTTATTACCTGGACCCTCCGTGGTGGTAGCCTGTCTCACATCATCCCGCTGGGGCTGCTCCTCCTGCCCCACCTCTATGATGGTGCACTGCTTCACGGGGGGGGTCTTCAGCACCTCCACCTGCACGGTGCTTGTCTCTGGCACCTGGCTCTCTGTGGTCCCTGCCTCCTGCCAGTTGTTTTTTGGTTCAGATGGGTCACAGGGTGTGAGGTTCAGCGTGACTGTCTCTTCTTCAGGATCTTCCGCAACCCCCTGGCCAGTGGAGTCCTGTGTCCAACCTGTGCAAGTTAAACAAATGTTGGTCTTGACTTGCTTAAGACAAAGAGGTTAACTCATATATCTAGAAATAAGAAATATAGCGTGCTTAAGGTATGTTTCCAGACAGGGTCAAAAATATACTCGTCATGTCATAGGACTGTGTGCAGTCAAAGTTAATAGCAGAGAAATAGTGGTATTTATCCAGTCAACCATTTATGGTTTTGTTTTTGCGATATTATTCTTCCGATTTGTGTCTACATTCCATGTGATGTGACATGTCAATTTGTCGGTAGACAACATATAGACGTGTGCATGTATGTTCCCTTACATTATTTACATCCACAAATTTTGTTCAGAATTTATGAGACTGACGCAAACGTGTTTTGCATAAGTGCAATCAAATAAGTAGCAAGTCGCTTTAGATAAAAACATAAATGTAATGTAAAGGGACCTCTGGATGCACTGGATAACTGCTTTTGTTTACAACCCGAGAAACATGACCTTAATACAGAACTGCCAAACTGAATATGTGGTCAACTGGGATCGTCTTCATGTATTGTGCTCTTACCATTAACCTCAAAATATTTCTCCCTTTTGGGCATTGATAAAGGAAACCGTTTAGGAACGGTTTGCTAAAAGGAAATTGCTTAAGGGATGGCTCAAGCCTAAACATACATTTCAGTCATCAAACCTAACTACCTTGACATTAACAACTTTACAACTTTCAATTTGTATACAATGAATGCGCAAGTGGTAGCACAATACCCCAAAATGGTTTTTCAAATTCACGTAAACTTGCCTAACTATTTTCTGATAAATAACAGTTAAATGTCCCCTCTGCAGAGTAAGCCATGTCTCATTAGGCTACATACTCAGTGTTTAAAAATGTATTTATTGTATGTAGTTTGCTAAAATAATAAACAGTCAAACGTTGTCCATATCCCTAAATATTTTGCAATTACTTTCAACTTTTGTAATACTTTGCAGCTAAAAATAGTGACAGTTAACAGGTAGAAAGGATGTGTGTTAGTTGTCTCACAAAAATATAGTTTGCCAAACCCAAATAAATGGCTCGAATGAGAGCTTTCTGGCTGTATCAAAGGATAAATACTGGATCAAGTTGTTGTCTCACAAGATTTGGATGAATTGAAAACAGTCGCTGTAAGCTGTTGTTAACTTAACTGACTTTATTAAATGAGTTGATCCAAACTCATTCCATATAACTGTGTTGGTTATAAGGAAATGTTAAGCTCTCCATTGATACAAACATTCTGTGTACACAATACTGTGAACTGTGAAGATATAGTGCAAGCATCTCACCTTCATAAAGGTACTCATAAAAAGTGCCTATCTTGTCAAGGTAATCCTGGGCATAGGCGGTCAGTGTGCAGCGAGGGGTTAGGATTTCACATTTGGCGTCCTTCTTCCTGGTCTCCTTGCCAAGAAGCAGCACTGGTTTAAAGCCAATGGCATGGAGTTTCTCAAGCTGTAATGCCAAAATAATATATTTACTGTTTAAAGAAATGGAAAGGAAACATCAACAACAACTATATAACTACAACTATAACATTACTGATGACAGCATCTAGTTGTATGCCATTCATAAACCTAGATGCTGAGTTAAGCTTTTGCAGAATCATGTATTTACCAGGAAGGGTTACACAATAGAAGCAGAAAATATTTTATAGACAAACACAAAATACAAATAAATCAGTATCCTGAGTGCCAGTTCAAACCCTGATAATCTTAAAGTTAAAGTACAATAAGATACAAATGTGTGACCACTCAACAATTAACAGTTAATGTAATAGATATAAGTCATGGTTGATGACCTTCCGGGTCTGTCCAGCAGAGGGCGCGTGTTGCTTGCCGCAGGTGCATAATACATAAGACTTGAAGCAAGCTAACATCGTCTCTGTTTCCTTTGTCTTATATTTTCCCCATATTAGGTGAGTTCATCCGTGAGAAACGTTATATATGTAGACTGACTGTGTATAATATTAATGTGAATAGTGATAGTTGTTAGAGGTATTTTTGGAGGGTTTCTCTAGGTTCTGTAATTGTTGTAGCTGTGTATGCTAGCTTTGCGAGCGCCGTTAGCTATGCTAGCGCAGCTAGCTATGATAGTGTAGTTTAGCTCCAAGAAGGGGAGTTTGGGTGTTAATTTGGATATGTATGTTTGTACTGTGCATTTCAAAAGTGACATCTTGTGTGTTAAATTGGATGTATGTTTGCAGTACACGCATTGTTAGTGGTTGTTTTATATCAAGAATCCATGTTCTGTATTATACAGCGTGCTATGTGTACCATGTTGTTGGCGGGCATAATACATAAGACTTGAAGCAAGCTAACATCGTCTCTGTTTCCTTTGTCTTATATTTTCCCCATATTAGGGGCATAACATTTGGAGGCGCTGCTGGGAGATTTGATTTGAGGACCATCCCTGAGTTGTTAGTGGAATCCTCTGATCAATCATCCCCTTAAACAACCCAGTCATCGGAGAAAGGAGCTTGGAAAGGCAGTCGAGGTCGTTTTCAGACAACGTTGGTAACCTGCATCCTGAAGTGTGAAAAGTCACCACTAGGGAGCAGCAAAAAAACCTAATTAAGTAAGATAAACCCTCATTTGCTATTTCTGCCCACTTCTCTGATACAATGGAGGCTGAATTGGAGAAGCTGCAGCTGGACATTACAGGTGCATTGTATACACTGACTGTAGAACAACTGATTAAAGTGTGCAATGAACTGGAGATTTCAGGACCGGATAATGTGCATGTGACTGGTAAATCTCGCAGTCAATTAATTTCTCATGTCACAGAGCATAATGAACGTGAAGAAATGGCCGAGCTAGAGGATGAAGGCATGTCCGAACTTCTTAATGTGCAGGATATCATAGACAAAGCCAAAATTACAACAAATGTACATGACAGTGTCAAAAGGGAAGATCTCCAGAAGGAGGTAGAGGCACTAAGGTTGTCATTACAAGAAAAAGAAAATGCAATGCATGACCTAATGAACACAAGCATGAACCACCCTGCCGGGTTCAGCCCCCCAGAAAGAAATCTGGCCCAAGTACTCCCCAGTAGTTCTATGTGGCGCAAAGATCTTAAGATCGCAGGCCAAATAGGCGAGCCAGGACAAAAAGATAGGCTCACATTTTCTAGTCTGGCCAGACAAATTGAAAATGGCTTTAGTAAGGGCTACCCAGAGTCAGAGATCATTGATGCTGTAATCCGTGCCATCACACCAGGCCTGCAGTTACGGAGTTACCTTGAAGGGAAGGAAAACCTTACACTGCCTGCCCTTCGCCGAATTCTCAGGTCTCATTACCAGGAGAAAGGTGCCACAGAGTTATACAAACAACTCACCTCTGAGGTTCAGAGTAGTAAAGAAACGCCTCAAAACTTCCTGATTAGAACTATGGACATGAGACAGAAAATCCTGTTTGCTTCTCAAGAAGCCGAGTCAAACCTAAAATATGACCCAGCACTAGTCCAGAGTCTCTTCATGCATACTGTCCTGACTGGTCTACAGAATGACAATATTAAAAGTGACCTGCAGCCTCTCCTCATGCAGATAAGTACTTCGGATGAGCTGCTGCTGGAGAAAGTGAACATTGCGTACACCAATGAAAAAGAGAGACAGGATAAAAAGAAACTTGCTGCCCCATCACGAGTAACAAATGTGAATACAGTCAAGTCCACTGAAGTTCCGGTGGAAATGAAAAGCACCAGCCAGCAAAACACAGTTACTCTGCCCACTGATCTGCTGTCAGAAATCAAAGGAATGCGCTCTGACATGGTGCTGTTGCAAGCCCTGAGAGCTGAGGTCTCCCAAATCAGAGAAACGATCCAAACGGCCACATCTGCACCCCCACAGCATCCCTCACCAAGCAGAGAACCAGCTAATATTTCCGCCCCTTATCCTGTGTTTTCACCCCAACAACCCTCTCCCTATAGGGCTGAATTCAATGCCAACAGCGTGTACCACCAGCAGCCACCAGCAGCAGTGCAGGAGTACCGACCGGCATTCCACCCGGCACGAGTAAGAGAAACGGCTCAGTTTCAACAAGGGTATGCACCGCAGCGATACTACCCAGCACCACGCCCCCGACCTAGGTGTGTTTCCTGTACTCATGCAGGCGAAGAGTACTGTCAGCATTGCTTTAGGTGTGGAAGCAGTGAACATTTCAGAGCAGGTTGTAAGGCACAGAGGGTAGAGGGACCCACTAGGCGGAGCCCTTTAAACTAAGAGGGGTTGCTCCCATGGGACATGCAGCAACCGGCCACACAGATAAGTCCCAATCTTGTGCAAATTGCAATGAAGAGAAAAAGAGTAGGGAACTACAATACTGTTCAACTTGCAAAATTACACTGTATTGTTCTAAAGAATGTCAGGAGAACCATTGGCCTGCACACAAAAGGCATTGTAAGACATACACATGTTCAGGTATTAAGAAAGCGACACAGTCACATGACAAATCCAAGCACAAACAAAATATTGCAAAAGAAAAAACAGCTACTGTGAGAGAGTTAGTAGGGAAAAAGTGCCTCATCAGGTGTTTCCTACACGAACAGAAAACTCAGGCCCTCTGGGATACAGGCTCACAAATTTGTGCTATAGATGAGGTATGGAAAGAAAGCCATCTAACTGATGTACCGCTAAGAGATGTAGCAGAGCTAATTGACCCTATAGACTCTTTACAAATTGAAGCGGCCAATGGTACAGAAATGCCATATGTTGGTTGGCTTGAAGTGTCCTTTAAACTTACTGCAAGTGATACCGAGTTGCTAATACCCATGCTAGTGCTAAAAGGTAACCAACAGCAGTGTCCCATTATTGGCTTTAATGTCATTGAGCACCTTGTGATAGCCAGTCAGCCAGGCCAGAAAAGACATGGGGATAAAGAGAAGCTTGTACAGGCAGTAAAAATTGCCTTTCCTCATCTTCGAAAAAACAAAGCAAAAGCCTTTATTAATGCTGTGAGTGTAGGACAGACATGTGACTATAACGTAAGAACAGCAAATGAGAGAGTTAGTGTGCCTAAACGTAACTCCATTCAACTCGAGTGTCGAGTACAGGCTCCATTTTTCACCGTCTACAGTGACAATAACCCACTTACATATGTACTGTCCACTGCCAAACTGAATGCAACAGGTTGTCGATGGGTAGCAGAACTGTCAGACTTCCATTTCATAATTAAATACCGTCCTGGTAAGGAAAACATTGATGCTGACAGTCTGTCCAGAATGCCTTTGGACGTGGAAGTATTCATGGATGAGTGTACAGAGGAAATGTCATATGATGTGATTGGAGCAGCTACACAAGCAGTGGAGAACCAGGATGAATCCAGTGTGTCATGGTCCATGGGTGTCTCATTAAGTTGTGCAGCATTAACTGTAGACGCATCCATCATTCCATTGACAATAGGACAGATCAAACATGACCAAAGAAATGATCCCAATGTTGGAGCAGTGATTCAGTACAAGCTGGCAGAAAAGAAGCCATCAGGCTCAGAACTCAAACAACTCAGTTCACAAATCTTATGTCTGCTAAGAGAGTGGGACAAGTTGGAGATGAATGAGAGTGGAGTGTTGTACAGGAAAACTTCAAACAGAACACAGCTTGTGCTTCCAGAAAAGCACAAAAGTACAGTATTAAAGGAGCTCCATGATGAAATGGGCCATCAAGGTGCAGACAGGACTACATCTTTGGTACGGGACCGGTTTTACTGGCCCTACATGCAACGAGAAATCGAAGATTATGTCATGAGGAGATGTGTGTGCCTCAAGCACAAGAAACCAAGCCGTCAGACAAGAGCGCCACTGACGAACATTGTTACCACTCAACCGTTTGAGCTTGTCTCAATTGATTTCTTGCACCTTGACAAATGTAAGGGTGGTTATGAATATATTCTTGTAATTGTTGACCACTTTACACGTTTTGCCCAGGCCTACGCCACGACTTCCAAATCAGGAAAAACAGTTGCAGAAAAAATCTTTAACGACTATGTGCTGAGATTCGGCTTTCCGACAAGAATACACCATGATCAGGGTGGTGAATTTGAAAACCAATTGTTCACACAATTGAAAAAGTACTGTGGAGTTGCTGGGTCGAGAACCACTCCCTACCACCCACAAGGAAACGGACAGGTCGAGCGGTTTAACCGAACATTACTCCAGATGTTAAAGACCCTCACAGAGAGACAAAAGACTAACTGGAAAGACTCACTAAATAAACTGATTTACTCCTACAACTGTACTCGTAGTGATGTAACAGGTTTCTCACCCTTCAACCTGTTGTACGGACGCTCTCCACGGTTGCCAGTTGATATGCTGTTCGACTTGACCGTGGAGCAAGGGGACAGTAATCATCATCGTTACATGGAAAAGTGGAGGCAGGGCATGGAGGAGGCATACGAGATCACAAGAGAAAATGCTCACAAAGCTGCTATGAGAAGCAAGACACATTATGGCAGTAAGGTGAGAAGCTCAGTATTACAGCCTGGTGATCGTGTATTAATCAGGAACATGACACCTCGCGGTGGTCCTGGCAAACTGAGAAATCACTGGGAAGATGCTATTCACACAGTTGTGCGTCAAGTGAGTCAAGATATCCCTGTTTATGAACTCAGACCTGAGAGAGGGACAGGGAGATCAAGGGTTTTACATCGTAATCTTCTCCTCCCATGTGACAACCTGCCGCTGGAAACTCAAGTACAGCCACGTGCAAAGAGAAAGAGTGTGGAGAGAAATGAGGAAGCGGAGCAAACAAGGGAGGAGGAAGAGGATGATGAGTATTATCTAGCACCACTTAAGCAGCAATCAAATCCATGCCCACCTGAGACAGTGAATCCTGCGTGCACTAGTACACCTGTGGAGCTTGAATGCATACACTCTGAGGAAAACCTGTCAGCTGAGCCAGAGAAAGAACAAGAAATGGCACACGAAGTTGGGTACTTGCCGGAGGGGGAGGACAGCTACGTTGAGGACAGCTATGTTGAGGATCTACCTGTGGAGAATGACAGCTACGTTGAAAACAGCTACGTTGAGGATCTACCTGTGGAGAATGACAGCTACGTTGAGGATCTACCTGTTGAGAATGCTGTCCCATCACCTGCTCAAAGTGACCCCAGTAGTAAGGAGCTTCAAGGGCATCGACGACAATGCAGACGACCAAAGGTCTTCACATATGATAGGCTTGGCTCACCAGCCTGCTACAACATAAAAGCACCACCTCTGCATACAAACTTAAAGGTGCCATGGACACACACTGTACCGCCATACCACTTTCAGCAGTACTATGGATATGAGGGTAGTGACATTGCACACCATTGAACTGAGTAAATGCACATACATTACACTCAAAGAACACATAAAAAGGAAAATGGACGGCAGAGGTCACATTCAAAGTGATTGTTGACATGAGATACATTTATGGGCTGTGTTTTCACACAATATATCATTACATGACACTGTTACAGTCAATCATATCTCACTCACCTGTTTTAAAGGAGTGTAGTTCACTTGGACATGCTGCACAGGCAGAACTGTTAACAAGGTAGCAACGGACTATGTTGAAACTATGTGTGACAAAGGAGGTCAAAAACAAATGTATGAAAAGAGTTCCAGACTGTAACATTGCACTTTATAGGTAAATGTACTAAACATGTTTAGCCTGAAATAATGCATATTCGAGACCGTTTCTTCTGGCCACATATGCAGCAAGAAGTAGAGCACTCACACACACAACATACATTCAGGGACTGTAAAAAACAAAAACAAACGGAGAGCTTGTGAACATATGTTTGTCATACAATGATGGACTTTCTACTAAGCCAAGGGCTTAAATGTGTAAGTTGAGTGTGTGCACTTTTGCCAGACTGAACAGTGAGCGTGGTATGTGTTTAATAAATGTTATAGATGTTGCTGACATGTAGGCATAATATTGTGGATTAGAATGTCGGGACGACATCTGTTTTGAAGGGGAGTGTGTAATAGATATAAGTCATGGTTGATGACCTTCCGGGTCTGTCCAGCAGAGGGCGCGTGTTGCTTGCCGCAGGTGCATAATACATAAGACTTGAAGCAAGCTAACATCGTCTCTGTTTCCTTTGTCTTATATTTTCCCCATATTAGGTGAGTTCATCCGTGAGAAACGTTATATATGTAGACTGACTGTGTATAATATTAATGTGAATAGTGATAGTTGTTAGAGGTATTTTTGGAGGGTTTCTCTAGGTTCTGTAATTGTTGTAGCTGTGTATGCTAGCTTTGCGAGCGCCGTTAGCTATGCTAGCGCAGCTAGCTATGATAGTGTAGTTTAGCTCCAAGAAGGGGAGTTTGGGTGTTAATTTGGATATGTATGTTTGTACTGTGCATTTCAAAAGTGACATCTTGTGTGTTAAATTGGATGTATGTTTGCAGTACACGCATTGTTAGTGGTTGTTTTATATCAAGAATCCATGTTCTGTATTATACAGCGTGCTATGTGTACCATGTTGTTGGCGGGCATAATACATAAGACTTGAAGCAAGCTAACATCGTCTCTGTTTCCTTTGTCTTATATTTTCCCCATATTAGGGGCATAACATTAACACTTACAATGACTATTGCATAATTAAAAATGTAACACAATCCAAGCATAGCTTGACACTGTTGAAATTGAAATTGCGTGCTACGATGTAAAAAGTTCCCGTATGTTGTGGCTGCAGTCGTAAGAGTCATATAGAGTAGTAACATACAATTATGTAGTCTTATTAAAGGTGGGATAGGTAAGTTTGAAAAACCGGCTCGAGATACACTTTTTGTTATATTCCATGGAATGCTCTTAACATCCCGATAGCAATGAATATCTTAAGTGCTTTGACAAAAAATCCATAAAAATATGTCATCTGTGGAAGCCGTAATACTGTAAAAAGCACGACCCCTTTTTGTGTTTGTACACAATGATGACGTAGAATGTATGCGCGCGCATTGTGGCAACAGAAGGATGGCAGAGATAAACAGCTTGTCAAGCTACGCAAGGGGATTATCAACTAAAGATCGTGAATGTTACCTTAACAAGTTGACTTTGACAAATGGTGTCCGACTTCCAGATCCGTGTTCTATTGATGAGTGGGTTGAAGACGTTAGCAAGTGGCCGAATATACAGTGGCCAGATATATATATACCTATTTAATTGAGAAACCGAGCGTGTACACCAGAGAGAAATTACGAGCCTATAAGTCAGTGGATGCTTACGAATACGTTGTCTATGGTCATGTACAGAACGTCAAATACCATGACATAGACTCAGAGTTTTGTATTTTGAGATCAGAAATTCTCCCTAGTCAAAGACAAGGACACAAGACAACGATATATGAGGCTTGGGTCATAATCAACCAACGAGAAAACTACGTCCTCACAGCGAATTGCACCTGTATGGCGGGGTAAGTAGCCTATTATTTGGTGTTGTGGGCTTGTAGGTAACAGTTCAGGGGCTTGTTACTGTCCTTTCAGCTGGCTATTACTCTCCTTTCCATATCAAAAATCGTATGCCTTGCCCTGTAACTTTCTCATCATAACCAGGGTTTGAAACTAACATTTTCATGAACAACACAGCGACAACAGGGTTCAAAATGTCAGCAGCCAATATCATTCAGTTACATTCAAAACCTGATTAAGCTTAGGATACTCACATGTCTAGTAAGTTAGATGTTTACCTACTTCATAGCCAGAGCTGAGATTTGTCTGAGAACACATGTTACTTTCAAGCCCAGTATGTTTATTATGATTTTGTGAAATTTCAGGCTTGGGTCATGCTGCAGCCATGCAGCTGCAATATTATTCAAAGTTGAGCTCTATGTTAGGATGGGAAGGACAGAGAAAGCAGCGGTTACTTCGGAGTGTGCATGTGGAAAGACACCAGCAGGAAAGAAGTCAGACCAGCTCCATTGAGGGAAATCAGCTTCCACAAACCAAAGAGGCTTGGCAGGCAACTTCCAGCAGCTTCAACATCTGCTAGGAAGAATAGTATCACACCCAGAAGCATGTAATAGTTGACAGAGCCTAGATAAGTTTCCTTTTGCCATAGTGCATTTAATTAATTCTCAGGATTTCTCCTCAGTGTTTTGACACCATAATGTAGCCTGAGAAAGGTGTTACTTGGTGATGCAGAGATGAAAAGGCCTACAGACCAACGTGGCATCATGACTTTTTGTAAACATACACGCTCAGTTTGAATAGTTTCAGTATCATTTGTTATGTTAGTTTGAATATGTCTGTCCTTTTGTCTTCAGATTACTGATTCTAGAAATTCGATTGTTTGTTATCTACAGCTTAACTGGTCTGGTTTTAGAATAATTCAGTCATTATTCTTAAAATGTGAACATTATGCAGCACACTAATTGTGTCTTTTTGTTGCTCTATTATCAGTGTTGACAGATGATGACATCCGGGAACTGCGGGATGTGAACCCAGGTGCTGCAGTGCTGACGAGCCTGGAAAACAGTGACACGGATATGGCCAGATATGCTGTTAGATGTCGGTTATGGATTGTCTTTCCCTGGTTGTTAAAGTTGCATTACAGTTGAAACAATGAATTCATCATCAGCCTTTTCTTTACATTTGATGTTGTTATTGAAAGCTGTGTCTAGATGCACTTCAGTGCAACAAGATATTTTAAGTCTTATTCTGTAATGCTATATATGTATCCAGAGATCATTTGCGACCTAAAATTATTATTTACTGTTTACAACATACAGAACCAGTTTGATTCTAATATATTGTACATACTCCTACTTTTTATGTTGTTAATGTTTAGTGGCACTTTAATGGCACCTGAATGGAATGAAACTCTGTTAGTAACAACATTACAAATAAATGTGATACTGCACTCTGAATTGTTGAGATAATCTGGGGGGGAAAGGACCATTAGACACACCAGTTGCAGCCAATGTGGGGAGGTTTATTAAAATGCATTCAGTTTTAAGTACAGTAGGCCTATATACATGTTTTACAAATGTAAAGTCAATTTATAAGTCATACATGGTTATGTGTAACTCATTTGGGAACAACACTCTTACAGAGGTTTGTGAGGGCACCACATACAATAACAACATCATCTAGTATGTCAACCTGCGACAAAGGAATAACTGTTTGTAAAATCTTAAAGTTTTTCCACCGACCAATAACTCGCTCTACATGGATCCTCACACGAGAAAGTTGTCTAGATGTGTCCACTTCCTGTGCAGAAAGCTGCTTCTTTCCTTTTGTGAAATGAGGGATACGAAGGGTTGCACCATAGGCCGCAAGCTCATCTCTGATGAGAAATCCTCTGTCTGCTAAAACCTCATCCCTAGGCTCCAAAAGTTTGAGGAAACCTGACTCCTTAGTGATCTGCTTGTCTGAAACCCGTCCACCCCACCCAGGAGACAGAAAGGAAATTGCACCAGCTGGAGTGATGCCGATCAAATATTTAATGGTGTTGTTGTGTTTATAGTTTGACCATGTCTGGGCCCTGGAAGTCAGATTACTGGGTCTAGCTATGAACATTTCTGTGCAATCTATTATGCACCGACATCTTCTAAAGTTGCGCTTGAATATTTTTGGCATATTTTTAAGTACTGCACCCTTACTTGGCCATTTAATGAGTGGCTTGAGGACCAAGGCCATAGCAGGGACCCAGCTCCGCAAAATATTTGATAAGGTGGTTTTTGATACCTGAAATCTATAAGCCAAGTCAGTATTACATAGGCCCAACCTTAATTTCATCAATATAATCAATAGGTGGTCCTCTACTGTAAGTTTGTTGTGAATTCTTTCTACGCTGCCCATCATTTTTGTAATCAGCCACTCAAAGACCACAGAGGTCAGTCCTGTGAGAAAAATCAATTGTCCAATGTTGCACTTAACAGTGGTGTAGGAGAATGTAGATTTGTGCAGCTCCTCTTTCAGCTTTACATTTTCTGCTCGTAGTGTGTCAAACTCCTGTCGCAGGTTGACATATTCCTCCTGAAGTTGACTGTATCTCAGGTTCAGATCATCGTACTCTCTCTTTGGAACTGGGATATCCTCTTCAGCTTTAATATAGAAAAGTGAAAAATTAGCATGTGCTGCAACCAATGCAAACAAGTTCACAATTCAGGGGTTCTCACACATTTTTACCAATGAATTTTCAAAACTTTTCCATGACAGAAGAGAAGATACATTATCGATCCCAGGGGGAGATTTTTCCTCTGCATTTGACCCATCCAGGGGCCAGTGTACACGTCACACACAGACATACATACATAGCAATTGGAGCAGTGGGCCTGGCAGGAGCACACACACACTAGGAGCACACTGACTCTTTCAGTGAGGGTGGGAACCCTGACAATCAATCAGTTAATTGTAAGATGATATATTCATATATTCATAAATATATTCATACCAGGACAATGATCCATGCTGCATTCTTGTTCTGGATCCATGCTGCATTCTTGTTCTGGAGTTTCAGAAGTAACACGTTGATTTGCTGCAGTGTCAGTTCTCCTCCTTTTCCTATGGTACCTACAGTAACAGCAGAAATTCATAGTTAGACTAATCCATATCTCAAAACAGCAGCTGTAAGCACCAAAGCGTATGCAAGAGAGGTAAAAAAAAAAAAAAAAACGACTGAGGATGTCAACTCTAATCTTACCTGTCCATCTTTGAATTTGGGTTCTGGCTTTGTTTTGTGTACATGAACACAGATGGCACAAAATCAGGACTACTAGAGTCCAATGATGCCTCGCCTGCAAAAATAAAACACAAACACGTTTGTTTAGCCTAGCAAGCTACTAGGCAAATCTAACGCCAGCTTATCAAACTTTAGCTGCATTTGATTATTATTCTACATCATACAGACAATCACTAATGTAAACAAGGCTCTCCCGTAAAATCAAAGAGTAGGCTAGATAACCTCATTACCTGATATAAAGTGGGCGCTGCAGACGCGAGCATTTTTGATTATGTCCTCATTCCAGTCCACACGTTTAATCGCCTGCAGCCACAGACGCCGCCGGTTGCTCTGAAATGGTCGTGGTCCTCTCGGAATCCTATAAAACTTTAGTCCGCCGGTGGAATAGCGATTCGTACAACCGTATACGCAACAACCAGACATGTTGATGCTGGGTACAGTTTGTAAATGCTTGCTAACCAGTTGCTACCTCGTCTTTGTCATTCAGAACTGCTTGAAAACAACACCACTTCCGTTGCCCACATGCGCGCGCAACTTTTTGATGACGTTGGCTGTAAAGCGAAGTCACGCCCATCTACTTCCGGTCCATGGGACCCCGGAAGCGAAAAATTATACATTGAATTCAATGGAGAGAGAAAACTTATCTTTTGATCCCGTTTGAATTGTGCCACGAACTACACATATGATGTTTGTCAATCTTAAACAATCATTTCCATGTCAAAAAAGTCACATTTTGTCGTAAAACTGTTCCCAAATCCCATTCTGGGTCGCGCATGTGATGTCACAGGCGATATTGCTCCAAGTGGTTGCGAATCGTAATTAAAGCGAAGAAGAAGATTTCATAACTGATTTATTCCCTCCAATAAATATAAGAGATTGCTCCAATAAATTCACTTTTATAAGATGCCTGTGTGCTTTGTACCATGTTGTAATCACAAAAGTGATCATACCACTTGCTCGTTCTATCGCTTCCCGTCTTATGAAAGGACCAGGAGTCGCTGGATCAGACATATCAGGTAATATACATGTTGTGGATGGAACATAGTCAAGTTAGCTACCTAGCTAGTAGTGAGCACGTTAGTTAGCATTACATTACTTAGCCTTGTCATTTTTAGTAGCCTTACCATGAAGTTATTATTTTATTACATGAAGTACACCAAAATGTTAAACAGTAAGATTAGTCATCATGGTAAGTATTTCGTGAAACATTTGAAGAGTAGCCTACTGCGCCCTCCACCGGGTGCTAAGGAAGCTGTTCAGGGAGAGTCGAAGGAAGGCAGGCAGGCAGGGAGCTTTGCATGACCTTCTTCTGGACATGTGTCATTGTGATGATAGTGAGGGTGAGTCAATCTGTTTGTTGGAAAGACAGTAGTTGAGTGATTACTGAGAGAAAATTATTAAAAGAGATAATTATTCAGTGTTGTTACTTTAAAGTGTTGTTACTGACCTTTTTCTCTTTTATTTTCTTTACCTCACCTGTAACTGCTGAGACCCTGAGGAACATGCACACTGGACTGACCTGCTCTGGCAACCTGATTCCACTGTACGTAATAGTATTTGGTTATGGTATATTATTTATATACATCAAAGGCACAATGCACCCCCCAGAGAGACACATGTATTGAGTGTGATATTTTGCATAGGTCATGTGAAATCATCTTTACATACTAGAAAACTGTAGGAGCGGCAACTTGTTTTGAAATTGAATTTTTAATATCCGATAATAAAGTTGATCTGTTTTCTTTATTCTTCTCTCTTCCCAGCTCCATCCATCACCGTTCTCTGTTCCTGCAGGTCCTGCTTGCTAATCAATGCTCATATGTTTTTACACAGTTACAAATAAAGTCAATGTATTGTATGACAGGAAGTTGTGCTTCATTCTGAGTCAATAATAAATTCATTCTGCCTTCAACTGCAAAATGATTGTGGACTGCACCGACATCCATGTAGCTGCCCCCCAGTAAGATAAACCAAGCAAAGCTGACACTCAACATACAGCTGTGCTCTTAAGTTGACATGAAGAATTTGTGAAATATTGGTAATTATTTGGAAAAAATGACTGACGATGCAGAAAACTTTTTTTATTTAGGAACAGTGGTCAGGTGAAGCATTTATCACTACATATGTGTCACACTTAAAAGGCCAAACACACTGGCCAAACACACCTCGTTTACAACTCCCCAGTTGACAGCCATGACTCCGTCTAAATTGTACCCCCCAAGCACCCTCTTCATGAGGGACGCGCATGGAGTGGATGAAAGTCCCGACCTCAGCACAGCACCAAAATTGCTGGCTGTCAACCTGCCCTGCCTGTGTAACTGCCACTGAGGATTTGTCTGCTGTCCTACGGTGGCTGTCTGGATGACAGCTTAATGGTCTCTGCTCAGTCGCATTGAGGCAAGAATTGCCTCAAGCCCCCGACCCCCATGCTCCTTCACCAGCTCCGGCACGTTGAAAATGGCCTGATGTTGAGGCTGCAGCTCCGGCTCAGGTGAAAAAAGCCATGCCATGCCACGCTGCGCCCCTCATCGCAGACCTGAACCAGTCTACTTCCTCAGTGGCGATGTCTCTGGCCAGTGGGTTGTATGTCTCCTCTTGCTGTTGGTAGAGTTGAGACACCGGCTGGACTACTTTTGAAGTGCCAGGCTTCCTCCACTGGCACTCAACTTCTGTGGAGCTGATCTGCCACATGGCAAATATTGCCAATGCTGCAGCGTGGCTGCATTTGTACATCCTCCGTGCACAACCACAGACAGCGCTCTGCATCGCGCCATCCTCTCCCATGTAGATCTGTACAAATAAAGTAAGTACCATGTTTGTTAACATGCTATAATAGATTGAATGAGCAATACAAGGATGGTCCGGATCTGGGGGTGGGAGGGTTTATTTTTCCATAGTTTTGTCCTCTTGTCTGATTGTTGTTATTGTTTGTTTTTTCTGAATTTTTTGTAATTTGTGTTGTATTGGTTGTGATTGTACATTGAATTTTTTTAAATGTGTATTACATTTTTGAAAAACATTTGATCAACAACAAAATAATTTTTGGTCAGGATCTAGACTCAGTGTGTAGTTTATGAATTAATCAATGCTCTCTACATTAGGAAAACACATACCAGTGTACCAGAGGGAGTCACACACAGCTGTGCCTAGATAACCAAACAAATTGACAAGATAACCAAAATCCTTGAATCTACACACAGCAAATAAACTCAAATGACACAACGAGATGTAAAAAGGAGATCACACATATAGTCGATATAAAACTGGCCGCTTCAATCTGAAGAGCAACTAAAACAAAACACGGGAGTGTACCTTGTTCTTGTGAACACCAATGTTATCCACAGCATACACACCCGTATACAGTACACCCGTTCTAGGTTCTGATTGGCTCTCTAGGTTGGCATTCTAGCTTCTGACTGGCTGTCCAGGTTGTCAATCACAGCCGTGGTTCATATTATGCTTGTCGACTCGTAACATCGCTAAACTTTTTTTCTTGACGGTTTTCTCAGTCAACTAATGCTATTGATAACAGTAACATAAATACAGCCCTGCACACTGCAGTCATTATATGCCGGGTCTGTGGTTCATCCTCTTCTTTTTCATTCTCCTCCTTATTGACTGACATTAACCTGTTAACATTGCACTCATATTACTCACCGAAACCTTGTAAAGCCGGTCCCGCATGCTGGCTCTTACATAACCGACTAACTCCCCTTTCGTGTATGTACAGCTCTCAACGTGCCCAGACTTGTAGTGATTTTCACCTCGTTTTATACTTTTATTCTCATTCTGAAAGAATGAGGTGAAATGTGCCAACGTGACGGCCATCTTTGTGTTGGTGACGCGTATTGTGCGGGACCAGAGACATGTAGTTCACTGAGCGGCTTAACACAAAAAAATGTGTTACTTCACAGTTTTACGACACATTTTAATTTTTTTGACTTGCAAAATGTTCTTTTAAATTGACAAACATCATATGTGTCATTCGTGGCACAATTCAAACGGGATCAAAAGATACGTTTTCTCTCTCCATTGAATTCAATGTATAATTTTCCGCTTCCGGGGTCCCATGGAGGCTCCCGGAAGGGGAGGGACTTCGCCTCTCTATAATCTGAGCCGGCCCGGCTAAAGTAACTGGATGGCCTACTGTACCTGCCTGTCAGCCTTCCATCTGTGCACAAACTTATCTCGTGCCCTCATTGGTCATGTGCGCATTCGTGTGTGTTGGAGGAGGGGCTCTGTAAGGAAGTGGCAGATTTTCTCCGGTTGTGTATTTTCAAATTCTAGCGATCTCGAGCCGGTTTGTCAAACTTACATACCTACCTTTAAGGTCTAAAAGTGTGTACATAAGCAAGAATGGAACATAATATGGAAGTGAAGGAAGTGCTCTGTTTATTTAAATGTGTAGTTAAATTAAAATAGTGTCCCTTGGCTGTGAAAGTTAAGATAAGAGTAGTTTTAAAATTGAAAGAAAAGAGAATATTAAATAATACCTTTGCAATAATATCTATATTTGAAGTTGATATCACAGTGTATATTGGTTAATAAGATACAATCATCATTAAGAAATAAATGTATATAAAAACAACATTCAACTTGATCCTGGCCCAATATATTGGCAAACAGTCAGGTTCCGTCTGTGTCAGTTCTTTGGTTTTTAGCTTGGTGTGTCCGGGCCTTAACATACAGTAAAAAGTGTACATACCAAGACAATGGCTTCATCCTTGATGGAAGCAATGTTGTGGTTCTTCTTCCGCCCTGACACCCAACCCCCTCGCTTCTCATCAAACCTCTTGAGCTTCTTCTCAAGGCGCGGCTTTTTTGGCTGCTCCTTAAGGCAATGTCCACAGATCTTCTGTGCACAAAATAAAATGTTCTGACAGAAGGGACATGTCTTTTTTGTAGACCCACCTGGCATGATTAACACAGGATTACAAACAAACAGACAGACAGACAGACAGACAGACAGACAGACAGACAGACAGACAGACTGACAAACACAGGAAAGTAGAGAAGTACACAGCATAGATAGAAGGGTGAATAAAGAAATAGATGATGGATATAAGAAAGCTAGATAGGGAGATAGGGAGATAGGTTGAGTTTGGCTCTTAAAAGTGCCGTTGGTTTTATGATGGTGTAGATCAGTGTATGGGTTTGTGGTGTTGGTACAGGAGCTGCAGGAGAGAACAGAAAAAGTGAATTATGTAGTGAAAATAGCTTTTTTAAATGCACATTGTGACTGTGTTTAGTTGCCATTGCAACACAGCCAGCCAGCCAGCCAGCCAGCCGGACAGACAGACACAACAGATATGCAACAGCTGCTGTATGAGACAAACAGAGATAGAGAGACAGATTGTAAGATTGAGATGGATAGATGAAGAAATAGATAATGAATGATAGAAAAAGATAGAGACAATAACTATAAGAAAGGTAGGTAGATAGACAGAGAGATAGGTTGAGTTTGGCTCTTAAAAGTGCCGTTGGTTTTATGATGGTGTAGATCAGTGTATGGGTTTGTGGTGTGGGTACGGGAGCTGCAGGAGAGAACAGAAAAAGTGAATTATGTAGTGAAACTAGCTTTTTTAAATGCACATTGTGACGGTTTAACTACTTTAGACAGACTGAGTTCATTTACGTGTTTCCTATTTCATACGCGTAACAAGCACATGGACGTGGACTATGCTCCTCCCCCCAAACATATATTAAAATGTCGGCCAGCGTTAGTACTGTCATGTGTAAAACAAAAGCGATTAAGATAACGTATAACTCACACTTTAACATCGACGTATGTAGCCGTAATTAAGACAAATATTTTTCACACACCACTTATGAGCTGATATAAATGTAGCTAAACTAGTTTAAGCTTATGTTGAACGTGAGCTAGCTAGCTAGCCGCCCGCAAGAATAATTTCACATTAATGTTGCTTTGCTGATTATGGCGAAAGCATTTCTCAGACTTTGAACAGTTCAGTATGTATGATGAACAATGCGAGTAAAGGCTTAAAAAAAAGCCCTAATTATTAAATCTAAGCAAAACATGTATCAGACTTTAGTGACCCAACTTACTTTGTCATAGGATGGATCGCAATGCCGGTGGCAGCGTCTTTGGCCAATAGGTGGTGCTCTGAATGATGTAATTTCCTGTACCGATTATACAATAAAATATTAATACATTTCCTATATTTTGACACGATAACTCTTTAATAACCTAAGTAGTACAAAAAAGTATATATTGCCTTATAAAATGCAGAAAAGTTTAAACATCTAACATGATAATAATAAATAAAAAATAATGATATCTTAAACCAAAATAAATAAAATGGAAAATTAACCGACAACAAATTTAACATAAATAAAACAAGGATTAAAACAAGGATAAGTTTGACTCAATGTTGTGTAAAGTACCCGTTGTGGTTAAAAAATGTTTTTAAATGTTTTTATTTTTTTGAAAATAATACAGCTTCCAGCTTCCCGAGACACGAAGAGGAAACACGAACAATTCTTCCACTTGAAATGCGTTTAAACTGTGTCAGCGAGATGTTTAATCGGTTCATTTTAATTGGTTAATAATTGGTGTTTAATACTGGCAACTTCTAATTGTTGGGGGGGGGGCGGCGTTCGATCCAGTTTCGATTCCGTAACCTTGGCGCACTGCCACTCCAACATCCAATCCCGACTTGAAGTTTAATCACGGGGACTGTAGTCCTAAACGATAGCCGGGGATTATGGGTAGTGTAGTGTCTTCGGCCATCCTAAACTCGATGATGCTCGAAATGTCCCTGATAGGCCTACGTCTGTTTCCGGTTATTTTTATTTTGAAATTCAGTTCCTGAAGGACGGCAAAAAAGCCAGAGATTATAGAATTAAACAAATAAATAAAAACAAAGATAATTGTGTGTTATTGTTGACTAAATAACAGTGTGTTATTTTGAAAAGAATAACAAATTAGAAGGAAAAATTAGCCCCATTTATTTTCCTCACAGACAGCAACAAAAGTCCGAAATGATACGATTTTAAATAAAAGCAATAATCGTGGCTTGATATTGAGTAAGAACTCGTTTTTATGAACCACACAGCTTCCGGTCTTCCTATAACACGTAATGCCGTGAGACTACCAACAGAAATACATTGCTTTTAAAATCGTGCTGTGCAACACGAAAAAAAAGGGGAAAGACTACCAATAGAAATACATTGCTTTTAAAATCGTGCTGTGTAACACGAAAAAAAGGGGAAAATCGTGTTGGTGAACACGAATCACTAGATTAAAAATCATGTTGGTGAACACGAAATGCCGTGAGACTGGGTTGGCTGACGTCACTTCTTCTTCTTCTGCTTTGGGTTTACTGGCAGGCCGCAAACAACTTCACGCCGTAAACTGCCTCCCGAAGTCCCCAGCCGGAAGTCCCCGGAGTTGGGGACTGGCTTCAGTAGAAGCTGCTGGGACTCCCAGCAGCTTCTACTGAAGCCTTCCGAGTAAATCGCCAGAACGCCGACACCTCCTCATCACTCCACCGCTCCCATGTTTTCTTTTGTGTTGCAATAAGTTAGTCTCTCTGTGTTTCTGCACTGGACTAATGCTAATGCTAATAATGCTAATGCTAGGATAATAAAATGGCGGCTTCAGAAAACCTTTTGGGAGTTTTACGGGGCGTGGTTTGCATTCCGCCCAGCCAATCAGACAAAGGAACCTTTTTCTCCCACAAAAGTCTCTGCTCTCTAGCAGGGACTGAACAGGGGGTAAAAAAAGGTTCTGATGAACTAATTTTAGTTCCTGCTCTTTTTGGTGTGAACGCGATATTTCGGAACTATATCAGAACTAAAGTGGGAAAAGTAGCCTATTCTCACTATTTCACTTTTGTCGAGCACAAAGAAAAGAACGTTTTAGTTAAATGTAAGTTGTGTCTTGCCGGGTCAAAGATCCTATCTACTGCCCAAAACAACAATTCAAATCTGTTGAAACATCTGCAGAAACAACATGCTGGGACGAAGCTAGTAGCTAAGACCACAGAGCCAGACTCATCCAACGCCACTCCACTTCCACCTAAGCAACAGCGGCTGGATTTTAACCGAGGGACTGCTAGCCAGGGAAAAGTTTATAAAGCCATTGCACGGTATGTTGTAAAACACATGCAGGCTATTTCTACTATTTCTATTGCTATTTCTTGATCAACAGATTGTATTATTCTCCAATGCAATAACAGTACTGAAATGAAGGCTATAAGGGCATTAATGGGAGCCCATTTTGGGAGCCATGAAACACAATGTCGCTTTAACTCCAATGGACACGGTCCGATCGCCCCCAAACTTCGCTTGTATATCACCGGTCCATGCCTCAACAGCTAGCTAAATCTCACCATCTCTTTCCATGGAAACGCGATGTTGTCAAGATACCTATGCAAATGGTCCAAACACCACCAGACTTCAGATGACAGTTAATGGTCCAGTCCTTAACATGTCTATGTGCCATTAGTGAGTTTTCCTCAAAAGCTTGCAAAAAACACGATATTGCTATAACTCCTATGAAAATTGTCAAAAAGTTCTAAAACTTCACACGTGTGCCCAGAGGCGCGGGAAGGTATTTTGAGTGGGGGTGCTGAGGTGCTGGACTCCAGTGAACACTATTACGGGCACGGAGCACGCACAAAAAAACTCCCCACAAGCAAACACACAGTAAACCCGCGACTGTTACAATGAAGGCTCGATAATCAGCTCACGGCATATAGGCAGGGGTAAAGTGCTACTTTTTACGAGTGGGGAGCGGACCTCACCTCCTCTAGGGGGGTCCGGGGGGATGCTCCCCCGGGAAGATTTTTTTTAAATATTGAAGTTAAAAGCATCAATCTGGTGCACTTTGAGAGCAACATTAAGAGATCTATGGATACATCTCTCAACACCCAGATGAAACACAACTGTAAGCAGATATTCTTGTTCTTTATGGATATTTTACAAATCACTCCCCTTTCAAACTGTATTCTTGTTTTACTGCCATATAGTATTTCATAACTGTTTTTCCTTTATTCTCTTATTTTTTTTATAACTATAATGATCATATGAAGGTGTGCCGCGGAAATAATCTTTTGAATAATTTTTGACCAAACTGTTTGAGACCCACTGAGATAACTTAGACTAAAGTCAACTATCTAAACACTCAGAGAGTCCTTTAGCTCACCTGAGCCTCTCAGTCTGAGAGGAGAGCTCTCCTCCAGCTTGTTGTGGAACAAACAGCTCCGTATGTCCGTTAGTGCAGCTAGCTAACCAGATGCTAACAACACGGTCCCTGCTGCTGGCACCGGTCCCTCTCTCTCTCCCCCTCTCTCACACACACACTAAATGCGCTATTTCCGCACACACACAGAGCCGCGAGTTTGAATGACACAAGCACACTTTTATTTCCATGCAACTCTCTGATTGGTCTGGTGTCTTGCCTCTGTTGCATTCACTGAACACGGGAAATGACAGTCCTGCCGTCCTTTCTAGTGTCTTGATGAGGTTCACGTAAAGCACGGTTAATGTATTATATTATTGAGGTAGAATTGTCCGGGGCTACAGAAAAAACATTCGGGGCAGGCCAAAATATTATTTTACCAACAATGTGGAATCAGATTATGCACAGCGGGAGCAGCAATAACCGTTAAATAATAATTCAGACAGGGGAGCTACGCACCCCCTGCCTGCCGCTAGGGGGTGCTGCAGCGCCCTCAGCACCCCCCTTCCCGCGCCCATGCGTGTGCCAACAGTCCAGCCGTGAAGACATCTACGGGACAGTTTTGAGATTTCTTAAAATGCCGTTGCCATGGCAACACAACGCTCGGCTTGAAACGCGGTTTTCTCATAACTTCAGTGAAAATACTCCAAACAGCCCAAAACTTCACAGGTTTGGCAACGATGCAGCCATCAACGCATCTAAGCATATTATGGGGTGTCATCAAATGCCGTTGCCATGGCGACAGATCATTCGCCATCAAGTTAGTTCAAAAGTTTGCAGTTCAAATATTCTGCTGCTTTTCCAAGCCTTTTTACTTTATTTTCTTCTCTCATCACACATTCAAGCCCCCAGTGTTCATGTATCATTTCAATCTAAATTATTAACTTTCTTCTTACACATTACATTTCGGCATAGCAGTTTAACGTCAGATTTTCAGCATAAAGCATTCCCACTAGCAATTTCTTCAGGAATTGCATTCTCTAGTTACAGTATGTCATCAAATATAAGCAATTAGCAGCAGTGATATCTCCAAAAACTTCGGGCAATATTAAGTCCTAAAATCTGGAAAGAACCTAGCATTTTACCGCTTCCGGTTCCCTCGTCTAGAAGTCAAAGGTTTTTTGAACATGTTTGTAGTTAGAAGCCTGAAATAAGGTCTGTGTTTCACACAAGCTTACAAAATGTTCATGTTTTGTTGTACAACATAAAATACGTCAGTCAATACTCCACTGGTTCTCAGCAGGAAACCGATGGACTGTCCACTCCAAGTAGGGAATGAGTCCTTAGCCCAAGTGAAGGAGTTCAAGTATCTCGGGGTCTTGTTCTCGAGTGAGGGAACAATGGAGCGTGAGATGGGCCGGAGAATCTGAGCAGCGGGAGGGGTACTGCAGCCAGAAGGCAAAGCTCTCTATCTACCGGGCCATTTTCGTTCCTACCCTCACCTATGGTCATGAAGGATGGGTCATGACCGAAAGAACGAGATCACGTATACAAGTGGCCGAGATGGTTTTTCTCCGCAGGGTAGCTGGCGTCTCCCTTAGGGATAAGGTGAGAAGTTCAGTCATCCGGGAGGGTCTCGGAGTTGAACCGCTCCTCCTTTGTGTCGAAAGGAGCCAGTTGAGGTGATTCGGGCACCTAGTAAGGATGCCACCTGGGCGCATCCCTAGGGAGGTGTTCCAGGCACGTCCAGCTGGGAAGAGGCCAAGGGGTAGACCTAGGACCAGGTGGAGGGATTATATATATTTGCTGGCCTGGGAGCGCCTTGGGATCCCCCAGTCAGAGCTGGTTGATGTGGCCAGGGAAAAGAAAGTTTGGGGCTCTCCGCTGGAACTGCTACCTCCGAGACCCGACCACGGATAAGCGGGAGAAGATGGATGGATAGAATACTCCACTGGAGAATGACTGAAGCTATGTGTCATAAAAAGAGAGGATGATGAGAATTGACTAAATAAACAACTCAACGTCAATATGACCCAAGTCCGTCATTAGATTAGCGTCGGTGATGTGCAGCCATGCGAAATGTGATGTTGTTTTTAAGCATCAATTGTTGTCAATTGCAAGTACGATTCAAAAATCATAAAGTGGTGTCAATATGTGGAGATTATCCTACTGAACAAAATGTGTACGTTTGATAAAAGTGTATGATTATTTTCTGCAATATAAAGAAATTTGATGGGGAAAAACTAAGACAAAGTGAAAGTTATTTAGATTTTCTCAGTTCATATAATATATATTTTAAGTTACACCATTAATTGTATCGCTGCCTTGTCATGCAGAAAATATTCTTATATTTTCAAAAAGGAAATCAAATCTAACATTGTGAAGCTGCCTCAATTACAGCAAAATGAGTCATCCACATGGATCCAGATGTGCAGGTTGTTGCATTTAGAGCGGAGTTGATCAATACAAGTCATCTCTATCCATCTTCACCGTTCTGAAGTTACTTTGCAACATGTGCAATGTGGGAAAACAACATTAATCCACCAGATTGACAATTCCCATTCCAAGTCCATTATCTCGAGATTCTGAGGTGGATGAAGCAACTGGGAATGTGTGGAGCCGGGAACGGGCCCCCGTCAGTCTTCAGTCATTCTGTTTAAATAGCACGGGAGACTAAGCCCATCCATCACCATGGGAATCTCATTTCCACCATGTGTCCAATGCAAATGAACAGCGCTTGCAATCAGGGGGCTGTTGTTTTGCCAATAGTGGCAGAGGAGCAGGAGGGATGTTAGCTCATCCGTCTTGGCTTTGAGTAAACAAAGCGTTTCTCACATGAGGGCTCAATTCACATTTGCATATCCAAGCTGGCAACACAGTCATTGTTTGCCATTTATTAGTATGTCTTAGCAAACTGATTACAGTACTTTCATTGTAGAATATTACTAAATACTGTATTCTGCTTTTGTTTTTATCCGTCACATTTAGAGATAGAGGGAGCCCAGAAGGGTAGAGAAGATGGATGTCTTTCTGTTGTAAGATTGTAATTTATGTGAGTTTGTACAGCCTGACCTTCTCAGCAGTAACAATGAGCCCTCTCATAGCCATTTCCCCCAAATAGTACCAGGAAATGAAGATGATCCAACAACCATGATTTAATATTATCATTATCATAGTTTCTAGTTTATCTGTTTGTTTTATTGTCTTTGGGTGTTTTCCCGCCTATTTTAGTGTATTTCCTGGCATTATCAGTTTCACATGTTCCCCATCATCCAAGCAACCGCCTGACCTCCTGTACACCTGAAAGAATACTCCACTTCAGTTTAGCTATTATTTAAGCAATGGTTTAAGTCCTAGTATTTTTTTATTCAATTTGTATAAATGTATTTATGCCGTGCATTGTGTAGTGTTGTTTCCATTTGTCTTGCCTTGCCTGGGTTGAACCTACATTTAAAAGGTATATTCTCCGTCTATAGTTTTTACCAACCCAGTTTAGATTTAGCCATGCCCACTTCCGCATTAACGTAGCTCTGCGTGACTGCATCATGGACGTGTAAGGAAACCGTCCCCATGTTAACAACGCTGAAGTAATATCATGTCTACTCTAGCTTGGAAAAAAACAAGACGGTTAGTTAATCAGTCAGTGAGGTGAACAACTTTACAGCGGTATGCAGCAGGAGGAATATATTTTATTATCTGGCATTGTTGGAGAGTAACAAAGTACATTTACAACACAGTTATTTACAAAATGTAACAAAACAAAAAACAAGCTATTATGCTACATATTACAAACTATATAACTAATAAAACTCCAAGACTAATGCTCTGTAAGCTACAGATGACACAACACCTGTATTTGTGAACCATTGCATAAAGTTGTTTTGACAGAATGTGCAGTCTTTAACAAGTTTTCTTTATAAAGAAGCTTACCCAATAGCACCAATGTAGGATCTTTCTTTACCTTTTAACAAATCCTTGCATGAAGCATGGCAGGAATGAAAACCTAATGTTCAAACCGTTATTGAAACGTCTTATAAGCATTTTTTGATTGGACCGACAAAATGTTGTTTTAAGGATTTAGGTAATTGTGTGCTAATGGTGTGTATCTGAATCAAGAGTTTCAAAAATAAATGTTGTATTGGTGTATGTGCAAATAATATGTGACCCAAGACAGAACACTGAGGCACACTGCGGGGAAAAAACAAACATGAAGGAACAAAGTGAAAGAGAAAAAACTCCTCTTCGAGAGACAGTAGGTCACAACCAGTCACCCACCATCTTCCTAAGCTTTTCAATCCGGATGATGTGATCTCTAGAATCATAGAGTGGTGCGGAAATGAGTCCTAAAACCAGGAAATGACTAAACATATTTAGCTTCTTGTTCCCTAGAAGTCAACCGTTTTTCGAGTGTGTTTGTGGTTATAAGTCACAGAAAACAAATCAGCTCTGATCTAATGACATCATTTGTAACTTTGCTTTAACATGAGATATGTTACGCTCTAGTTCTTTTTATCAGAACAAGACTTCATGATATCCTCCACAACAGCTATATAACACTACAAAAGTGAATATAACAATTTTAGCCAAGTCTGAAGGTCTCTAAAAAATGTGGTGTTCAGGTCTGGGAAGACCCAGCAGCATTGTTTTGGGTCACTTGGGGTCAAATTTGTACCAATCAATATTCATCTTTGACTTTAGACACCCCAGCTCCACCTGCTTCATCCGCTGTAACAATAATTGTTCGCAACATGCACCTTGTCTCCCATCCCTCTGGCCCCCCTCCTCCCACGGGAACTCAACCTTTCTCAAAGAATATGTACACTAACACTTGAACCTGTGCAATATGTGGTGTAATGTGTTTTGGGGCCATAAAATAAAATTACAACAGGATTGTATGGTTATGAATGTATGCATTCATTACCTTACAATCCTGTCTAATCCATAAGTTAGTTATGATGTAGTTAAAACAATATTGAATGATAGGAAATGTGTGTGTTTTGGACTGAGATAAATCATGGGTCAAAATTGACCCGCGAACACCATGAACGGTAACAGCTTTCGAACACAACACAAGGGTTAACAGTTTACCACCACATTGATTCTTTTTTTTGCTGGCTGAAATTAACTTCATGACCTCTGCAGGTTTTTTATGCAATGATTTTTTGAGAACAATAGGAATCTTTTTTTCTTTTCCCCCTCTCGCTCTCTCTCTCTTCCTCAGTCTCCTCTCCCAGCAGAGTGGAAATAGAGATTGTGGTCTGATTCCTTAAACACCCAGATCCTTTTATAATGTCTCTCTCTCTCTCACACACACACACACGCACACACACACACACACACACACACACACACACACACACACACACACACACACACACACACACACACACACACACACACACACACACACACACACACGCACACACACACACACACACACGCACACACACACACACACACGCACACATATACACACACACACACACACACACACACACACACACACACACACACACACGCACACACACACACACACACACACACACACACACAGAGACCAGAGAATTGCAAGACAGTGGCAGCCCAGCTGGCACTGAAGGATGAGAAAGCAATAAAGCTACTGAGACACTTTCTCATCCTCTGTCTTTTTTGCACACACACACACACACACACACACACACACACACACACACACACACACACACACACACACACACACACACACACACACACACACACACACACACACACACACACACACACACACACACACACACACACACACACACACACACACACACTTCTCGTCTGAGTGCATATCATGTACATGCTTGTGTTTATGCACAATTACTGCTCGAGGACATTTTGAAAAATGCAAAAATTATTCTCTTTTCATCATCATGATCATTTAAAAATGTGTGGTGCAATAATTGTATTAAAATTAAATATGCCATTTGCAAATAATATTTTTTTGTAGTAGCTCGTTTTCTATTATCTTTTATCTATTAATTGTACGTAATTTATAGTGTTTAGTTCTACTGAATCCCATATATCATATAGTGTTCCTGGTGAGGAATGCTTCATTTTAATTTCATTAAATTGTGTAACCATTGATTCACTGAGGGCCTAAAAACTGCATCTCCAGCTTTAAAAGTCTGATGTATTTGTC
This sequence comes from Notothenia rossii, assembly GCF_949606895.1. Classification (NCBI taxonomy): domain Eukaryota; kingdom Metazoa; phylum Chordata; class Actinopteri; order Perciformes; family Nototheniidae; genus Notothenia; species Notothenia rossii. The sequence continues at coordinate 62,199,459 of NC_136909.1, read as the reverse complement.
TGTTTCCCCTGGTGATACTTAGTTAATATAAAGTTGAACTGTAACATTTATCTGTACTATCTATCTGTACTAATATGTATTCCCTTACATAAAAAAATAGTTAATCTGATTACTGCTATATTTAAAAATTGGAGATAATTACTATTATGACCTGATTCAGCTTTATGGTTTTCACTTTCTTTGGTTCATTTGTTCTTTTTATTTCAGCAGGTGAACTTATATGCAGCATTTTCTGTCAGATGGCGATTTTTTGAGGATGCCTTATGTTATGACCCTAAATGATGTTAAGAGATTTAAGTCAAGTTTTTAAGAAATGTTGTATGATTTCAAAATTGACTTCTTTTCTCATTTGTTCCTCAGGATTTATTACCTGCCAATCTAACTGATTGAGATAATATAGCAGATGCGATGCTAATAGTTTGCAATCTGACCATGGCTATTTTTGTTATGTATGTTTAAAGTTTGATGTTCAAAGTAAAATTCATAATCTACCCTGCAGCAGAATGAAGGTAAATAAAGGTATTCTGATTCTGAGAGTCCTGCACGGGTCTGATTTTCAAGACCCGCTCCCGCCCCGCACCCGCAACGTGCAATACCGAACCCGCCCCGCTACCCGCACATATTGCCAATTAGTTCCGCAACCCGACCCGACCCGTCGGCACAAGATCCGCAAACCGACCCGAACCCGCATATATATGAGCAGTAAAAATGTGGAATTATTAACGCACGCAGTTGCATATTTGGCTCAAAAAACGTGGGATGTTGGTTATTTTCTCCATCTAGGATGTCACCAAAAGCCTCCCAGACGTTGGATTTCGCTCTTGAGGAAGTGTTATTGAAAAGGCTGTATTCTCCGAGCTCTGCCTTCACCGCGGCCATTTTGAATGTGGCGCGCTCAGCAGAAGATTGATGCGCTGCAGAGGTTATGATTATACCCGCGGGTACCCGACCCGATGCAGGACTCTGCCCTGCAGTATACAAAGTCATTAAAACTAGCTGCACCTTTACCAGCTTTGATAACACTTTAATGATCAATCATTATAACACATATCATATATATTATTCTGAAATGGACATATCTGCATAATGAGTATATTTTGATGCCAATACATTTGTACTTTTACTTGAGTAACATTTTGAATGCATGACTTGTACTTGTAACAGTGTATTCATACATCGTGATATTTCTACTTTTATCAAGAACGGAGTACTTCTCCCACATCTGGAAATAACTTAGCTTTTTACTACTTTCGGTTCCCTCGTGTCGAAGTCAATTTTTTCTGAATGCGTTTGTTGCTAGAAGCCTGAAATAAGGTATGCAATTACCAAACAGTACTGTGTTCCGACAATTGAAGTTGTACTGTTCCCAGCAATTAGAATTAAGTCTATAAAAACAAAACAAAACTCAAAAGCATAAATTGAGCTTTGTTGAGTTAATACTTTGTTTTAATATTGTGTATCATTATAGCATTATCAGCTTATACAATCTAGAAAATAGTGTATGTCCAGAAATCAAACTGATTTTGGAAAACAATGGAAGCACAGGGAATGATGCATATTCAGAACAGTAAATAATATATGAAAAATCTAGATTGGTGTAAAACTACCTTTACCCCCTCATGTTTTTCTACTGGTCCGGTTGTAAGAGCTTTTTGAAAACTAGAGTATGACTCCACAGACATGCACCTGCTGGTTAAACCTAGATAAATGCTAATATCACAAAGTACAGCTGTGGGAATGTCGTCATAGGATCTTCAAAGTTATTGCAGTTTACCCAGATGGCAACATGGATGTGTTTAGCAAATTCTATGGCATTTCATTTCAAACCTTTATTTATGCAGGTGAATCCCATTGAGATCATTGATCTCTTTTTGCTGCAAGTAGGTTCCACATATAAACACAGAAAAACAAAAAGGACATCATACAGCATATTTACAGCGACTATAGTTTACATAGCTAGTAACATTTACAGGTTCCAACAGTTTCCGATTGGATAGCATCTATCTTTGCTTTAAAACATTTAGTGGAACCAAATTGCTCAGCTTCCATTCCTTTTGCAGACTGTTCCAAGTTAGCGGAGTGGCACATCTAAATGCTATCTTCCCTAAGACGGTGCAGTTGGCACATTTAATAAAACCACAGCATGCGATCTCAGGCAGTAGCCACTTACAATTCGCCGTGAGATGAGGGAGCAGATGTAGGATGGAAGTTTCCCTAACATGGCTTTGTATATAAAAATGTACCAGTGACTGAGCCTCCGTACAGTTAGTGAAAGCAAACCTGCGCTTGCATACAGGGTACAGTGATGGGTTAATACTTTACAGTTTGTCACAAATCTCACCATGTGTTCAAGCAGTCACCTGGAAATCCATCCAGTTAATGTATGACAGACAGTCTGTATCAATGTATAGAAGACATAGCCATCCCTACACTGATCGCAAAAGCATAGCAAGAAAATATTAAAGATCATCCTGACCTTTTTGGTTGTTCGTCCAGTTTAGCCCGCTATAACCAAACAACATAATAACACCACTACCGCCTTAAAGCTGTCTGAAAAGGACTTGCTTTTAAAACTGCAAGAGGACTTTTGATGTAGATGTATTGAACAGAAATACCACAGTGTAAATCATTGTTAGTTAAGGTTCAATTCTTGACTAGAATCCATTCACTGAACAGGCAAAATGTGCCATCAGGATGAGAGAATCTCTCCTGTGCCTGAATCAGATCAGCTGCTTTGTGTTTGCATTCTGCCTCCTTCCAAGACACTGATTGGTTTCAAGAAAATTAAACGAAGGAAACTACACTGAAAATGTGGCTTTGTAACAAGACAATCTTTTGTTGTGTTTGAATATGAATATGTTTTATTAAAATAGACATTCATGAACTAATACAAGAAGCAACACTTATTGACAAGTGACATGTAAGGGTTACCAAATTCACCCACAGTTAAACTAATTAAAACTAAATACAATATAGGCGTGTATGACAAGCAGCTTAGCAAATGTATATTTATATACCGATAGTCAGACTATCTTTGATTTCACTAACAGTTAAATATATCCTTGTGTGTGTAACCAGTATTTGCTCTACTAATTTCTTAATGATAGTTTTTTCAGTTTTGCTTCCCCCTATTATCAGGCAATGCCAAATATAGCTCTTGGCGCCACTAGAATGAAGATTGGCCTTCAACAGGAATTATCTATCAATAAAGAGCTAAGAGTGTGTGTGTGTGTGTGTGTGTGTGTGTGTGTGTGTGTGTGTGTGTGTGTGTGTGTGTGTGTGTGTGGCCTAGCATTACTATACTTGTGGGGACCTAAATCTTTTTACACAGTCACGTGTGGGGACTCGCTTCCCTGATGGAGACAAATTGGAGGTCCCCATGAGGGGAATCATTAATTTTAGGGTGAAGACTTGGTTAGGTTTAGGATTAGGGTAAGGGTAAGGTTAAGGGTAAGGGTTAGGGTTAGGCATGCGTTGGTTATGGTTAAGGTTAGGATAAGTCTCCAGGAAATGCATGTAAGTCAATGTAATGTCCCCTGAAGTGATGTATACATGGTATGTGTGTGTGTGTGTGTGTGTGTGTGTGTGTGTGTGTGTGTGTGTGTGTGTGTGTGTGTGTGTGTGAGTGTGTGTGTGTGTGTGTGTGTGTGTGTGTGTGTGTGTGTGTGTTTGTGTGTGTGTGTGTGTGTGTGTGTGTGTGTGTGTGTGTGTGTGTGTGTGTGTATACAATATTTATATTTCATAGTTCTAAAAAGGGGATTAGAGGGCAAAGAGGCTCCTGTGGACAATGTCTGTACAAAGGTGATTTTAGCTAAATGCTAATATCAGGATGCTAACATTTTCAAAATTAAAATACTGATGACAAATTGAGTAGTAGCAAGTATCTGACCATCACAATTCTTATAGCTGCTTCTAGCATAGCTAAACAATATGCAGGGCTGTCCCTGGCCAACTTGAGGCCCCACGCAAAGGTAGATGATGAGGCCCTCCGTTTCACTGCTTCCGTTTTCAAACCAGAACACCTCAATTATAAAATGTATCATGATCCTTCAATTAAACAGGGTAACCATGCAGCTTTGACTATTGACAACAAGCAATTTAACTTTTCATTTTGTTAAACCGAATCATAATATATGACAAATCACAACTTTTAAAGAAAATATAAATAACTTGTAACTGTTATATTCACATGACCTTTCCAATATGGCTCAGAAAAAATTCCTGACTGATCCCATGTTGGCAGTGTCACTGTGTTATACATCACAAAAAGTCCATAAAGGATGGAAATACATTCAGTATTCTGCAGGCAGTATCAGTTCGTAGAACAAGCATTAATTCAATAAGCTGCTGCTGTCTGATCGGACAGACAACGTCGCCCAGAGCTTCTTTCAGTCTGCAGTATGAACAAACTGATCTCAATACAGCTGAAGGGAACAAGCAATTGCAAACTTGGCTGTAAAGTCATTATGCAAGACAGAACAAAAGTGAAGTGCATGTGAATAGAATACATAACTTTATTGAAGTACATGATTCATTACAATTACAATTACCCATTTATATTTGACGGAAACAGTGTTAATTTCGTCAACAAAAACTATGATGAAAAATGTTCGTTAACGACCTTTTTTACATGACTAAAACGAGACGACGATGTATTCAGTTTTTTTTAACTGTTTATTTTCATTTTAACATAACACACAAGACATATCCTGACATAGGTCGTTTTCATTCAAATGACAGATGGTTACATGATAAAGCAAAGTATAGTAAGGAATTAAATAAAGCAAATCCAGGAGCTACAAATTGAAATACTTAAGTAAATAATATAAATACAATCTGGGAAATACAAATAAATAAATAAAGTAAAATTAAATAAATACTAATGAAAGTAGGCTTGGGCGGTATCATTTTTTTCATACCGTCATACCTTGCTGACATCATACCGTGGTATACGGTATATGACGGTATGACTTGGGTCGACTTGAGCGAGGTGGCGTTCGGCGGCAAATAGATGTTTCGAACGGTATATTATATGTTCGGTGTAAAATGCAGCCCGAGCCGGTAGACGCTCGCAAAGTGCCGCGACGTGCGCGCAAGTGCAAAACAAGGGCTGCACACATGACACATTGTGCAAATGGCACATTTTGAGATCGGACACAGGACGCGTTTGTAGATGTCCGACGTTGTTTCCATAGTGAGCTAAGTTAACAATATATCATCATACATAAACATTTTCCGGGAGTAAATACTTGACTTATTGAATAAAGTTTGCTATATTCACTAACTAGTTTGGCAATATTATTCCGTGCATGTGTTAAAAACCTTATTTCCATTTGATTCATTGGATTACTCGCGTGAATGTTTAGCACGTAAATGCTTTTGTTTTTAAAACCGTCCGACCTCCACTACAAGACCATCAACCAGTTGCATAGGATTAAAAAATGTCAACACTCACTCACCCCGTCTTAAACATTCCCAAAGAAGTGCCTCTGTCTCTCGTTGTGCTGGATGAAATCACTGGCGACGAGTAAACCCAAAATAGTCCAAAACAGGCGCAGAGGCATTTTTCTTTTTTACTAGTTGTCCGAGTTCGGGGCCGGCAAATGCTGCCGCCATCTTGCTCAGCTCAGCTCTGTGCTGAGCTCTGAGAGCGGGAAAGACGGACTGCCCTGCCCTGCCCTCTGCTGGCGCGTGCTGTGCATTACAACCAATGTCGTCCCTGTCAAAACTCAATGTCAGTGGAATAGAATGAAACGCATCTATGATTTGGCGCACAGTCTGTGACGTCACGGTATTGAAAATCATACCGACGGTATTTCGAAATACCCTGGTATACCGTAATACCGTCATACCGCCCAAGCCTAAATGAAAGCATTTTACACAGGGACTGACATCTTTGGCACAGCGGGATAAGATACACAGGGACATTTTCCATAGTATTCATCTAAAGTTCAGTTCAGTTTCAACAACTCCCTTCAACCAGCAATACATCCAGATATCTTGTTTTAACACAATTCCATCTTTGGGTAAAAGAGTCCATTTTTATCTGCAGGCTCGCCGTCATTTTTTTCTTTGTGTAGACTTGTTTAAGTCTGTGCATCCACTGAATGATTGTCGGAGGTTTTGCATTTTGCTTCAACGGAGACGCTTCCCATTGACACAAAAATATGCATGAATAAATAAATGTTAACTGGTCAAATAAGATATAAATGAACCACAAAAATAGAATACGTTACATTTATTTGTTATCGGCTATGGTAGGTTATTGGTTATGTTCACATACTTATTTGATTATTAGAATGTTAACCAATCTTTTTCATATGGGTGTTTAGAGTCGTACCCCCTAGATCTAGTCTTTAGTAATTCTGCTCAAAGTGCACCAGATTGAAGCATTTTACTTTAAAATGTTAAAAAAAAGATCTTTCCGGGGGGACATACGCCTGGACCCCCCTAGAGGATGTGACCTCCACCCCCCAATTAAAACTTGTTCATACAATAATGAATACATTTGAAACCTTCTTTACGTATATAACCAACATGTCAATATGTTTCAGTTTTTGTAGTGTATTGGTCTTTTGTAGAGATTTTTTATTTATTCTTTATATATTCTATTGTGTATTGCTTGGAGGGGGGGGGAGGGCACCAAAACATAATCTCGCGTAGGGCACCAAAATGTCTAGGACCGGCCCTGCATATTTATTATATTGTAACAGATTATCTGAAGGAATAGATAGGGTGGTGGGACAAGTGTTCATTCTGTCTGGCTTAGCCTATTATCATACTAAAAGGAATGCATGCACCACCCCCTTCCAGGTGTCCCGATGCAACAAGCATCTGAATCCTATTTACATTGTACACTTGAGTCACACAATACTACCTGGCTTAGCCTATTATCATAATAAATAATACCTACACCCACACACATGCAGTAAACCAGTTCAACAAGTCACACAATCCTGACTATTATCATAATAAAAGGATGATACTACAGTGTTGGTATTGCTTTTGTGGATGTAGGTCCTACACCCACACATGCAGGTAAACCAGTTCAACAAGTCACCAATGCTGTCTGACTAATGATAACATGCTAATTATCATACTAAAAGGGATACATCCAAGTGTCCCAACACATTTCAGAGTTAAATGTATTTTTGTAATTAATTAACTGATAAGATACAAGTAGAGTTTAATTCTGGTCTTAATTCAAGATCTTAACAGAGGACACATTTATAACTTAGTTATAGTGAATTATCAAAGACATTATATTTCTATTAGTGTTTTATTTCCATATGTGAACATATAAGAAGGGCAATCTTCATGACAGGGACATGTGCTATTTTGACTACCACACTGACCCAGTGTTGTAACCTTTATATATACAGTCTATGGTTGTAATATTACAACAAAGAAATAAGCTCCTCAAAATCAAATTTGATGAATGTATTCCACAATAACTAAATATGTAAATGTTCTAGACATTGTAATAATCACAACACAAAATATTTGAGGCTATTTACATACCCAATAGCATTGTGAAGCTGAACAAAAGGACCTTTTGACTATATGTAAATGTAGTCTTTAAAAAAACAAAACATTTACTGACTTTTTTAGGATAGCTTAGAGTAATGTTGTAAAATTACAACAGTGGGCCTTACAGGGTAAAGTAAAAAATTAGATTGTAGGAATACTCTGTTACAGTAAAAGTACCTCATTCAAAATGTTACTCAAGTAAAAGTAGAAAAGTATTAGCATCAAAATATAGGTAAAGTACCAAAAGTAATCATTGTGCAGATTGGTCCATTTCCGAATAATATATATGATATGTTTTATAATGATTGATCATTAAAGTGTTCTCAAAGCTGGTAAAGGAGCAGCTAGTTTGAATGACTTTGTATACTGCAGGGTAGCTTGTGAATTTACTCTAGGTGGAACTAAAGTCTGATTTAACACTTGATTATATTTCACATCATTCATCCACATCTGTAAAGTACCCAAAGGTATTAAATACATGTAGTGGATTAAAAGTACATTATTTACCTCTGAACTGTAGTGGAGTAGAAGTACTAAGCAGCATTTAAATACTCTAGTAAAGTACAAATACCTCAACATTCTACTGAAGTACAGTACAATATAATAACATAATTATATATATTTCATTTATTTCACATTTAAATAAAGCAATGTTAATTCGGTTGACAATTTGTTTAGTTTTTGCCTTTAAAAAATAACAAGAAGTACCGATAAGAATACCTTTAAAGTACCGGATCGATAAGCAGTATGGATAAGAGCAGGCCCGCCCCTCCCTACACGCAGATCACGCAGACTGCGTGGGGCCTCATCTTGTGGAGGGGGCCTCATCTGATGCGCAAATGCGGCGCGCCACAGTTTCACGGGTGGAGTTAATCTACTGACGGGAGAGCAGGCAAATGGGAGTGGCTCAGTCAGAACTGACAGCAGAGTTAACACGGAACACACAAGCAAATAAAATAAGAATGATATGAAAATAAGGAAAACATAAACCATTACGCTTTTTGCTGTATACAATGTTCACCCTCGGATGTCCTGAGCATTTGGCAATGTAACAAATGCAGTTTTAATAACAGGCTTTAGCTTGACAGTGTACGTACATGTCTGATAGAAACTTACAAGATGCTGTCTCTCACACACCCACTCAAATCCCCCAAAACCTATATAAAGCACAACAAAGCCGTAAACTGAGAATCTGTCCTGCATCGTAACTCGCTGCTCCCTCTGAAAACACTGAGGCACAGGAGCACGCCATGCCTCATATTGCATATTGCATAATGCAAAGTTATGTCACTATTTAGCATCCCGTCGGTAAATATCTGGAGTTATAAACTGAAATGGCACAGCTATCATATTGAGATTGAAGTGTATTTTTATGCAACGCACCATTTCTTGGGGTAAACGGTTTCTTTGTTGCCAGATTCTGTGAGTTCCTGGAGAGTAGCGCCTGCATTGACTCCTGCTGGGACAATGAGTTTTTAAACCTCCAGGATAAGTGGAGCCCGGCGCCGGAGACTAAACCAGCGGAAACACTGTTGATCACATCATGGCATGCTAGGAGAGTTTAGGTCTGTTACCATTGTGACAAGGTCATGTTAGCCAGCAGTTGTTCACGGCTCAGCAGACAATTATGTTAGAACAAGCAATGACAATGAGGCAGAAAGGAGAGAGAGAGAGTGTGTGTGTGTGTGTGTGTGTGTGTGTGTGTGTGTGTGTGTGCGTGCGTGCGTGCGTGCGTGCGTGTGAGTGTGTCAGTGATGTAATGGACTAATGTGAACAGAATATATGTCTTCATTTAGCTTGACCATCTGTCTCACTGCCCATTGCTCACTTATGACTGCCCGTTCAGAACAAAGTGAGATTGAAAAAAGTCATTTTAAATTACATCCAACTGCCCACTTCTCCAGATATTCATGCCAAAATCTCGAAATAGCCCCTCGGCCTCGGGGCTGGCAGTAGGAGGGCCAGGCACACTCATGACTTACATAGTTGGCCTATGAAATAAAGTAGATTAAAATCTTATTCAGACATTTCCGAACATTTTATTCGTCCCGTAGCAGAGGCATTTACATAGTTACAGCAAAGGTACGGAGAAGATAAAAAGCAAAAATAAAAAGTCAGCGAACATATAAAGGTATTGAAGTAGCAGCCTGTAATATTAATAAATTGTAAAAAAATTATAAAAAGTCTATGTTGCAAGGACGTTTTATTTTTCTTTAGCAGAGTACTTCATTATTGGTGCATAATGCACCAAAAGGTACCTCATCATATCAAGACAATTATATAATATAAGACATAATAACCTAGTTGTGTTTTTATTATTATTACAGGCCTTTGCAGTTACTTGGTGGCAATACAGAATTGTATTTTATGTAGCGGTATTATTACGATATTGCAGTCAACTGTTGGTTATCATATCGACATGCATGATTTTGTTCTCATATATTGCATAGCTGTATGATAAGAGCTGGTTTATTATATATTGTATGTTGGTTCCATATCTGGAGAGATGGAGGGTGGAATTGCAGTCACACATGCATGACCAGTAGAACAATTGTAATGCATAACCTTTCGGTTAGGAAATCACTGCTGTATTCTATGTTATTATAGGATATGATATGGTGTTGCATATATGTATATTTTTGTTGGCTGGTCACAAAGTCACCATCACGAGGGTTCCTTTTACTAAATGTAAACTTTTACATTCGATTTTGGAATATTGGTGAAAATGAGATCCGTGCAAACACACGTTTACAGTATGATACTAACGTGTTGTTCAGCAAGATGATCTTCACATATTAACACCACGTTTATGACTTTTTAATCGTAAATGCAATCAGCAACATTTATAGTGGAAGTAAAGCTGCCCCTCTAAGCAAAAGGTGGACTTGTATTAGTGTAGTAGTCTCATTAATCACTGGTTAGCAACCGCAGTTTTTTAAGACGAGGAAAAGCTTCGAGAATTTACCAGTGGGTCGTTTAACAAAACGTGAACACTTCGTAAGCTTGTATTAACCACAGACCTTTCAGTTACCAAAACATCATCAAAACATTGTCTTCAAGACAGAAGAGCCTAGAAGATTTTATTCTTTTATTTAAGAAATAACGCACCATAAAACCATATACTTTGCCCTGTAAATAAACGGATAGATGTTTTTCTCAGAGCATCAACTTGGGAAGAGTGTCTTCTCATGTTGGGAGTTTGAACAGAGCCACACTTCCTCCTGTTTTCCTCTTAACGCTCTTGGTGAGGAAGAAGAGCTAAGTGATAGCTGTTCAATATTGCCATAAAAAAGAAAAGAGACGGACAGAAAATCTGACAGAGTGACACACCAGCATGGACAGTGGAATTGAGACGTGGGGGTACTGAGACGACATGTTCCTATATCTCATTCTGACAGACACTGGCCCAATTCCAAACTGACCCTTACATCCTTGCAATCTGTGAAAGAGAAAACTCTTTCTGTCCTAGGAAATTCAGACAACATGCCTTGGAACTGTCCTAACATTTCGTAACCGTTGGGCCAAACATAATAAATAATAATGAAAATATAACTTTAAAACATCTGTATCGTAATTTATTTTCTCATTTTTAAATCTGATGTTTATGAGCTGCTTGGTTTTTACAACAGCTTCTGAAAATATACAAAACTTTACATTTCAATCACTTTTTTTTTCACATGATCCTAAGAACACGATCAAGATGTTAACATAACCATATCAACTGTCTATCTGATTTTGTAGTAAATGTTTTCACGGAATTCTTTGTATGGAGCGTGTTTCATGATGGCGCAGCTGTTTGGGTCAGCATGGTTGCAGACTTGCTGTTGAAAGGTTTACAGCACCTCCACTCCCTGAGTCCCTGCTTGTTGGTTTGGAACAGCACCTAATGTGGCATCACAGAACGCACAATCGGAGAAGAAGTGAGCGGTTGTAGGTGTCGGTTTGGATGTGATGCTGCATTGGCAGCTGTGGCTCAGGATGAAGAGAGGTTCATTGGACAATCCTTGGCTCTTCCAGTTTGCATTTAGAAGAGTTCTTGGGCTAGAGACTCAATCTTAAATTGCTCCCCAAGGAACACCCTTTGGTATGTGAGTGTGTGAATGAGCTTTAGATTAGATTCTGATGAGCTGTTTGGTGCCTGCCATTCCTGTGTGAATGGTGAAATGTAGGCATGTACTGTATTGCAAAAGCACTTAATAGTGGATGAAATGCTAGAAAGGTGTACATACTTGTAAGCCTCCTTGGGTTTATGAAAGGCGCAATGTGTGTGTGTGTGTGTGTGTGTGTGTGTGTGTGTGTGTGTGTGTGTGTGTGTGTGTGTGTGTGTGTGTGTGTGTGTGTGTGTGTGTGTGTGTGTGTGTGTGTGTGTGTGTGTGTGTGTGTGTGTGTGTGTGTGTGTGTGTGTGTGTGTGTGTGTGCTGCATGGGTGGCTTGTATTCAAATTAGTTTGATCCTTTGCCATCCCAGATAATAAATAATAGGGGACCATTTCCTCTGGCAGCCAGCCAGCCATCTGTTCACTGTACAGAGCACACGCACATACAGAATAAATACACATACACTGCTGCTATAATAGAATACAAATAAATAAAGAATGCCTGATTCACCTACAATAAAAACACAGAACAGACATAGCAAGTACTGTTATTGATGATCGGGCAGCAGTATATGCATCATAAACAAAGTGTGTTGACAGGGCACATTGATGTTAAACTAGCATAGAGTAAATGAGTTTGGTTCTTAATTGACCACCTTTGAATATTAGGTCAGTAAATGTCCTGCTTGTGAATGTTTGGAGCTTCTATGTGTCTTACAAAAAGGGTTTGCTAACAAGTGACTCAAAGAGACTACTCAAAGTCATCACTCTGAACATTAGCCGCCTTTAGCTTAGCGGTGGTGACATGAAGTCAATACTGATTGGATTTACACTTCAAATATCCTAATAGTTAGTAGGCTATGTGGAGAATATCCGGCTTTACAGAACATGTAAGAATCAAAAATGTGTGTTTGCCACATATTCTATTTTCTGCAACGTTCCAAAATGCAATGGAAAAATCCCATCAAGGTAGCACTTGCAATGCTAACTTCCGTGGATTTTTGGGTTCTTTAAAAACGCCTGTGAAAATGAGCATTTATATTCAAGCAGTTGGGTTTAAATTGGAGATAGTTGAAAGGCAGATAAGGGTGCGTTGCGTGTCTGTATCAAAAGCATAAGTATGTTATGGTTGCGCATCACCTCCGCTAATCTAAAGACGCACTCATTTGGTGTGATGATGTTTAGTTGTGTGTTTTTTAGCAACCGCAGTTTAGAAGATAGGAGCTTGTATGGAGTCAGATTTGGGTCAATATTCTAGCGCGCAAAACAAGCTACTCACGAGCGGAAAATGTGCTTTTACAAGCGCATGAAATGAGCCTCGCGCGCAGATTAAACCCCCGCAGGCAGAGACAGCCCTCTTGCTCACTCACGGAGTCTGTCTGCGCGCGCGTGAAAAGTTTCTGACACTTTGGGGCGGAGCCACTGGACTTTGATTGACAGCTGCTAGGAAACCTGGAGTTGCCAGGTTTGATAAATGCCTGAACTACCAAAAGCCGAGGAGTGACAGCAGCAATACCAGTTGGACGAGATTGAATGGTAAAGATGTCCATAAAAAAACATTATATTCGTAAAGTGTACGGTGTGGTGACTCTAGTTAACCATAATTCACTTTTGGGTCACAGTTCCTACACGAACCTTGTTTAGTGTAACACCGGAGATATAGGTTGCCAAGCTAGAGCTAGCAAGGCACTCTAACTTGACTCTCCTCACTGAGTACATGTCTGATATTACTATTGCTTGATGGAAAATAAAGAGTGGAAATCCATCTTAAATACTCCGCCTCCGACTCCTTCTTAACGGCACTACAACGGCTAATATATATATATATATATATATATATATATATATATATATATATATATATATATAAATTAATTTGATATAAAACAATATATTTTTGAGTGGGCTGTATTTGTCGAAAACTGCAACTACTGTCTGCTGTATGCACCTCTTACGAAATGAACTATAAATTAACTATAGTATTACTATAGTATACTGTAAGAGTTGCAGACCCGGCGGCAGGGGGGGGTGAGGGAGGCGCTCGTGAATAGTTGTTATGGAAACAGAGGGGTTAGGTCATAGGTTTTAGGTTGCCATAAGGCTGTTGACGGTCTTATTATAGGCTACATCCATTGGTTGGTTTTGTGGCACATTTGTAACGCTGTGCCAACTTGGGCAAGCACGCAGGCAAACCTGAGCGCACACAGGGTGGAGAGGTGGAGTGAGGTTGAGCGATGGAGAGAAAGGGAGAGAGAGAGAGAGGCAGAGATCGTGTGCAGCGGTCTGCTTGCGCACAGAGCCGGAGTTTGTGAGAGAGCCGGCTTGAGAGTGAATTTCTCTTCAAAATAGAATTGATTGCCAGCCTCCCTTGTCCCTGGCTGGCTTGCTAGCTCGTTGGTAACGTAACTGATGTTTTTTTAATGTGCCTGCATCTGGCGCTGAATTGCCATATTCCTTTCATAAACCACTTCCTGATATCCATTGTTGCAGATCAATATAAATGATAATAGCCAAACTAACCTAGCAAGAGTAAACTGACAGGCTGCTGTGCCGCACCTCACTCAAAAACCCACACGATTCAACCCAGCGAAAAACCAGTCTCACGCGCAGCCTTTTATTCAGAATTTCATAGCAAAATAAAAATATGATATTAAACTAATCTTTCAACATAGTTTAAAACAAAAATAAATATTAGGACAAAGCCCTACAAATAACAACAATAAACATAATAATAAAACAATTAAAATGTTGTATTCAGCCCTGATTAAAACAGCGGGCACAAATCCTGGTTGGGCGGGCCCGGCCCCATGACGCCAGGTCTGAAGAGTTGTATAGTGTCCTATAGTAAGTTTGTAGTGTTCTGTAGTATTTTTCACCTGCTATCGTATAGTTTTTTCTGTAGTACCATTTTATTAGCTATAGTAGCCCTATAATATTTCAATAGTAATACTATGTATCTAGATCTTTGTAGTATTCCTATATTATTTTAAATAGTATAACTATAATATATAGTGTTTCATAGTTGTTTTTTAAACGCACTATGGACCACTCCTAGTAATATCATGATATTGTCATAGTGAATGCATATTATTACTATAGTGTTTTTAAAAGTACTACTATAGTTTTTTTTTTGGTGTTTCCGTATTAAGACTATATTATTTAAAATAGTACTACTATAGTATAATATATAGTGTTTCTGTAGTTGTTTTTTGAACACACTATAGAACACTCCTATAGTAATAGTATGATATTGTCATAATGAATGCATATTATTACTATAGTGTTTGTAAAAGCATTACACTCCTAGAATTAATGTGTAATTTTTTTATATCAAATTAATTGATAGTTCAGGCATTTATCAAACCTGGCAACTCTGGGCTTCCTGGCAGCTGTCAATCAAAGTCCAGTGGCTCCGCCCCAAAGTGTGAGAAACTTTTCACGCGCGCGCAGACAGACTCCGCGAGCGAGTGAGTCTGACACTCCCGCGAGCGAGCAAGAGGGCTGTCTGCGCGCGAGGGTCATTTCATGTAAAGCACATTTTCCGCTCTTGAGTAGCTTGTTTTGCGCGCTAGAATATTGACCCAAATCTGACTCCATAGCTTGTACCATTCACAGGTGGTATTTTGACATATTTTGTGTTGCAGAAAAAAACGAGAACATCTCTTCAGCTTGTATTAACCAAAGACTATGGTTATACGCCACATTTCATGCTCCTACTGAAAAAACAAGTTTAAAATAATGCTAACTTAGAGATGAGGATCCGGAAATTGCAAAATGCTAACTTATTACCGGGTTTTAGGATTCGTTCCTGTATGACTCTACAGACACAACATTGATGTGTCACCCTGCCTATAGTCTTCATGCTAAGCTAGGCTAATGAGCAACTATGTTAAGCTCAAAATTGTATGCACAGGCTAACAAAATAGATGATGTGTCTCACCTCAGTCTTTCTGAGTAGCCTACGTTACAAACAATAGCAAATACTGTACATAACATGAACACGAGTCAGTTTTACATAAAGACACTTTATTAGCTTACACATACATCTCTGGTTATAATAATTAGTTATATAATACAAGAAGTCAAAAATAATAACTGTAGTTATATATTTATAAAACTAAGCAGATATACTCTTGACTTTTAGAAACATAAAGGTCTTTGATAATATATATTTAGTACTTGTTTCATCTCTCACCAAATCTAGAAAAAAAGAAAGGGTATAGAGGTTATACAATATGGATTCAGGATGAATGTATATGTGTTTCAGTCTGTATGTGTGTTGTGAGCCACTGTGTCTGCACCTAGTCAAATGTAAAATGTTCCACACTTCCACGAATCATGTTTAATGGAGACAACAGACCTTGATCATTTCATCTGGTACTGACAAAACTGAAAAAACTTTTCTCTAGATAAAGTAAACATTCTGGAATAAATCAGCTCATATTTTCTGGCGAGGAAAGACATCAGCTAATTTTAATCCTGTTAATGCTAAACTTCCTGTCAAGAGATGTGGAGGATCACCAATGGATGATTTAAAGTATGTTTTTCTGTTTTGCTAATCACAAAGTTTTTTTGTTGGATCCTGTACTGAAAATCTCCACTAACCCATCCCCAGTAAATCTCTTTTTTAAAGATGTCATAGACTCAAAAGATGCTTCTAAAGCTTAGAAACTTCAAGAACAAATATTTCTTGAGAATTAGACCCAAATAGTTATCTTTGTATTAGTAAACTGTTGCTTATTTCACTGACAATAATGGCAACTGTTTTCAGCTAAATATTTTAATAGAAAACTGCTACGACATGTACTGGTTAAATAAGATTTAGGAAGGTCTTCAAAAACAAGAATGTATTATATCTGACTTGTAATGCTTCTGCAAGATTGAATGCAGTAATGCAGTACAAAAACAGATCTGTAATTTAATTAATAAGTAAAAATAAGTGCAATGTATACCCATTTGTGCTAAAAAAGATTAGATATTTTTCTCAAATTAATCAGGAAATGTTTAGTTTACCTAGATATGTTATCAGAAATGGACTGTACATTTATTCTTCATAGATAACGAAACCGAAACATAGTGTTGTTGTATATATGTCTTCTGGCTTCTATACTATCTCCTTAACATGCTCTGATAAAATATTGCAAAAGGCATGTTGTCTGTATTTGAATACCTGGAAGTGTGGAAAGTGACAAGCACACACACAGCACTGTATACTGCATATGACTGAACACTGACACAAGGTTTAGGGTACTCTAACACTGTCAGTATAGGAACAGACCTTGACACAAAAGCATGAAGAATGAAAGCAGATATATAGTAAAACATTTCTCCTTCCATAAACAACATCACAATTCCTCCACACATCCCTCCAGTATATGTCTTCTCTCTGGAACCCCTAAAGTTACAGCACCCTGGGTAAATGCCTTATTACACAGGAAGTGAACTTCACCTAGAAGCTAAGGATACTTCCAAATATGGCAACAAAATGTATTTACTTCAAATGGAGGTAAATTCCGTTAATGCTGGTTACTGTATTGTACATTGTGTTATGTTTGCAAATTATACTGTAAGCCTGAAATCTTTCAAGTATATAATTTGTGTGTATTGCGATCTCTCTTTAAGTTTTGTATGTTTAGCCATCATTTCTAATAACACTCTTCTCACCAATATTAGGGCTGCAATTAAATTCATTATTGTTTATTCTGCCTAAAATGACTAACTTACCAATACACAACTCGGCAGAGGCTAAGTTGACGTCTTTAAATGAATTGCTGAGATCTGGGAATGCAGGGACATGGCTAACAAGTGTGATAGGAAAATAAACTCAATTGCTCAGTAAAACTTTAAAGAAACCTCTAATTCCACCCCAGTTTGTATTATTCATGCTGTATTTTTAATACAGGCCAGTCATTAGCAGCTCTAACCATTGAATATGTCGGGCACAGCACCTTGATCTTTTATGGAGGTTGTGCTAGTTTGCACAAATTCACTAAATCTGCAACTGGACATGTTGTGTAGTTTATTTGCTAACCTTGATCTGCTTACAAAGCAGTACCAATTATGTCCACATCTTGTCAAGCACACTCAACAAAGCTTTGCTAATGATGGAAAAAAGAAAAACTGTATCATAAAAATGTTTGAATATTAAAGCCTTTCACTGGTGAAACATAGGCAGCAGTGAGAGTTATACAGCTCCGATGACAGGGATCAGATATCTGTAACTAGCGAGTTATATCGTAAATCAAAATAGGGCTGCCACAACAATCCTTAATGTTCTCAGTAAATAGTTTTGCCTGTAAGTTGTCAAAATATGTCAAAAATACTGACCACAATGTCACACAACCATAATGTGCTAAATGACCGGCAGTTTGACACTCAGTAAAAACATATATTATTGGTTCAGAAATTATTTAAATTGTTGGCAGTCAATTCTCTGTCAATACATCAATACCTTGTTGCACAGAAAAGGAACATAGGAACTCCACACCACCAGAGATTTAAACGCTAAAAATGTACTTTGGCTTAAAACAATAACTGGATTGTGTGACCATAGTTTTCCTGTGCAGTGAGGGATTACTATGGACATTTGTGCACTTACTTTCATTTTAACCTCAAATCTATATGAACTCAGTTTCTTGCAATGTTGGAGCAATACTTCCGTTTCGCAGATCTCAGCAATTACTTTGGTGATTACAATGCTACTGTGTATGAGGCTTGGTCAGAAATGTAATAAAACAGATTTTGCATCTAAACTACAAATATTACAGATGTAGTAATTGTGGGGCTGTAACTTCCACTTTACTCAGTGCCGTTCTTTAATCCAGGCGATCTCTGTCTTTCCAAAGAGGTAGGAATAGTTTGTTGGCAACACAAAGACTCTCAGCTTTCACATTTATTTTTCTCTCTTCATTGTGACGAGTCTCTGTCTGTACGAATAATAACATTCAGTCTTTTTTCTGGTGGTCCACGGGATATGCATAGCAGCAGCAGCAGCAGCAGCACTAGGGCAAAGAGAGTATCTCCAGTTTTTTTGTTCACCTTGTTTTTATCATCTGCTCACTGCTTGAATTTCATTATAATTTCTCCATATATGCCTCGATCCATTTGTCCTTCTTTCCTTCCATCCCGCCAACAACCCTCCTTCTGGTCCTCGGGGTGTGTGTTTTAGCAGCAGCATCTGATCAAGAGGCATGTCATGGTCAGGAAGCATCAAAGCTGAAAGACAAGAAGGAAACAAGCAATTACTGCGCGTGTGTGTGTGTGTGTGTGTGTGTGTGTGTGTGTGTGTGTGTGTGTGTGTGTGTGTGTGTGTGTGTGTGGTCAGCAGAATGCAGAGATCTGTCCTTTCCAGATTAAGATGGAGGATGATTTATTCAGCCATTAGGAACTGCTTCATCATTAAATATTAACCCAGCGCCATCACTCACCCTGAGGCCAAACCATTAAGGTGTGTGTGTGTGTGTGTGTGTGTGTGTGTGTGTGTGTGTGTGTGTGTGTGTGTGTGTGTGCGTGTGTGTGTGTGTGTGTGTGTGTGTGAGGTCTCACACACACACACACACACACACACACACACACACACACACACACACACACACACACACACACACACACAGTAAAGATGTTTTTCAAATGTCAACTTTGATCAGTCATTGTTTTTTTCTGAAGATTTGATATTATAAAGCAATACTCATTGAATTTTAAATTAAGTTTTTGGGGCTTTGAGGGCGATATTGCCCTTTCCAAAGTCAGTATTGTTTTTTGTATTAGATCAAAATATCATGTTTTTCTCTTTCCTCCTAGTGCTCCCAGAAGCATTTGCAAGATTTAACTTCGCCCAAAAGAACGACCAATCAGAGAAGGGAGTTTTTAATACAGTGTCAATCAATGTTTGTGATTAAGGTCAACACTGATCAAATATGAATCATAGTCTGCTTCATTTATTATGTATCGCTTGAAAATGTTTAAAGTAGAAATATTTTGATCGTTTATCTGCAAAAATAGGGATATTTGACCCTGCTTTCAACCTGAAAACAGTCTAGACAAAACCAATAACATGCCAACAGTCTGAAAAAGCATTTCACAGCTAAACAGTAAACCAAAAACATTTTCTAAAATAATTGTTTGCTGGAAACAGTCAATGCAGTAACTATGGGTTCAAAGAGCTAACATGCATGTGACTCACCTGTCCCAAAGATTTACACTCCGACAGGAATTGGTGCAGCAACCAGCAGATATCAGAGCTGCAAAGGAAATCACAAGAAATATTTAGTAATCACATCAATTCCAGCACTCATGGTCAAACATATGATTTGTGTGTGACTAAGGCCCTAGCCACATGGAAATGAAAACGAACCAAATTCGATATCAAAAAAGTCTTCCATCCACACGCAATAGGCACCACAAACGTGTCCTTCCACACGAGACCGCTCGACCCGCTGGAGACGCTGTAGTACATATGCCGGGCCTGTAAGTAGCACTGTACTTCCGCCACAAAATATACCAAAAGCAGCGAAGAAGACTTCCCGAGCATGCATGGTTGCCATGATTGCCCTTCGTCACTGTGTTGCTAGGGCATTAGCGATATTATAGCTTGTTTGCTGCTATTAATGCAAACCTACATTCACAATGTTAGGTATATCTCCTCACTCTGAAAAACACAGACACTTATTTTCTTGTCTATCCGCTTTGATTCCCGTCATGGATGGGCAGCCACTGGCAGCATTTCCTTTTACCCATCATCCTCTGCTGTCCTTCCTTTGGTGACAGTCACCATAGATATGTCAGTCTGTCTGAATCTGTTTGGGCTACACAACCGTCTTTTTTAAATTCTTATGCATTTATGTAAGAGAGGAGCTTCAAAGTCAGACCTTGATAGTCTACTCTATGCAATGATGATGGAAATTAACTATCAGAAAAATGGATGCCTACTATGATGAAAATAACAAATAGATCATGTTCTTTTCTCCAGTTGCGACACTGCTAGCTGAAGTATGTGGCAGTTGGTAAGAATAATTCCATCCATTCCAATTATTGCAACTGTCTACCACTTACTTATTAGTGGAAGAATAAGCTGAGTTTCAAATTGATAGTATATTCTGCTCTGTGTCATTTCCAGCAGCTTCTTGTCGTAGCAACAGAGGGAGTGATACAAAAATGCCACCTTGGTTTGAGAAGACAAAAGGAAAATGTCTCATTATCTGGCCAACAGTTTTACAATTTACAAAAACATCTTTCTCCCTGTCAATACACTGAAGATAAATCAGATTCATACAGATTTGAAGAAATTGTGATGTTAATGTATCTAGGGAACTGTATTTCTTTCAATAATACACTCACAACAGCTTTTAAAATCCTGAATTGCAAACAGTAATGTTTCTTTCCGCAATATATATTATACACAGATCTGTGCAATCTGTTTTAAACATGGTGCACATATGTATGTTAAAGTAATGTAAGACTGTTTTTGATGTCAAATTAGAAGAGGTTGACATTGGTAAATAAAGTACATGATAATGTCTACTTAGATACAATTTTGAATGTATCATCATGGATTATTATTAATAAAATACAAACAAGTTTTTTTATATTTCCAATTATTACAAAGTTACCTCTTGATATTCTTAGCTGCAGCAATGTTATAAGAGTGTAAATACATTGACAGTGTTAGGAAATTAAAGAATATATGTGCAAATAAAAAGCATTTTGAAATTGTCATATATATTTGTTGTTATACATTATAGCTCTGCTTGGTAGAAGCTGTTTTGAAACCAAAGTACACATCGAAAGTTTGGAAAAAAAGCAATTCAATTTAACAAAATATTTATTAAGGTTAATCCCTTGTTTTATTTTATAAAATATTTTGTCAATGTCAGGAGCCGTTAAAAACCGATGGTCAGTACTGATTCTGTTTACAGGTTTTGTCAGTATTTGGTACTATGGTGATCGTCTCTGTTTAAAAGAAGGTGGCTCTCTTTTCACATGGCTAAATCGCCATGGTAAATCATGCTGCACACCTAATCTGGTCTGGAACAGGTTTAATGTTTCTGATTGAAATCGGCTCTAAAAGCTTCTTTGGTATTGAACGTTTTTGAAGATAGCATCAAGATTCTTGCCTATTCCTAGAGAAACATTAAGAGGTGATAAACATTAAGAGTGATAAAGTTATTATTAAATAGACAAATGGCTTTTCCTAATTATTTGTATTATTGTCCATGAATGATGTTTGAGTGGATACGTTATTCATGCTAAGTTGTTGAGTCCTAGTAATGCCACGAGGCTGAAGTTGGCTTCCGATTCAGAGCATCTGATTCGGCAGTTAAGGGGAAAGTTAAGGGAAATGTAATTGACAGCGCTGAGCAAACAATCCTCCGTGTTTGAACCTCTTAAATCGCTGCATGGCCGATTTATTTGGACTGGATGATCCCAGAGAGGGAAAACATTCTTTATAACACAGTTTGAGATTTGTGAAACCTTAATTGTATTTGTGAAAAAAAAGGGAGATTTCAGTGCTTTTTTCGCATCTTGACCACATTAGACCAGGTCCCGATCTAAAACCACTGGACCTACACTCATCAAATCTGGACTGGATTATCCCAGAGACTCTGAAGATTCTTTATAACACAGTTTGAGATTTGTGAAACCTTAATTCTATTTGTAAAAATAAACAAAAGGAGATTTCAGTGCTTTTTAAAAAGCTCGCTTTTTGTTTCCTTGACCTTTTATTCCTTTTACTGCATTTGGGTCCTATTTTTCCCCAACCCTGACAATCAGTCTGCTTCAAATTAACTTATTATCCTCACAGAATCATTTTATTAAAGTTAAAGCAAAACTTACTAAAGCATTCTAACTGTTTATGCTTTAACAGCAATTAATAAATGATCCAGTCATAAATAATTTGCACCGCGTTGCTATGAGACACCACAGCGTGTTCTCAGTGTTCTGCTCATGGTGCTTTGCTTTTGGCTAACTGTTTTTGTTGTTCTGCTTTATGATTGTAATGCATGACTGTGCCAACATGTGTCTCATCCTCCTTGCTCTTGTTTGTAGGCTGCACCTGCTTTTCAGGAGACCAGGCCTTACAATTATGTTCTTTCTGCCAGTGCATCAGCGGTAAGAGTCCATCACAAACTGCAGGGTCTGTCACCCAGCAGGAGCTAGGCTAACATGCTAACAGGCACAGAGCCTTAGAACACCACATACTCCAAAAGAAAGATGATGTAGCTCACATCAGGGCACAGAGCTGCTGCAGCCTCACCTGACCCAGCAGCTTGTTGGCTAAAGCTATTGAATGATGTGTCGGTAGCATCCTGAGGCCACAGTGGCTTCAGAACATCTATATAGTCTATCTTGAAAAACATCTTGAATTTATTCGTAGAGAGTTAGTTTGTTATTTAACAGGTATGGAGACTTTTTTTTGTTTCATACATTTTCAAAAATACATTGTTAGAATTTCTAAAAAGTACTCTTACTCAAACCACTAAAATAATGTAAATCAAGCAAAAGGCTCCTGAAATCCTTTCACATGTACTCACCACTGTAACGCTGTCTTTCTGGGGTCCCAGTATATTTAAACTGCATGGGATAACGGCTACTAATGAGCACTGCACATGATATATATTTGGAATGCTTTTTGGATTGAAGTGGGGGCTGCGTTTTGAATTCTTAAACAAGTTATGCTTGTCAGACTGTGGCATAACCTTTGCAACAGAAATATAATAAAGACATGAGCATGTTCTGGAACTGTGACAGGCTCTGAAAGACTCCAATCCACTTCCGTAGTTGCACTTGTCATAGCAGAGTATAGCATAATAAAGGGAAACAATGGCCTTAATGAGTCCAACTGGTCACAAAAAACAAATTTTTTAGATTTTTAGGGTTTTAGATCAGGACCTGTTCCAATGTGGTCTAGATGCGAAAAAAGCACTGAAATCTCCCTTTTTAAAATTTTCACAATTAGAATAAAGGTTTCACAAATCTCAAACTATGTTATAAAGAATCTTTAGAGTCTCTGGGATAATCCAGTCCAGATTTGATGAGTCTACTTATAGTGGTTTTAGATCAGGACCTGGGGCCTCATTTATAAAGGGATATACGCTCCAAAAATTGCGTACGCCAGTTTCTACGCAATGTTTGCGATTTATAAAATACTAACTTGACGGGAAAACGTGCGGTCCTCCACGCAAACTCTAACCCATGCGTACGCACTAAGCACAAAAACGGGAGAGACGAGAAACTGCGACACCGTTGGCAGAAGGAAGAATGGAGAGAAATATGTGGAAATAATACCATAAATAAAATGTTACCTCTCATTTATCCGGCCCTTTAAAAAAAAAAATGTTTTTAACGTCATCATTTAAGTTGCGCTGACGGCCGACAGAGGGCGACAGCGGCCGCTAATGCAGTTGTGCGGTTCTTATCTGTCAAATAATCACACACGAAGAAGAAAAAAGACCGCCCACACGAAGAGAAGGGATTAGACGCCGCGGCAGACAGGGAGAATGAAAACACATGGATACAAATCAAAGAAAACGAAAAGAAAAAAGGTGGGCCCGAGAAGGCAAGAGAAAAAAAGGTGAAGTCACTCGTAGGTGAAGCATAGAAATGTCGCAAATTGACAGACCTTTTTGGCAGCAGCTTAGAACAAGTGCAAAATGATGAAGAGAATAATGAGGGCGCGAGTTCAGATATACAGCCAGCAGTGGCGGCCGGCCCATAGTGGTGCTAGGGGCGCCGCTCCACCTCTTCCCACATTACAAATTTAAATTTAAAAAAATGTAAATTAAAAAATATATATATTTTTTTTAATATATATTTTTTATTTTAATTTTTAATGCACAAGGTAATCCATCCATCCATCCATCTTCTCCCGCTTATCCGTGGTCGGGTCGCGGAGGTAGCAGTTCCAGCAGAGAGCCCCAAACTTTCTTTTCCCTGGCCACATCAACCAGCTCTGACTGGGGGATCCCAAGGCGCTCCCAGGCCAGAGAAGAGATATAATCCCTCCACCTGGTTCTAGGTCTACCCCTTGGTCTCTTCCCAGCTGGACGTGCCTGGAACACCTCCCTAGGGAGGCGCCCAGGTGGCATCCTAACTAGGTGCCCGAACCACCTCAACTGGCTCCTTTCGACGCGAAGGAGGAGCGGTTCAACTCCGAGTCCCTCCCGGATGACCGAACTTCTCACCTTATCCCTAAGGGAGACACCAGCCACCCTGCGGAGAAAACCCATCTCGGCCGCTTGTACCCGCGATCTCGTTCTTTCGGTCATGACCCATCCTTCATGACCATAGGTGAGGGTAGGAACGAAAATGGCCCGGTAGACAGAGAGCTTTGCCTTCTGGCTCAGCTCCCTTTTCGTCACAACGGTGCGGTAAAGAGACTGCAGTACCGCTCCCGCTGCTCCGATTCTCCGACCCATCTCACGCTCCATTGTTCCCTCACTCGAGAACAAGACCCCGAGATACTTGAACTCCTTCACTTGGGGTAAGGACTCATTCCCTACTTGGAGTGGACAGTCCATCGGTTTCCTGCTGAGAACCATGGCCTCAGATTTGGAGGTGCTGATCCTCATCCCAGCCGCTTCACACTCGGTTGCGAACCGATCCAGTGAGTGCTGAAGGTCGCAGACCGATGAAGCCATCAGAACCACATCATCTGCAAAAAGCAGTGGTGCAATCCTTAGTCCACCGAACTGCAGACCCCCTCCCCCACGACTACGCCTCGAAATCCGATCCATGTATATTACAAACAGGATTGGTGAAGAAGCGCAGCCCTGGCGGAGGCCAACCCTCACCTGAAATGGGTCCGACTTACTGCCGAGGACCCGGACACAGCTCTCGCTTTGGGAGTACAGAGATTGGATGGCCCTGAGTAGAGACCCCCTCACCCCATACTCCCGCAGCACCTCCCACAGTGACTCCCTGGGAACCCGGTCATATGCCTTCTCCAAGTCTACAAAACACATGTAGACTGGATAAGCATACTCCCAGGCACCCTCCAGGATCCTTGCGAGAGTAAAAAGCTGATCCGTCGTTCCACGACCAGGACGGAATCCGCATTGTTCCTCCTCAATCTGAGGTTCGACAATCGGCCTGACCCTCCTTTCGAGTACCTTAGAGTAAACTTTCCCGGGGAGGCTGAGTAGTGTGATGCCTCGGTAATTGGCACACACCCTCTGATCCCCCTTTTTGAAAAGGGGAACCACCACTCCGGTCTGCCACTCCTTCGGTACTGTTTCCGACTTCCACGCAACGTTGATGAGACGTGTCAACCATGACAGTCCCTCAACACCCAGAGCCTTCAGCATTTCTGGGCGGATCTCATCCACCCCCGGGGCTTTGCCACTGTGAAGTTGTTTGACGACCTCAGTGACCTCCCCCCGGGAGATTGGTGTCGATCCCCCTTCATACTCCAGCTCTGCCTCTAACATAGAGGGCGGAGTTGTCGGGTTCAGGAGTTCCTCAAAGTGCTCCTTCCAACGCCCTAACACTCCATCAGTTGAGGTCAACAACGTCCCATCCTTACTGTACACAGCTTGGATGGTTCCCTGCTTCCCCCTCCTGAGGTGTCGGACAGTTTTCCAGAACAACTTTGGTGCCGCCCGAAAGTCTTTTTCCATGTCTTCTCCGAACTTCTCCCACACCCGCTGCTTTGCCTCGGCCACGGCTGAGGCTGCTGCCCTTCGGGCCTGTCGGTACCTTGCCACTGCCTCGGGAGTCCCCCGGGATAACAAATCCCTGAAGGCCTCCTTCTTCAGTCGGACGGCTTCCCTGACCACCGGTGTCCACCAGGAGGTTCGAGGGTTACCGCCCCTTGAGGCACCTAGGACCTTGAGACCACAGCTCCCCGCCGCGGCTTCGGCAATAGAGGCTTTGAACACCGACCACTCTGGTTCAATGTCCCCAACCTCCACAGGAATGCCCGAAAAGCTCCGCCGGAGGTGTGAGTTGAAGGCCTCCTGAACTTGGGCCTCCTCCAGACGTTCCCAGTTCACCCGAACTACACGTTTGGGCTTACCAGGTCTATCCAGAGGCTTCCCCCGCCACTCGACCCAACTCACCACCAGATGGTGATCAGTTGACAACTCCGCCCCTCTCTTTACCCGAGTGTCCAAAACATACGGCCTCAGGTCCGATGATACGATAACCAAATCGATCATGGACCTTCTGCCTAGGGTGCTCTGGTACCACGTACACTTATGAGCATCCTTATGTTCGAACATGGTGTTTGTTATGGCCAATCCATGACTAGCACAGAAGTCCAGTAACAAACCACCACTCCGGTTCAGATCAGGGGGGCCGTTCCTCCCAATCACTCCCCTCCAAGTGTCTCCATCATTGCCCACATGTGCGTTGAAGTCTCCCAGCAAGATTAAAGAGTCCCCTTCAGGAGCCCCATACAGGACTCTTTCCAGGGTCTCCAAGAAGGCCGTATACTCTGAACTGCTGTTGGGTGCATAAGCACACACAACAGTCAGAGTTTTCCCCCCCATAACCCGCAGGCGTAGGGAGGCAACCCTCTCGTCCACTGGGGTAGACTCCAACAACGAAGCACCCAACCGGGGACTTGTGAGTATCCCCACACCCGCCCGGCGCCTCACACCTTGAGCAACTCCGGAGAAGAATAGAGTCCAACCCCTATCCAGAAGTAAGGTTCCAGAGCCGACGCTGTGCGTAGAGGTGAGCCCAACCAGATCCAACTGGTAACGCTCCACCTCCCGCACAAGCTCCGACTCCTTCCCCCCCAGAGAGGTGACGTTCCACGTCCCCAAAGCCAGCTTCTGTCGCCCGGGTCTGGTCCGTCGAGACCCTCTGCCTTCACTGCCACCCTTCTGGCAGCGCACCCGACCCCATCGCTGTTTCCCGTAGGTGGTGGGCCCGCGGGACGGAGAAGCGGAGGTGTTGCCCACGTCGCCTTTTCGGGCTGTGCCCGGCCGGGCTCCGTGGCAAGCCCGGCCACCAGACGCTCGCCGACGAGTCCTCCTTCTGGGCCTGGCTCCAGAAGGGGACCCCGGGCTTCCTCCGGGCCGGGTATCCTCACTTCGTGTGTCGTCTTTCATGAGGTCTTTTGAACCAATCTTAGTCTGGCCCCTTGCCTGAGACCAATTTGCCATGGGAGACCCTACCAGGAACACAAGGTTCCAGACAACACAGCCCCCCAGGTTCATCAGGGCACACAAACCTCTCTACCACGGTAAGGTGCTGGTTCTTCAGAGAGGCACAAGGTAAATATTATATAATTGGTATCAGTAAAATGTATAATCTACAATAAAATCTCGTTTAAAATGGTGTTACGATATCTAAAGTTACTGATAAATCACATGTTTCCTGCCTGGCCTTGCCCGTGTATCATTACCCTCTCTCGTCTGGGCACTAAGAGAGGAGCCTTAAACCAGTGCAGCAGCAGCCACTAGCAGCTGACTGTTGCTATCTGTAAGCTATGGCTCCGAAACATAATTTCAGCCAATCAGCGTCGTCAAATCTGATGAACACCAGGCGCCAATGTCAGCGCCCGGTGCAGGGTTATTATGGAATCAAATTAGGGTCAATAATATTCACAAATTATTTCACAGTCTGCAGTTGTATATCACCTGTTGTGCGCATGTGAAAAGATTTTGTGCATGTGTAAAAAAGTTTTGTGCACACAGATATAATTTGCTCGTGTAAAAACATTTTGCAGCTGTAGAAATATTTTGTGCGTGTGTGAAAAGTTTTTGCAGATATAATTTGCACGTGTAAAAAAGTTTTGCAGGTGTAGAAATATTTTGTGCAAGGATATTTACAACAGTGAGGTTTCACAAAGTCTGAGATACGGACACACACATTTCCTATCTGTGTGTGCGAACCTGAAGTTACAAGCTACAAGCTGCTATTTACGAGTACGAATTTTGACCCTGTTTTTACGCCTGAGTATGCTAGCCAATCAGCACGTTGCCCACTGACTAGCCAATCGGGACGTAGCCCACTGACCATCCAATCATAGGACACAAGGTTCTAACGCGTTCGTTTTGCTGACCTGCGCCACTTGGAGCGTGCTTGCGGGAGTCAACATGGAGGAGCCCGAGGCGAACTCTTGTGGGACACAGGTGGGTTAATTACATGCTACCACGGAACATGCCACTACAGTTTTAATTAACTGACGTTACATCGTAATTAACTAAATATATCAAGACAGCTGTGCGTGCATCCCGGAGTTACTTAAATTGTATATTTAACGCTAGCTAGTTGATGTGGTCTTTGCTAATACTACTTTGTGCCACCCTCCTTTTTTGGGCTCAGTACTATCCCAACAAAGTATTTCCATTTACCTATATATAAAACAACATGGTAAAGCAGTAAAATACAGCTCATCTTTAAAAACGCAAATGTCATTTATTTGATGTATTTCCACAACCTCTTGTTGTCTTTGAATGAAGCCTCTCCATCCCAACTCGAACAGCTGACAAAATTCTGGGTAGGGTGGGAAATCCCTACAGACACCTTGAAGGTCCGAGTTGTGAAGGGGGCGTACCTGAAGTCTTCCACATGTTTTGGCACATTGCATGTACCTGGGCACTTCCAAAACTATGAGGACTTTTCCAAGCATGTGGAGAGCTGCATTGCAACCTATGTTACAGGCTTTGGTCTAGTTTAGATACTGCTCATCAGTATGATTCTGTTGCAAAAAAAACATTGTTTCAGTGTTATGGAGCTTCTGCTTTTGTTCATTGGTGTAAAAAGGGATTTTGTCTTTGGTATTCTTTCACCTGAAAAGAGATCTCCATTTTAAGAATATCGACTCACAGAAACGAAACCTTTTGAGATTATTACTACTTCATTTGTTCCAGTGGTCAGCTCAAAATTGAACTTGAACATGACATTTTGTGACAGATACTATAACCTTTGCCTGGTACTCTTTTTGTACTGCATTTTGTTGGAAGGGCTGTTTGGATTGTGCCATATGTAGTTCTGGCACCTGGTTCAGGTAGTTGTAACCAATGGCATCATTCATTCTGTTAATAGTCAATATTTAGAAAATGGTCTATTACAGTACTTGTTATTGCTGATGTATTTACTTGAATCCTACAGCTCTTTTATCCAAAGATTCTAAGAAATAAACCATTGACCAGTGACTTTGGATGTTTGCTTCATCTCAATTTACCCACATTTTACATTTTTCACAACAATCAAAATTTGAATTATTATATTATATACCTTAAAATGTTCTGCGGCTAAAAAAGTAATTTCCATTCATAAACCACAGAACTGATCATTTGCTGTGTAAACATTTCCCCGGGGACTATTTTGAATGCAGGTTGAAGTCTCTGAAAATGATTTTTTCAAGTCGTAGCGGAATGAACAGAAGTCAATGTCAGGATGAAAGGTAGGGACATTATTGTGAGTTCTAAAATAGAACATTATACTACTACTGTAGTATCTTTCATGTAACAAGGAACTGCATTAGCTAGTGGAAAGCCATGTTATTCTAAGAGTAACATTTCAGGTTACTACAAATAAAGTAGGCCTCTAAAATTGAAATACATTTATTTTCCCTTTTCAAAATGAGAATATAACAGTCATGCCCTATATATATATATATATATATATATATATATATTCCATCATCCTCTACCCAACCACCCCCACAAAAGTACCACGTATCTCCAGATGTGTTGGTGTTGAATGTTTGTGATCAACTGAAGGATGAAGTGTTACTTAAATTCTTCTTCAGCTAAATAAACTCTTTAAAAAGCCTCTTGGATCAGCTTGAAAAGTAGTCGTCACAAAGCTGAAAACAGGCTGTTTTTCTGACTTTGTAGAGATACGTGGTTTTCACAGGACAGAGACAAAGATACAAACACATGATGATCTTATAGAATATGATGCATTGATGGAGATTAAACTAGCCAACAGGATATAAAGGATTTATATGCAACTAATTACTGAATACTTCTTCCACTGCTGAAAGTTAGTATGCATTGTGCCTTATGCTTCCTGACTTGATTCAAGGACACCCTCTATGTAGTGAACTACAGCACTATAGATGTCTGCCCCAAAACACAATGAAGGAGCAGTAGGATTAAAAAGTTGATTCAGTCCTTCCAGTTCTTCGATGCCCAGGGGAGATGCCAGTTCAGGAACCTGTACTCCAATTTGATCCATGTCTGCAATTTCCACATCTGGAAAATGGATCCCCTGAAATAAAAAAGTAATCGGGTTTGTTAAAATAATTACACGGGATGACACCCTAAAACAGTGGTCAGGAACCTTTTCTAGAAATCATTTGGCTCCCAACAAATACAAATTCTAAATTACTAATACAGTCCATTATTTATTATTAAATTATTTCCACCCCACTGATTAAATTGTTGTTTTGTCAATCTTGACATGAACACTAAACTAGATTTCAATCACTTGACATGCATTACTGAACTGTAATTTATTAAGCCATTTATTTAGTTTAAATGTTATCCTTGTACAGACTAAATAGACTAGTGCACTGCATATTCATTGCAGTTTTCAGGTGTTAATTTACCAGTGAAAGAAGTCAGCATCTTTTTTTCCTGCAATATTCTTTTTGAGGCCTACAAATTCAAAGAAAAATAAAATGAAAACAACTACAACAGTAGTTGTTTTCATTAGTTTTACATTTTTCGGATTGTGGCCTATGTCTTTGTATATCAACAAAACTATTCTATGCAACTGAAACTCAATGTTACATTGTGTTGCATAGCCCATTGTTGGCTTTGACACAAATTGTAATTCTGCTGTAGCCTGATTATGCATATGGTTATTGCTGTGTACTATTGGAAGATGCCTGGTAAAGTGAAACACAGTGGTCCTGGTAGGCTAAATTCCAGTTCCCGTGTGTTGCATTTTCATTATAATATTAAGAACAGTGTAAGGATTTTGTCAAATAAACATCTAACCAAATACTAACATTGTTATGACTTCTAAAAGAAAGCAAGGTGTGCTAACATTGGCTTCCTCCACAATGGTGAATAAAACACAGAACTACAAAACAGTTTTTCCCCTTTACCTCAAAGTTGTCAGGAGGGCTGACAGGGCTCTGACTCTTCCCGATTTCCCACAGCTGGTTAGGAGTGAGGTTACGTTCTGTTCGGAGTGAATGGTTATTCCAGCCATCTGTGAATGTGTCAAGATCTTCCTGAATTCGGGGCAGAAAGACATACTGAGCACAGAAAAGGTGTGTGCAATTTGCTGGGTCGAGCAGGCCATCCTCCTCTAGGCTGTGGAGCAGATCGTAATAAATACTTGACACGACATTCCACACGTCACGCCACAGGCGCTCTATCCTGAAAGACAGTTGACAAAAATAAATGAATAAATGCAGTCCGTAAACAATTATCACACCTTTACGTTGCAAAAAATGCAAATAGTAACTCAATGGATTTTTCCCCATCCCTAATAACACTAATATGTACATTAATCTCAGCAACAACTTTTAGCACCATAATTAATGGCAGCACGTCACTATTAAGCGATACACTAGCAAAAGATATTTTGACCAAAGAAAGCTTTATGACAGAAGCTACAACCATACACTGATATTACCTTTGATTATGAACACTTTTCCCTGAGATGATGCTTCCCCTGCCGCACCCACGAACGTCAAACATATGTCTGGCAATGTCCACATTTTCCACACCTTGGTCTCCTCTGACCCTTGACATGTACAACCATACAGATACTATGTTAAGTAATTTGACAATGTGAAATTTGAATCTCTGTACTCTTAGAGCTGGCTGTATCTCCAGTTTTCTAAGTACAGCTATAGCCATTTAACAAGCTTCACTATTGGCTCCTGGCTAATCCCCCAGGGAACCAGCAGTTTTAAAGATTTTGTTACCACAGAAACAAGAGGTTTTAGTATGAGACTGAAACATTCTTTATGGGCACATCACTGGAAAGACCTACACATAATATTGGGAATATGTCATGAGGTCATGTAAAGTAATATAAACAAGGAATGAATAATCCAATCTCATTCTAAGGCCATACCCATAAGTGTCATCACTGGTAAAGTGTTGTTTCAGAAATGACATATAGGGGGTGCTAGGGCTTCCTGGGCCTTTGCTTAATAGGCACTATATCCCCAACTATCAATTTACAACTTTTCTTGTAAAACTTAGTGAAAATCTGTTGATCATGTAGGCCTATAGACCTTTTTGAAAAGCAGCCATTTTGACATAAAATAGTAGGGTAAACACAGGTGTTACCAGTGATACTAATTAATGTTCTGTTCCATTCAGATCAAACAGTCAGGGTGCTGCTATTGTGCATGTTGGCTCACTGGAAAGGCTCTACTGCACTAAATAGAATGGAACCTTAATCAACTTAATTAATTTAACCTGTATTTACCTGCTAGTTCATGTCAATACGGCTGCCGTGACAAAAGTCTACCTTATTTTTATAAAATGGCCTAGACTGATACAAATCAGTGTTCTTTTAACTGTATCAAGTGCACCTGACATTTTTCTTCATATTCAGTATTTCCAATAATCCAATGTTTACATGTAAAAAAAACACACACAAAACAAGAAATAGCCTGTTACCTGGATGGAAATCCGTGTTTGTCCACAGCCTCAAGGAAGAACTGCAGAGCTGTTGAAGCCTTGTTGTTATTGGCTACTTGTAGGTACATGATCTATGAGAGCATTTATAGAAAGGAAAAAGTAAGCACCACAGAAACACAGTACTCAAATAACCTATTAATGAATTAAATACTGACCCCATACTGTATGTGCGTGATAATTAACTTTAAAAAATGGCCTTTAATATCAATTCACTTTTGGTCAATTGTAAAATAAACTCCAGGAAGCACTAACCTTTCTTGAAAATCCATCAATTCCACCAAATATTACCATACCATATCTGCAAAATAAAAAGGTATTAATTGCTTGATGTATCCACACCACATCTTGTCCCACCAAGTCCTTTGATGATTGAAATAATCTTCGTGTCCATCGCCAGACCCCTTTTTGTGGTGTTGTGCTGAATAACATGATGTGATCGGCGCCTACATAAGATGACCCGCACAATGTATAGTGAAATGTTTATCTTTGGCTACAATACTGCTTCTGTTTACATTATATAAAACATAGCTGAGGAAGAGCATTTATTGTTATAAATATGTTATTTGTGTCCTAAATATTGCTGATTGGTCTTTTAAATGAATGAAGTAAGGCTAATTTTGGCCTGAACTCGAGCAGTGAGGCATGTGTTTCAGGTTAAAGCTTTTGAAGTTCTGCCCTTTTCATGCAAAAAAGTATAATGCATGGACTGTAGAGTATATGAAAAAAATATAGAATTATATTTAAACAAATAAAATAATTAATACATAAATCAATCATATACTGTAGAGTATATGATTGATTGATTTTTAAGAAAACATGAATCGCTCATCGTCTATTGCAGCGGGTTGTAAGGAGCATTTGTGTTGAGTAGGCCATACAGTTATTTATTATTGATTATGAAGATCGTATGGTTAGCCCACTTTACCGTTCCTTTTCTGTTCACTTGCTTTATTTTCCAGCTGACGTGAACACAAGTCGGATTGGAAACTGAACCTTTTCGACCTTTGGCTAACTAACGTTACGTTACCTTCCTCTCCATATTAAATGCCCGGGGCATTATGTCAGGAAGCACCCGACAAAAGTGTTGCATTAATTTCTTTAACATTAACGTTACTCATTCAAACGGCACAACAACAACAAACGTTAATTTAGCCAACAGACTGTAGCTAGCTAAGACAATAGCAAAGACCACATCAACTAGCTAGCGTTAAATATAAAATATAAGTAACTCAGGGATGCACGCACAGCTGTCTTGATATATTTAGTTAATTACGATGTAACGTTAGTTAATTAAAACTGTAGTGGCATGTTCCGTGGTAGCATGTAATTAACCCACCTGTGTCCCACAAGAGTTCGCCTCGGGCTCCTCCATGTTGACTCCCGCAAGCACGCTCCAAGTGGCGCAGGTCAGCAAAACGAACGCGTTAGAACCTTGTGTCCTATGATTGGATGGTCAGTGGGCTACGTCCCGATTGGCTAGTCAGTGGGCAACGTGCTGATTGGCTAGCATACTCAGGTGTAAAAACAGGGTCAAAATTCGTACTCGTAAATAGCAGCTTGTAGCTTGTAACTTCAGGTTCGCACACACAGATAGGAAATGTGTGTGTCCGTATCTCAGACTTTGTGAAACCTCACTGTTGTAAATATCCTTGCACAAAATATTTCTACACCTGCAAAACTTTTTTACACGTGCAAATTATATCTGCAAAAACTTTTCACACACGCACAAAATATTTCTACAGCTGCAAAATATTTTTACACGAGCAAATTATATCTGTGTGCACAAAACTTTTTTACACATGCACAAAATCTTTTCACATGCGCACAACAGGTGATATACAACTGCAGACTGTGAAATAATTTGTGAATATTATTGACCCTAATTTGATTCCATAGGTTATGGCTAGAAAGGATCCGTCTTGTGTAAAACTCTCGCGAGATTTTGCGAGTCACGTGGCTGAATGTTTACGTTTGACAGGCAGCCTTTCAGTTACGATCGTTAACATCAGTGGGCCACAGCAAATTATGGTGAGAAGCTAAACTATCTATTAATTATGTCAATTACAGGGAGTGTGATCGTAACTGTGTGTGACTAGCTGGATGCAAAGAGGTAAACACTGTCTTTTGTTTCCCATGCTTGCTTTTCAAACAGCCGGGGACAGATACTATGTGCCCGTGCTAAATAAACACACACACACACACACACACACACACACACACACACACACACACACACACACACACACACACACACACACACACACACACACACACACACACACACACACACACACACACACACACACACACACACAGGCCTGTTACGATAATGAATTGTGTTGGACGATACATTTTTCTGGAAATTATTGCGATAAACGATAATATTGTCGGCACCGTTTTAAGACCATTTTACACATAATGATAATATATAATAATAATAATTCAAGTACATCCTTTCAAACATAACTTTTTATTGAACATTCAACATTGCAAATGAAATGTGAAATAATATTAAAATATATAAATTATATATAATAAATAAAACAAATTAATTAAATTATAATACATTAATTAAATCACACAACCAAAACAATAAATTGAATAGAGTCAGGCTGGAAAACAGAGCTCTCTCTCTCTCATATATATACATATATATATATATATATATATATATAAATAAATAAATATGAGCACACATTATCTCACAAGCAAAAAAAACCTCCTTAAAACAACAGTCAAGTGTACAGTCCACTGTCAAAGACCCAGATGCCTCAACAGGCCATATCCAAATCTGTTTTTCTAAGTTTTCGAGCAAGGAACACCAACATGTTTGCATTGTCGGGCGGGGGCTCTCCAGCTGCCGTGTTTGCTCCCAGCTGCGAAAAACGGAATGGGGTGGTTGTGTTTTAGGTGGTTTAAAATGCGTGGTATTGCCTGCTTTTGTCGCTACCTTTTTTAAACCAATGCGACACACCGCCCGGCTCATTCAAATCCGTAGGTTCGCCTCGTTGATTTGGTTTGAATCCAAAATACTGCCACACCGGAGAATCGAGATGTGTAATTAGGTTTTGTAACCAATTCCATTTCACTTTAAATTCCCCGCGAGTAAGTCACACGTTGTCTACCGCTTGTCGCTATCTTATTAATTTGGCTACTACGCTGCTGCACGTGCACGCGGAGTGTCCTGACCTGGCTGTGTGTCAGCCCCGCCCCTCACAGCGCGCCTGGCAGCCACAGCGCTCCAGGCTAAAATGCTGGTCACATCTTTTTGTAAACGGCAATTTATCGAGCTCAGAAAAGTTATCGAGTCCATTTTTATTTATCGCACGATAAGTCAATGTATCGATTATCACGACAGGCCCACACACACACACACACACACACACACACACACACACACACACACACACACACACACACACACACACACACACACACACACATTATTGTAGTTGAGTTTTGACATCAAACTAGATATTTTGCCTTCATGGTCTGTTTTCTAATATTTCTGTGTTTCTGAACCACGTCTGTCTCTGCATATAATGTTCGTATTTAGTCTCCTCAGGGTTCCCGCGGGGTCTTAAAAAGTCTTACATTTGATAATCTGAATGTAAGGCCTTAAAAAGGTCTTAAATATGACCCAAAAAATAAGAAAGGTCTTAAATATGATTTAGAAGGTCTTAAAAATGATCGGATTTGAAAGGTACTTCTGTGTTGCAATAGCGTCTAAATGTGTTTTGGGGGAAATGTCCGGGCTGCAAAGTAACCAGTACGGTAAATTACCGTACTAGACCCTCCAGAAAAACGCGGGCAAAAATCCTTGATTATGCGATTAAACATGCAGGGTTTTTATGTGATTTTATGCGGTGAAATGGCGGGAAATTGCGAAATATGCGGAAAGTTGCGAAATATGCTAAATATGCGGGAAAAAAGAATAAAACATTTTTAAAATTTTGGGCTGTCTTATTTATTCTCTCTCACACACAACCTGCCACTAACGTTAAACCCCTTTACTATTCAATTAAACAAATTAAATGTTTTATTTATTGTAAAAGTAATTGGGCAATTTTAATCTCACACACACACACACACACACACACACACACACACACACACACACACACACACACACACACACACACACACACACACACACACACACACACACACACACACACACACACACACACACTTCTCCGCCTCATTCTGTTTTCATTTACTCGTTTGTTATCTGACCAGCTTCAATCTTGTAGGCTACTCACTTCGTTTCTTGTAGCCCTCGAAAGGGTTTTGGAGGTTGATGCCTCGGTTAACGTGCGTTGTTTGGCTTTCT
This sequence comes from Notothenia rossii, assembly GCF_949606895.1. Lineage (NCBI taxonomy): Eukaryota > Metazoa > Chordata > Actinopteri > Perciformes > Nototheniidae > Notothenia > Notothenia rossii. The sequence continues at coordinate 62,161,928 of NC_136909.1, read as the reverse complement.
TGTCCGCAGCAGCAGAAAGCATTTTCGAATGTTTGAATGAATCAAAGTGGCTCGTCACCGTCGATTTTCTCTTATGCTCCAACACACAGTTGCATGGGGTGCAGAATAGTTTCCCCCCACTTTTTGCCCGGTCTTTAGTAGAAATGTTCGTCGGTAAATGAGATGGATTAGATTTTTTCCTCTTGGTGTTTTCTCTATCGTGTGAGCTCCACACGTTCACTCTATACAGTGTTGTTTACATTCTGTGATGCGCGAGCTGATGAAGTCACGTCAAGACGAGTTAACTTTTTTTTTCTCTCAATTTTGTGTGGAAAAATGCGGGGATTATGCGGCCTTTTGATAAATATGCGGCCTTTTAAAAGTCTGCGCCATTTTGCTGATTATGCGGTAAATTCTGCGATCGCAGAATCGCGTTTTTCTGGAGGGTCTAGGTAATAGCCTTTCAGTTCCCTCCAACAATTTGTATTGAATTAAATCAACATGGAACCAGTAGTCACTAACTTTGTTTCCTTATTGGAGAACACCCAGCTAGTAACCTAGCAACCAAGCTTCAGCTTGCGGCAGTCAGAAACTCATGTATCTTCGAATCTACTTACAAATTAAAATGGGGAAGTGTCAGTTCAACCGTATTTGATTGGAAAACATCCAATTTAGTGCTTGGTTGAAACCAGTGGAGGGGAACGTGTTTGAAGCCCGCCGCACCATTTGCAAAAGAAATAAGCGTTTGTTTTGCTAATGTAGCGTTAGCTAGTGGAGCGTTAGCTAGTGCAGCAGCTCCCGCAACAACACCGGGGGAACTCCGGGCAACGTTTGGGTCTACGTCAACCCTAAAAGCGGAGGTGCTGTAAATAAAAACACTTCGTTTAGTTTCTGTAATTATTCTGCCGGCCCATCTCTCCCCCATTCTCATTGATTATTTTACAAAGAGTGAAACAGCGCTCCTCTAGATGTTATGGTGAAACGGTAGATTGCACTCTCTTTTGCGAGAGGAAGCTATCCGAAATTGGCTTCCCTTGGTGAAAAAAAATGGAGGGATTGACCAATCTGATGAAGCTCACGTCATGCCTCACAATCCAATCAAATCACATCAACTTCAGTTCGTACTGTAACTGTCATCACCGCCCTTAAAAAGTAGCAAGCAACTGAAGCAAGTGCAATTATGGAGGGTGGAGATTTGGAGTATTTCATCAAAAATTATTTTACTAAACTTCCGCTACAGCAGCAACTAAAAATGAAATCTGACTACAGGCCAATGCCCAAACTGGAGCTGTGTACAGAGGAAAAAAGGAGCGAATCGGATGTAAAACTTTAAATAATAAACAGCGGATTTCTAACATTTTACATTTCATGTGGCTGGACTGGGTCAGTTTCCAGGGCTGAATTTTAGTCCCAGTCCACCCCTGCTCCTCAGTGCACACAAAAATATAACTAATAAATAAATACGGATATGTTATTTAAAACCACCTCGAATATGTTGTGTTAATGTTATGAAATGTTTTCTCATAAATGATGCGGTAAGCAGGAGGACAGAATTACGTCTAAACTAACGCCGTTTTGCATAGGTTGTATATGAGCATGGTTTTATATACTATCATGTTTAATCATGTTTTATGCCGTTTTCTAAGACTTGATAAGTCGCTCATAAAACACAGGAGGTATGGAAACTAAGAACAACATATGTGGTAAATTGTACAGCTAATATAACACAATTTCCTTTAACTGGTGGATATAGAGTTGCTGCGGAGGGGGGGGGGGGTTGAGATGCACAAGCTGCAGTGGAGACGCTGCGCACAGCTGATCGACAGCTGGGACACAAACCACCAAATACGAAAACATAATTCAGATCCAGTCGTCATGACTCCACTCCGGAGGGATTCCCGAGCTGTTCTGTCGTCATTTCCTGCTATCTTCTTCATAAAGTCAGTCAAAATTAATGAATGAATGGGCGTTTCTTTGACTATTTATATGCAAATATGGGCGTTAAGTGAAGCCCGCAAAAGCTGCACCGCATTTCGAGTCGATTGTGATTTATAAAGGGAAACCGGCGTAGGAAGTGCTGTACGCACTTTCCTCACCGGTACGCAATGTTTGGTGAATCGGAAAATGTCGGAAAATTTCTGTACCTATTTTTTGGATTTCTACTACGTAAGCAACCTCACGTGAATCCTACGCGCGGCGTTATAAATGAGGCCCCTGGTCTTATGCGGACTAGATGTAAAAAAAAAAAGCAGCACAATCTTCCTTTTTTGTATTTTCACAAATAGAATTAAGGTTTCACAAATCTCAAACTGTGTTATAAAGAATGTTTAGCCTCTCTGGGATCATCCAGTCCAAATAAATCGGCTATGCAGCGATTTAAGAGGTTCAAACACGGAGGATTGTTCGCTCAGCGCTGTAAATTAAATTTCCCTTAACTTTCCCCTTAACTGCCGAATCGGAAGCTCTGAATCGGAGAGCCAACTTCAGTGTCTTGGTAATGCCATAGAATGGAGCAATGCAATTACAAAAATACTCGCTGCTTTTTTTTTGCCAAACAAACTGCATTTAAATGGTGATGCAGAAAATCTAAGAATATTGTCTTACATTATTATAAGGTTGTTCTTGCTGTCACTGAACTGAATATATACTGTATGTTGTGATCCCTGGCCATGTGCTAATGTTAGCTAATAAATAACCCTTCTTTAAAATACCAGGTAGCATACATTAAAAGATCACTATTTTATTAATCAGTATGACGTTTACTTGCATATGAAATGCAAAGGGCCTGTA
>NC_136909.1:62074159-62154159 GCF_949606895.1 Notothenia rossii | reverse complement strand
CCAGTATAGTGTTATCAACAGCTCCCGGAAACGTAAGTTCTAATATTACACTAGATAGTAAACTAGAATGCTTTTCAGCCATAAACCTTGAACAATTAAATTCAATGATTCTCTCTTCTAAACCATCAACGTGTATCTTAGACCCGATTCCAACTAAGCTGTTAAAAGAAGTTTTTCCATTAATTAGCACTTCTTTATTAAATATTATGAATATGTCTTTATTATCAGGCTATGTTCCACAATCATTCAAAGTAGCAGTGATAAAACCGCTTCTTAAAAAGCACAACCTCGATTCAGAGGTTTTAGCCAACTATAGACCTATTTCTAATCTTCCGTTCCTCTCAAAGATTCTTGAGAAAGCAGTCGCAAAACAGCTGTGTGATTACTTAAAAAACTATGATTTATTTGAAGATTTTCAGTCTGGCTTTAGAACACAACATAGCACAGAGACAGCTCTGGTTAAAGTCACAAATGACATTCTAATAGCCTCTGACAAGGGACGTGTCTCTATTCTTGTCTTGCTCGATCTTAGTGCTGCATTTGATACTATCGACCATGATATCCTATTGCAAAGACTAGAGCACTTAGTTGGCATACAGGGAACTGCATTAGGCTGGTTTAGGTCCTATCTATCTGAACGCTCTCAGTTTGTACGTGTCAACGATGAATCTTCCATGCAAACCAAAGTTAGCCATGGAGTGCCACAGGGCTCAGTGCTTGGACCTATTTTGTTCACCCTATATATGCTTCCGTTAGGCAATATTATAAGGAATCATTCTGTAAACTTTCATTGTTATGCGGATGATACTCAACTATATTTATCAATCAAGCCTGATGAAATGAATCATCTAAATAAAATTCAAGACTGCCTCAAGGACTTAAAAACGTGGATGACCTTAATTTTTTTTATGTTAAACACGACCAAAACTGAAGTTATTGTACTTGGCCCGAAGAATCTACGAAACAAATTATCTAAAGATATATTAACTATGGATGGCATTAATTTGGCCTCCAGTGAGACTGTAAGGAATCTTGGTGTTATATTTGATCAGGATTTATCCTTTAACACCCACATAAAATCAATTTCAAGGACCGCCTACTTCCATCTACGTAACATTGCAAAAATCAGGCATATCTTGCCTCAAAACGATGCAGAGAAACTAGTCCATGCATTTGTTACTTCAAGGCTGGATTATTGTAACTCCTTATTATCAGGGTGTACCAAGAAGTCAGTCAAGTCGCTTCAGCTGATTCAAAATGCTGCAGCTCTTGTACTAACCAGAGTTAGGAAAAGGGACCACATTACTCCTGTTCTGGCTGCCTTACACTGGCTCCCTATAGAACACAGGATAGAATTTAAAATTCTTCTTCTCGCCTACAAAGCTCTTAATGGGCAGGCGCCATCTTACCTTAAAGAACTCATTATACCCTATTGTCCTACTAGGGCATTGCGTTCCAAGAATGCAGGGTTGTTGGTTGTTCCTAGAGTCTCTAAAAGTACAATGGGAGCCAGAGCCTTTTCTTATCAAGCTCCACTTTTGTGGAATCAGCTTCCAGTTTGTGTTCGGACGGCAGACACCCTATCCGTTTTTAAGAGTGCGCTTAAGACCTTCCTTTTTGATAAAGCTTATAGTTAGGGCTGATTAGATTCAGCCCCTAGTTTTGCTGGTATAGGCTTAGTTTGTCGGGGGACATCTTACTTCTTCCTTCTCTCTGTCTATACCTGTGTACTCTCATGTTCCGATTAACCCAGCTTCCCCAAATTTCTTTCTTTTTGGTGTCTATATACGCCGGGATCCGGAGTCATGGATGATCCTGCGGTCCTGTGTCATGGATTGCGAGTCCTGGATCTTGAGTCGTGGCTGTGGTCCTGGATCATAAGTCCTGGATGGATATACTCATGGATTCATCTTCCTATTATACACACATGCATTTCCAAACATTTGGACTACCTATGTTGCAAATGTATTATCTTTTCAATTTACACACGGCATCTATTGCACGTCTGTCCGTCCTGGGAGAGGGATCCCTCCTCTGTTGCTCTCCCTGAGGTTTCTCCCATTTTTCCCTTTAAACTGTGGGTTTTCTCTGGAAGTTTTTCCTTGTACGATGTGAGGGTCTAAGGACAGAGGGTGTCGTATTGTCATACTGATATTCTGTACAAACTGTGAAGTCCACTGAGACAAATGTAACATTTGTGATATTGGGCTATATAAATAAACATTGATTGATTGATTGAGCAGCGGGAGGCTGTGTTGTCGGAGGCGCGCCAGATGGCTAGAGAGAAACCAGGTATGGTGAAGTTCTTACCTGGCTGGATTTCAAAGATCCTCCCTGTGTGTGAGTGTGTGATTCCCGGCCTGCTAGCCCCAGGCTTGCTAGCTCCCGGCCTCCCAATTCCCAACCTGGCACCATACGCCTCGGTGGGTTCCGTCTGCAGTCAACCCATGCTTCTGCCCCAGTTCCTGCTCTTGTCCAGGAGTCATATTCTGGAACTCGTCTGGCTTATGGAGGTCCACGGAGTATTCAGGCGGCTGCTAAGAGGAGGATTCGCAAGGCCAAGCTAGCAGCTCAAGCCCCAAGAGCCATGGTTCCGGCTCCAGAACCGGACCTTACAGCCATGTTTCCGGCTCCAGAACCGGACCTTACAGCCATGTTTCCGGCCCCAGAACCGGACCTTACAGCCATGTTGCCGGCTCCAGAACCGGACCTTACAGCCATGTTTCCGGGTCCAGTGCCGGCCCACACAGCCATGTTTCCCGCTCCAGAACCGGACCTTACAGCCATGTTTCCCGCTCCAGAACCGGACCTTACAGCCATGTTCCCGGCTTCAGTGCCGGCTCCAGTAACCATGGTCCCGACTCCGGCTCCTCGTCACCTGCTGACTCATCGGCCGACGCCAGCTCCTCGATTCCTGTCGGCGTACCGGCCAACTCCAGCACCTCGTCTTCTGTTGGCTGTCCGTCCGACGCCAGCTCCCCATGTCCTGTCAGCATACCGGCCGACTCCAGCACCTCGTCTCCGGTTGGCTGTCCGTCCGACGCCAGCTCCCCGTGTCCTGATGGCTGTCCGTCCGACGCCAGCTCCCCGTGTCTTGTCGGCATACCGGCCGACTCCAGCACCTCGTCTCCTGTTGGCTGTCCGTCCGACGCCAGCTCCCCGGGTTCTGTTGGCGAACCAACCCACTCAAGTGTCGTTGGAGGTCCCGCAGACTACCCCGCTGCCGAGGGTCCTGCCAACCCCATGTCCTTTGCCGTTGGAGATCCCGCAGACTACTCTTCTGCCGGGGGTCCTGCCAACTCCATGTCTTGTCACGTTGGAGGTCCCGCAGACTGCTCTTCTGCCGAGGGTCCTTCCAACCCCATGTCCTGTGCCGTTGGAGGTCCCGCAGACTACTCTTCTGCCGGGGGTCCTGCCAACTCCATGTCTTGTCAAGTTGGAGGTCCCGCAGACTGCTCTTCTGCTGAGGGTCCTGCCAACCCCATGTCCTGTGCCGTTGGAGGTCCCGCAGACTACTCTTCTGCCGGGGGTCCTGCCAACTCCATGTCTTGTCAAGTTGGAGGTCCCGCAGAGTGCTCTTCTGTCGAGGGTCCTGCCAACCCCATGTCCTGTGCCGTTGGAGGTCCCGCAGACTACTCTTCTGCCGGGGGTCCTGCCAACTCCATGTCTGGTCCCGTTGGAGGTCCCGCACGCTGCTCTTCTGCCGGGGGTCCTGCCAACCCCATGTTCTGTGCCGTTGGAGGTCCCGCAGACTCTTCTGCCGGGGGTCCTGCCAACCCCATGTCCTGAGCCGTTGGAGGTCCCGCAGACTGCCCTTCTGCCGGGGGTCCTGCCAACTCCATGTCTTGCCACGTTGGAGGTCCCGCCGACTACTCTTCCGCTGGGGGTCCTGCCAACTCCATGTCCTGTCGCGTTGGGGATTCCGCCGACTGCTCTCCTGCCGGGGATCCTGCCGGTCCTGTGTCCTCTTCCATGGGGGATCTTGCCGACACCGGCTCCTGACCGGCCTCCGGAGCTGTCTGGTCTTCACCCCTCCTCGGACTCTGCTTTGCCCCCGGGCCGTCTGCCCGAGATTCCCTCCATGGACTCTGCCTTGCCCCCGGGCCGTCCGCCCGAATTCCCCTTTTTGAACTCTGCCTTGCCCCCGGGCCGTCCGCCCAAGACCCGTCCTCCAGACCCCCTCCACCCACCCTGCTGGATTTTTGTTTTTTTGGGACGTCTGGAATCCGTCCCTTGAGGGGGGGGTTATGTCACGATTCTCATGTTATGTCACGTTTATAGTTTTGTAGGTTTGGGTGTTTTTGCTGTTTTCCATGTCATGTTTTCCTTTGGGTTATTGTCTTGTCATTAGTTTCCCTGGTGTGTCTAATTTTCTGATTATGTTCACCTGGGCCCCTGTGTTTTCTCCTCCCTCCTTAACTGTGTCTTGTTGTGTGATTGAGTCTTGTGTGTATTTAAGTTCTGGGTTGTCTGTCTGTCTTGGTCGGTTCGTCTTGTCCCCTGACTAGTTCTGCGGTGAGTGTTCTGTTTGTCATTGTATAAAAATATCATAGCCTTGAAATAAAGGAAGTTTCAGTTTATACCTGCATTTGGGTCCTGCTTGTTTCACAAACCGTGACAAATGGTATGTGCAAAGAAAGGCAAGCAACATTTGAATTTGATCCAGTGAATCTTTTAGGTGATTTTGAGGTGTGTCCTTTTTATTTTCACATTTGAACAAAATCCTAAATAACAGAAACATGCCTTTTAGCAAAAAAAACTTTGGGTAATTGATAGATAGTATAAGTCGTATTGAGGTAAATAGATAAAATAGATAAAAACAAGGGAAGTGGAATTTGCAGCACAGAGATGGTAGATAGAGGAGGGGCGGACGTGCGTGCTTCTCCCAGAGTTACTCAGTGATTCTGAAAGACGCAGCGACCTTCAGCTTCGCAGAGTGCTGCTATGACACATCACCAAGGTAAATACTGAGTGTTCATCAAACACAGTCACAGTCTGCGTCAGCCTGGCAATTTGCGTCACACATTGTTAGTTGACCTCTCTTCAGTTCAATTAAAAAGTCTCAGTAATGGAGTTAGATTATTTCTCTGTTGGTCTGAAGGTTCAAGGTTCTCAAGGTTCTTTTTGTCATACGAACAGTGGCGGCGCTAGGGGGTGGCTACTTGGGCTCAAGCCCCGGAGTTTTCTGAAAAGGCCCGGATGTTTCACTTTTTTTTTCAAATAAATAAATACATTTTTGAAAACGTCTTGGGAGTAATGTGCAGTACCGGAGTCCACCAGAGAGGCAGGACGCTGCAGCCTTCCCTGCCCTGAAGAAGAAGTGATCCTTCCTAGTGCCTGACGAGTTTTAAGCTAATAGCCTATAAAGTTATGGATATTAGAAAGTTATTGTCATTGAAGCAGGTGCCACAAGCTGCAGCAGCAGCAGCAGTATCAGCAGCTGACAACAATGTTATCACCAGCAGTGAAGAAATGGATTATGTCTCAGGTTTGTGAATCTTATTTGAAATATTACTTTGCTGGTTTTCTAACGTTAAAGTGAATAACAGGCAAATGGTGATATCTGCACTCTGGCTGACTGAGTAAGAAGTGAAAAAGAGTGATGTAACGTTAATGTTATAGCTGGTAAACATGGAGTAACCACACTATGTATGCCGTTATCAGGGTTTCCGTTAGCCGGTAATTACCGGTTTTTAGCTGGTAAAATGTAATAAAAACCGGTAAATTAAAAACCTGCTGGTCAAAATGTCCGATGCTCAGATCGATTGGCCACCGATCATTATCGGCCGATATTCACTCTTAATAGTTTGATCTGTGCTCTCTATAAAGGCTGATCAGGAGAGCTGGATCTGATCGATATGGACATAAACGCGAGTGAAGTGTAACCAGACGCGACAGATCAGATCAGCTGCTGCATAAACACCTGAAGCCCCGCCCACTGTTTAGCGCGCTGCATGAGAAACTGACGGGCTGACAGGAGAGAGAGGGAGGGAGAGGGGAAAAGAGAGGATCCGTTTCTCCTGTGTTATTATTCAAAGTTAATGTAAACTTTTGAAGAATGTACTTCATCTACTACAAGTAGTTTTCTTTGAATGTAATAATGATGTTGTTTGTTGTTGGTGGAATCATTTATTGAAAAATGAATCTGAATTTTTCGATCTGTTACGATTTTAAACTGAAGCAATATAAAAATGAGCCCCATTAACTGAGTTTTAAACATCAGCATATCCGGTCCTAGTCCAGTAATTACCTGCTAACGGAAACTCTGCTACACAATTGTTATTATTATTGAAACATTACCGATGAGTTTCAAATTTGTCCGTTAAAATAAATTCTGTCCGGACATTTGACCGGCGAGAATAAATCCTAGCGGAAACCCTGGCCCTTATATGTCAGTTAGTATGTAGAACATGACTAAAAATTATCCTAAAATGTAACGTTAATCCTTCATACCTCAGTCTACTTTTAAGACACTAAAGTAACGTATTCCAATTTTTATTTTGTTTTCGCAAGTGGAATTATACCGGCTCTCGTTTCAGTACACATAACAACGGAACCATAGCAATGGAACTGACAGGCAGCCTTCTGAATCAGACTCCGATTGGCTGTGACTGCATCCACTCAGTGTCCGATTCAGAAACGTGAATCTTACACTCTTTACGTCACAAACAAAGATGGTGGATGAGAATAGATCTATATAACGATAAGCAATGCACCAGAATCAAGGTGAGACTGAATCCTTTAAAACTCTACGCACATTTGTTTCACCGAAATAAGTAAATTACTGTATTTGAGTGAGTTAAGGCATTAGTTTGCTTCATTAAAGGGTGTTAATTAATAAGTGTTCTCCAGTGCCTTTTGTCCACTTTAAGTTATTATTAAGAGTTAATTTTGCCCCCCCCCCCGACAACTCCTGGGCTAAGCCTCGGACCTCCTACAATCCTAAATCCGCCATTGCATACGAACATAGCTACAGTGTAGTAATGCAGATGACATTCTTAGGTCACAGGCTTCTCCAACAGTGCAACACAATAACACAGATAAACAGAAAAATATAGTGCAAGTAAAGAGTAAATACAAAAAGAAAAATTGTTTAAAAAAGTGTTTAAAAAAGTGAAATAGTGAATAGTGAAGCAAGGGATATCGTTCATCTGCCCACACATATTGACACACAAACACCCAATTTGATTTCCTGTTTTCCATCAACCGCAGACATACTAGTTGTCAGTAGCTGGGGGAACAGATTGTGGGGGCTTAGCTGGAATTGAGGGTTATGAACGTCTGTTCCAAACACCCCACAGGGAATTCTCGCTGGGATAAGCTGCTCTGCCCTGTTGGACTTTCATCCTAACATACAGTACCACGGCTGGATGAGGGAACACGCGCCCACATGGTGGAGACAGGATGAAATGTAGGTTTAATAATGCCCTTGGGGAAATTACATCATCGCAACAGCAGATTTTAAGTCAAATTATGAAACAAACAAACTGAGACTAGATATGAATGAATGAACAATAGAAGGGAAATGGTTTAGAACCAGAGTTAAAACGTTTAATTTTTTATGTTTTTACTGCTTTTTGGTATGTAATTAAAAAATACTCATGTGTTACCAATTATCAAAGTTCACAGAGTGCTTTATCATGACTGTAATGTAGTTGCTGGGATTCAAATACTTATATTCACACACTTTAATATCATAAATAAAAATCCTGAAGCTAAGTCAGCCTTATTGCTCCATTGATTTTGCAATGAAGTAATTTCGCATGATGGATGTTGTCTTGAAACCATCCAGTTTAATTACATTTCCGGGTGGTATAAAAACACAGTAATGAAATAAATACCTCAGCTTACTGTCTTGTCTTTTAAATACAATGTGATGTTCAAATCCACAGAACCCAGAGTCCCATTTTGGAAAATTCTCAGATCAAATGACAGAAACGGTTGACCATGTTGCTTAGCACTTAAAACGCAATATTTAAAAAGATGTGTTTACCAGTTTGCTCAAAAACATAACAACGAAATGAGCTAATGTTGGTCAAGACTTAAGAGTGTCAGTCCCTGAATGAGACACAGCGATGTTGTTCTATCTATGGCCTCGACTGTGACATCCAAAGACAGCTTCTTATCTTCCTGTCTGACAGTGTTGCATAGAGGGCTAAATCACTGACAACAATATTTAGGGAAATTGTCTTTCTGATGTCAACAGGACATGCTGTCTCGAAGGCACTTAAAGAAATCTCCCATTGCTGGTGAATTTAGATAATTTGATTATCGAGGGATTTAGATTGTGACTCATTGTTGCCATCCTCTTCAGCAGCCTTATGGATGTTGTATAATAACAAAGATTCAGTCTGACCCCACGGAATGTCAGCAGCAGAATCTTCCAATTATTTATAGCTTTTTTAAGGATTCTTCACCAGGACTGAAAAATGTACATCTGTTTTTTCCAACCTTTTTCCAACCCTAACTCTAACCTTAACCCTGAATCTAGACTATGTATGTCTATGATAAGAGCTTTGTGTGTATTTAGACAATATAGTAAAACATGACCATAAAAAACAACAAATTGCCTGTGTGGAAGGCAGAGGCCACTATGCTGTGTGAGAAAGTGGAAAGGTGAAAAATAAACCTGCCTCAGTGTCTTAGATAAGGATAGACAAGGCAAGGATAGACACTAATGAGGAAGCAGGAGCCTCCTGTTTCAGACATGTTGCTTGGTCTTCTCTCAGATTCAGTGATAGTAACATCTAGATAGACCAAAATAAAAAAAGCACAATGAATATGTTTATGAACTGTATAAGCAAAGCATATATTTATGATGAAAAGAGGAAGTACTTGCTCAGTCAGTGCCAGTACGAACCTTGTATGTGAAATTACATACTATCAAAAATGAAATGTGATTTATGTTTTCAGCTGTCAAAACAGTTCTTCGATATTATAATTCAATATATAGCCAAATTAGCTAATTTTACTATATGATCTTGCGATAGCCATAACTTCTCTAGATAAATAGTATTGTCAGTAAACATGTTCTCTTGGCTAACAGGTACATTTAATGTGTTTCTCAGATTCGATAGTGACCATCTAGGTTTTACCCTGATATTTTTCAGTATTGGCATTGAGATACTTTGCCCAGGTAAGTCATAGTTTTGGTTTCTTGACAATGCTAGTTTAGGATGCCAAACTCTTATTGATGGCTGTCCAACTGTCAGAACATTACATTTCAAGTGCATTCCATGTTCAGCCCAAGAACATGGAATGTACTTGTAAATGTTAAAATACAGACTCTGACCTTTTAAATACAAAGTGAAGCAAGTTTCTCTTAAGTAGCTCAAATAGTCACAAATGTCTTTATCCTCGGGTTTATTTTAGTGACAGCCCAAAAGCTGCAGGTATTCAGGACTATGTGGCTTATTTTTATTTATAGCAACAGCAATGTCATATATTATGTGCTCCCTTGACAGAAACTCTGGATGCGTGTGTGTGTGTTTGTGTGTGTGTGTGTGTGTGTGTGTGTGTGTGTGTGTGTGTGTGTGTGTGTGTGTGTGTGTGTGTGTGTGTGTGTGTGTGTGTGTGTGTGTGTGTGTGTGTGTGTGTGTGCGTGTGTGTACTTTCAGCTTGTCGTGAAGATACTTTCTGCCTTTGAACAGTAATGTGATAGCAGCAAGCTAAGCCCAACAAAAAATGCTGTGTTTTCAATTGCACCTAGGGCACTGATGTAACACACACAACAAAGCTAACACACAAACACACACACACACACCCACACGCCCACACATACCAACAATGAAACATGCACACAACCATGCATGCCATCTGTTGAAGTCAACACTGTACTTGACCCTTGCAAACAAACAAAAGCACACCAAGAATACATGCACTCTACACAAATGTACCACAAACACACACACACACATCCCCCATCTTTCCACACACACAGCAAATAATGAATTAGCGAAGGTTATTTTGCAGTACTGCACAACTTAAGGTTAAGGAAAGGTCTTGTGTGACTCAAAGCCATCCCACGCTTAATTAAGGAAACTGCATTAAATGTGTGTGTAAATAGAAACAGATAATTTCTCTGGGACTTTAAACTCAGTGGTAAAGGTAATTAAGAATAGTGATTGTTGAGGATTCAGCATGTGTAACTATGGGTCCATTAGCAGATGAAAGATGACAAAAGAGGTCTTTCTCATTTCCTAAATCTGCGATCAGTGATACTATAGTTAAATCCTCTAAGCCATTTTTTGGAGTTTTAGATAGGAAAAGGATGTAATGAGGTATCTACTTATTTTTAAATCACTACCTTTTAGTGACCTGAGTGTACCTTCTGACCTGTGCTTACAGGTTTGCGGGCACCAGAGAGGAAACTAATCAACGACTGATGCAGGAGTGAGAAAATATATCAATGTAATTATGCTAACAAAAACCGGGCTTTCATAAGTGCAACTTTTGTATGAATGTATACAGAAATTGAGACCTTTAAGACACTGGCCGCAGTTTGTAGGAAACTGAAATCATGGCAATACATCAGGGAGCTAATATGAAGATTATTACATGTACACTTTTTGGTAACCACCACTTTTTATGTTTTTTACTGACACATTTTATGTTGTAGAACAAAACATAAAAATCTTGTTTGCTCGTATAAACCAAATACCTTGGACACAAGGTAGCCCAGGAATTGCACATATTCAAACACATTTGCAGGTTTAGCACTCATTCCGTCACCACTCTATAGAGGAGTTCGGGGAGAGATCAAGTTAGCATTGGTGACTATGGCAACTGGCTAGGTTCTGCTCTCCCTTTACCGTTTGTAAACACAAACATAAATGTTTTGGCCAGAACAAAAGGTTCAAGGTTCTTTATTTGTCAAACGAACATAGCTACAGTGTAGTTATGTCGATAACAATCGTGTGTCACAGGCTTCTCCAACAGTGCAACACAAAACACAGATGGACAGAAACATATAGTGCAAGTAAATAGTAAATACAAGAAGAAAATAGTTTGAAAAAGTGAAATAGTGCAATAAGAGTCTATATGCAAGTCATTGAAATGTGAAATATTAGGTGAATAGATAAATATTTTTTAAGTAGCAGCCAGATGAATATTGTGGAGGTTGTTTCAACCATTCAGGGGCCGTATTCACAAAGGATCTTAGGGCTAAAAGTAGCTCCTAACTGGCGAATTTAGGAGAAACTCCTAAACATAATGGGCGTGTCAGTCTTAAATTTAGGACTCCTAATTGTATTCACTAAGAGCAATTCACAAAGTATTTTAGGCCTAAAAGTAGCACCTAAGTTTAGGAGAGCTTAAAAGTCCTCGAGAGGACTCCTAACTCAGTAAGACCTATTCACAAAGAATCTGAAAATGGCTGCGAGACGAAATGTTTTGGAGACAATGGAAGAATGTGAATTGATCAAGAGATATGGCTAAATCGTGAGGGTATCAAAATGGTTGTGGAATTAGTGCGGGATGCAATAACATCCCCGACTAACAGGAATAACCCGATTAGTCCGGAAATAAAATGTTTGGCAACACTACGATATTTAGCAACAGGGAAAATGCAACTTTGCAATGCCGACGATTTAGGGATATCGCAACCATCAATCAGCCGTGCCATAAACCAAACCATCAACACGCTCTCTAGACCACATATCATTCAACAGTTTATCCGGTTTCCTTTGGACAATCAACAACTACACAGGATCAAAGCCAACTTCATGGCAATTGCAGGTATGCCCGGTGTGGTCGGTGCTATTGACGGGACGCACATAAAAATAATTGCGCCATCAAAAGATGAGGACGTGTTCGTCAATAGAAAGAAAGTACATTCCATCAACACGCAGATTGTTTTCATTCATCATGATAGGGGGACTTGAACGGAGGTATGGGCTGTTATTGAAAGTGTTTAAGTTCTGGAAATATGCTCATTGGATAATAGTTTGCAGGGTGCTTTTAATTGCCCCCTTGATTTAATGCAATTTACGTATTTTTATTGTTTGCTCTCTCTCTTTAACGTGCATATACAACGTCATTATCGTGGTCTGCACAAACTTGTCATCATGCGTGTATTCTGCTAACCGCACTGTCCATAACTATTTGATAGGAATACATTTCTAGCCTAGGCTATTTCCTTGTTTTTCGGTGATTTAGTGGGCTCGTTTGTGGGATGTTGCGGATGAGTTTCACCTAGACCGCCTACTCTGAACAACCAATCACCGTACTGACCGCTTCTAAACTCATGCACGAGAATCGACGTCATCCATAGCAACGGCGCGTCACTCTTAGTTCACTCTTAGTTATTTATCCTTAGTATGAGTAGGTCTCAGCGGCTTTGTGAATAACTTTTAAGAAAAAACTCCTACGTAAAATGTTTTAGCGCGAGTTAGGAGCACTCCTAGTGGTAAGATAAAATGCTTTGTGAATACGGCCCCAGGTGTGTAACAGTCTTATTGCCTGTGGGATGAAACTGTCCCTGAGTCTGGTGGTTTTAGTCCGGATGCTGCGGTAACGCCTGCCAGACGGCAGCAGACAGAACAGTTTGTGGCTGGGGTGATGGGGGTCTTTTATAATCCTGAGGGCTTTCTTCCTGCGCCGCTAGGAGTAAAGGTCCTCCATGGATGACTGCTCCGTCCTTCTGTGCAGTTTTCACCACCCTCTGTAAAGTCTTACGATTGAGGGCGATGCAGCTGCCGTACCAGGCCGTGATGCAGCCAGTCAGGATCCTCTCTATGGTGCACCTGTAGAAGGTCAGGATCCTCTCTATGGTGCACCTGTAGAAGGTCAGGATACTCTCTATGGTGCACCTGTAGAAGGTCAGGATACTCTCTATGGTGCACCTGTAGAAGTTGCAGAGTATCCTGGAGTCCATGTTGAACCTCCTCAGCCTGCGGAGGAAGAAGAGCCGCTGTCGAGCTTTCTTGGTGATGGTGGTGGTGTGAAGAGTCCATGTCAGGTCCTCAGTGATGAGTCCATGTCAGGTCCTCAATGATGAGTCAGGTCCTCAGTGATGAGTCCATGTCTGGTCCTCAGTGATGATTCAGGTCCTCAGTGATGAGTCAGGTCCTCAGTGATGTGGACACCGAGGAACCTGAAGCTGCTGACTCTCTCCACCTTAGTCCCATTGATGGCGATGGGGGCGTGTCCCTCTCCCTGCTGCTTCCTGTAATCCACAATCAGCTCCTTGCATGTGCTGATGTTGAGATGGAGGTTGTTATCCTGGCACCAAGATGTCAGTTTTTCGACCTCCTCTCTGTACGCCGTCTCGTGACGTGCCACGCAGTCGTGAGTGAACAGGGAGTAGAGGAGAGGGCTGAGCACACAGCCTTGAGGGGCTCCAGTGTTGAGGATCAGGATGGAGGATGTGATGTTTCCCACCCGCACTGCCTGGGGTCTGCCCGTCAGGAAGTTCAGGATCCAGTCACAGGGGGCGCTGTTGAGCCCTAGGTCTCTGAACTTGATGGCCAGCTTGAAGGGCACAATGGTATTGAATGCTGAACTGTAGTCAATGAACAGCATTCTCACATATGTGTTCCTCCGGTCCAGGTGTGAGAGGACAGTGTGGATGGTGAGGGCTATGGCGTCGTCTGTAGACCTGTTTGCTCTGTAGGCAAACTGCAGGGGGTCCAGAGAGTCAGGGAGGGAGGAGGTGATGAAGGTTTGGCTAACCGGTCAAAGCACTTCATAATGATGGGGGTGAGTGCTACTGGCCGGTAGTCGTTGGGGCTGGTGATTATTGTTTTTTGGGGGACAGGAACGATGGTGGAGTGTTTAAAACATGTGGGGACTGCAGACTGCAGCAGGGACCTGTTGAAGATGTCTGTGAACACCTCTGCCAGCTGACCTGCACACACCCTGAGAACATGGCCAGGGATGCCATCGGGTCCAGGAGCCTTGTGTGGGTTAACCCTTTTAAAGGATTTGCACACATCTGCCCTGTTTAAAACAAAAGGGCAGGGCTCCTGATCCTTCTGTGCCTCAACAGCCTGGCTGCTCTCAAGTCGTGCGAAAAAACTGTTCAGCTCATCTGGGAGAGATGCAAACGCAGACACTCCCGCAGCACCCCCCGCAGCTCCTTTGTAGTCTGTCATTGTTCTTAGTCCTGCCCACATGTTCCGGGTGTTACAGACTTTGAAGTCAGATTCCACCTTGTCTTTGCACGGTCTCTTTGCACTGCTGATTGCTCTCCGGAGTTCATACCTAGATTTCCTGTACTCCTCCAAATCTCCAGCTCTGTGAGCGATAGTGCGCGCTTTCAGCTTGCCACGCACCTCACCGTTTATCCAGGGCTTTTTCGTACAGAAACCTTTGGTACCACGTCATTGATGCATTTCCCAGTGTAGCAGATGACCGTGTACGTGTGTGTGTTGATGTTATTGTCCTCAAACACACTCCAATCCGTAGATGCAAAGCAATCCTGCAAAGCTGAGTCTGACTCCTCACTCCATCGTTGCAGTGTCTTTGTTACCGGTCTGTCCCGTTTGAGATTCTGCTTGTAAGCAGGCAGCAGCAGCAGCAGCAGCAGCAGCAGCAGTGAGATGTGGTCTGATTTGCCAAAGGGAGGGCGAGGGAGAGCCTAAAGTACCGAGATAAACTTGATTGGCAATTATGAAGGACTGAATTCTACTTCACAGTGACTATACATTTAGACTCGTTAGTGTAACTAACAATACAGTACAAAAAAGTATGAACTTTGGGATTTTAGCCTTTGCAAACCATTTACATGCACAAAAACCTATAAAACACACTACGTAAAGGGAAATCCCAAAAGCACTCTTCAATACATGCATACAGGAGCAATTTGGGATTAGGTATCTAGCCCAAGGACACTTTAACATGTTGACTGCAAGACCTGGAGATCAAACAACTGACCCTCTGATATGTAGACACCTGATAACCTGATAACCCCCACAACCGCCCACTTTAATTCAAAAGTAAATAGCAGAATTGATGAAACAAAGGCCAAGAAGATGTAAAAAGAGAAGAAGCAGGTGAATAGCTGAGTGATTGGAGGCTGCCTGAGGTGGATGGAAAATGTCAAAGCCCGCTCTATCCCTGCCTCATATAGCCGAGATCTCTGGAGGGCACAAATTACATTCTAGTTTGACACCAAAGCAGCTGAGGTTCATGTTATGCCCTGACACACACGGAAGCACACACACCACACAAATCACACTCATTTCAGTCTGGAGCAGACAAATTCAATTAGACCAGCACTGGCTAAATGGGTTTATCTGAACAGTGCAAGCTTGTTACATAGAGCCCCTAAGCCTTGCGTGTGTGTGTGTGTGTGTGTGTGTGTGTGTGTGTGTGTGTATGTGTGTGTGTGTGTGTGTGTGTGTGTGTGTGTGTGTGTGTGTGTGTGTGTGTGTGTGTGTGTGTGTGTGTGTGAGAGAGAGAACGAGAGAGAGAGAGAGCGCTTTAAAGTATGAAACCACAGAAGCTGAACTCGCATGAGGGATTGTTGTGTGTGAAATCTCCAATGCTAAGAGGAAAACATGAATGGAGAATGATTCGGCCCATTTGCACATCACGACTAACTGACTTACAAGAGGTTGAACAGCAGGACACAACAGGATACAAATGACCCCTCCTGCCTTTTATGGCGGCGTTATGTCTTTGTTTATAGGGCTGCTGCAGGGCTGCTGTGGTTACAGATGTTACAAATGCATGATTCATTTCCAGTAAGTTGCTAAAAGGTCCTACAGCATGGGTCGGCAATAGGCGGCCTGCGGGCCATTGACGGGCCGCCAGCAACAATATTTGGCCCGGGAAATTATTTTGAGAATAAAAATAAAAGATTATTTTGAGATTTTATTTTTTATTTTTTACAATATCGGACCGACAGTCGCACATAATAGGTTATAACGTCCGAATAGAGATTCTACCTACAATTAGAATGCTTGTTGAACTTTTATGCCCTGAAGTGCAAGACACCACAGCATTTCAGAAAACACTACAGCATTTCACATTGGACGGAAAGGGTATTCCTTTAGGGAGAACACTTCTTGTTTATGATTTGACAGAGCCAGCCAGAGAAGCACTGCTGTGATTGGTTGTTTTTGCTGCCAGTCAAGAAATGACGTTTCGTGATTGGTCAACGCCCGACAGCGCAATATGTCCCAACACATCAGCCGTTAGCACACACTCAGAGCTCACAGCTCCTCATATCTGTTCAGAAACTGGACAAAAGTTAAACATGTACAAACCACAGACTGTCTATGTCATGGCGAATACAGTCGCTGCTTTATTTATGTCTGTATCATGTTGTTGTGAGTGTGGACGGAGCAGCTACAGGTTAGTTTAGCCTGATTGATCTGATTCCATTCAGAACACACGCTTTTTAAAAGCTTTTCGCCTACCGTCTTGTCTGCAGATTTGTCAAAGCGTTAATTCATGGTTTTTACTAACCGTTATCAGTATGTAGTTACTTCGGCATTACTTTGAAACTTGTATTACAATTAAATCACGGTCAAATATGTTCATTTGGTTGTAGTTGTTATCTCCCATAGGATTTACATGGAGATACGCCCCGCCCCCTCTCCAGCACGTCTTGTTTGAATGACAGGAGCAAACACGGCTGACAGCCGCGGTGAAACTCGAGCGATTAGAGCGATGCGAATATTGGGTATTCTACCATAGTATTTACATCGAGATAAGCCCCTTAAAAACCATGAATTAATAAAGCATTAATTCTGTGTTTACTCCTGTCATTCAAACAAGACGCTGGAGAGGGGGTGGGGGCGATCACGAAGCGTCATTTCTTGACTGGCAGCAAAAACAACCAATCACAGCAGTTTTGTGAAATGCTGTAGCGTTTTGTGAAATGCTGTGGCGTTTTGTGAAATGCTGTTGTGTTTTCTGAAATGCTGTTGTGTTTTGTGAAATGCTGTGGTGTCTTGCACTTCAGGGCCACCGTATTTATCCATGTTGAGAGTGAATGACACACAGCACAGGCACAATCTAGCACTGACGCTGATAGTGGATCAATAAGTAGGTGGACAGCGGGTGCTGCTGAAATAGCCAACATGCGGTTTGAAAAAAATAACACCGGCTCACTAAATCATTCAAATGTAATGTTTACTTATGCAGGGCTGCCAAGACTCATTGAGCGTGAGAGTCACGCAATTAACCCATATCAACAAAAAGCTTAAATAACTTTACTATTATACAGTATATTTCTACCAAACTCACTATTTGCATTGTTGTTGTTAGCATCTGGTTAGCTAGCTGCGCTAACGGATATTAGAAGCTGTTTCTCAAACAATGAGAGGGAGAGCTCTCTCCTGTCAGACTGAGAGTGAGGTAAGGGACTCTGTGTTTGGATAGTTAACTTTAGTCTAGTTATCTCAGTGGGTCTAAAACGTTTTGGTCACCATTTATGAGAATAAATGAAAAACAGTTATGAAATACTATATGACAGTAAAACAAGAATACAGTTTAAAAGGTGAGTGATTTGTAAAATATCCATAAAGAAAAAGAAAATCTGTTTACAGTTCTGTTTCATATGGGTGTTGAGAGATGTATCCTTAAATACATTTTGCTCTCAAAATGCACCAGGTTGATGCATTTAACTTTAAAAAAAAATCTTCCCGGGGGAGCACGCCCCCGGACCCCCTGGAGGTGAGGACCCCCCCCACTTATAAAATAGCACTTTACCTCTGCTTACACCTATATGCCATTTTATATGCTGTGAGCTGATTATCGAGCCTTCATTGTAAGAGTCGCGGGTACACTGTGTATGTGCGTATTCCACTGTGGCCTCCGGTACATTAATGGGAAACCCTAATTTTTACATGTTCAATACATGTGTAACACTGTACACATGAACGTTTCTTTTTTCGGTTCACCAAAAAAGAAATCTCACTCCAAGCTGAACTCAAATGTTGGCAGACCTGACTTATGTGAACAGTAACAAAGTTCAGTCAAAACATTGACAACTAAATCGGAGAAGCCGCTTGATCATAGAGGGCGAGGGGTGGTGGTGCATATGCTTCCACCCCAGCATGGGTTGGCAGCTTTGTTTTGAAAGAAATGTTTTGGCTCATCGGACATTTATGAGAGAAAATCCCTAATGTCCGAGTGCAAGTGAATGCAGCACAAGACGCGAGCCTTGTAATGCGGCTTTCACACCAGCGCTTTTCCCTTTCTAGCTCCGAGCTTTTCTGGTTCAGCTCCGGTTTCCCTTTTCTGCTCCCGCTCTGTTCACACCACCCAGAGCCCGACTGGTGCAGCCGCTGCTGCGTCATGACGTCACCGTTTACATTGCTGATTTGCTCCCCAACGGCGCTCACAACAACAACAACAACAACAACAACAACAACGGGGGACTGCGTCGGGTCGATGATCGTGTTGCTTTTAATCATACGAAGTCAGATTAAATAAAATAACGACTTCTCCAACCTTATGCTTTTCTCCAGAGTGCCGTGGTTCATTGTTTATTAATGTGTTTCAGCTGCATTTACCGACCGCTGCAGTGCTGCTCTTCCACGGGAGTTTATTCTCCCGTTAGCTCCGGTTGAACTAATACTTTAGAGCGGCCTCTCTAAAGTATTCACTGTCTGACTGTCACACAAGCAGCTGATACATATCCCCAATTCCCCTTAAGTGAATGTGTGTCAGTCTGAATTGACGCTGTTTGGCATCACAACGCTGTTATGAAAGTTTCTCTGGTATAAAATGGGTGATGTTAGCATAGCAACCGAAGGTAAACTGACTACTTGCTATTGCTATCCTATTGTGGCATAAGCCGTTTTCTACAGGCACATTTTAACGGCGTATTTTTCATTATGATTCTAGTTGTGATAGTCAGACATGACAACCAGTGCAGCCCATGTATTGATTCCATCCGATAGCTGCTATAATAAAAAACAAAACGTCTGCCTGCTCTCCACAATGATCAACAGCAAACGGATGGTCAAAGTAAGGTGCAAATATACAGAATCACACGAAGCCTGGTTAGTGTTGCCTGACTTTATAAAGTGTATTTATAAGCACTACTGCTTGTAGGTAGGCATGACGAGACTCTTCAGTCGACCCATATTCAGGGGAGGTGGGTTTAGTTTCCTGCAAGCCTCCACGTAAGAGAGACGTAAGAGAGACGTAAGCGACGCCGCCTCTTAGCTCCGAAGCTCTTGCCTCTAGACCAGGGGTGGCCAACGCGGTGCCCGCGGACACAAAGTCGCCCGCAGGGGGGAAATTGTTCGCCCGCGTGCATGTTCTAAAAATAGCACAAGTCACCATGGAGCTCCGTCTAAAACAATTATTGAATACATTTTTAATTTTTATAATGACAATATTGAATATAACATTTTAAAAGCACACATTTTGTATGTACATATGTAAGTGAAATGGAGATTTGGTGCGTGAAATTGAACTCTGACCCCAGATAGGTTCAGAGTTGAACTCCACGCACCAAATCTCCGTTCCACCTCTAGCTGAGACAAGCTAGCATGACCAGCTACGATCATGGGCCTCATCACCACACCGCAAACAGACAAACAAACACACACACACACACACACACACACACACACACACACACACACACACACACACACACACACACACACACACACACACACACACATAGCAGTGGTGAGGATCTCAGCCTGCCACTGACGTTCAACCAGAAAACATCAGCAGTTAGCTGTTAGTAGTTAGCAAACAGAGATCACAGCTCCTCATATCTTTTCAGAAACTGGACAAAAGTTAAACAAGTACAAAACACAGACTGTCTGTGTCATAGCGAATACAGTCGCTGGTTTATTTATGTCTGTAGGCCGTTGTTATGAGTGTGGAATGAGCATACAACGTTAGCTTAGCCTGGTCGACCCAATCTCCATTCAGAAAACAAGCATTTTAAAAGGTTTTTCGCCTGCCGTCTTGTCTGCATACTTGTCAAGCATTAATTCATGGTTTTTACTAAACGGTATCAGTATGTTGTTACTTCGGCATCTTTTAGAAACGTGTATTACAATTTAATCACGGTAAAATATGTTCATTTTGTTGTAGTTGTAGCTCCCGAGCCAGCGCGTCTTGTTTGAATGATGCGAATGACAGCTGGCAGCAGCGGTGAAACTCAAGCGATTAGAGCGAAGTCGCGTCCGGTGTGAACGCAGCATTACAACGACCCCTGATAGATGTCGCGAGAATGTGTATAAATATAGATACATTTTCATAACAAAACAGTGGGGTTGCTATAGCAATGGTAAATCATTGTTAATAATTATTGTGAGTGAGGAATAATTAACATTAACATGTGATCAGACAGTCCTTCACATAGAGTAAATTAATATGTATTCTGATTATTATTAATAATAATATTATCATTAAAGGTGAACCGTGCAATTATGTTATTCAGGAAGTTTGTATCAAACAAGTAGCCCTTCCTATTATTCAGTACCCTTGAAGTAGCCCTCGGTGACAAAAAGGTTGGTGACCCCTGCTCTAGACCGACAATTTTTGGAGCTGGAAGTGAACAGGATTCCGGAGCTAAGAGGCGGCGCTGCTGCGGTGTGAACAGGCATAACATGCTGTAACCCATCCCCCGGCCCTGGCGCGAGCATGGAAATGTAATTGTCATTTGAATGGGACGGCGCAAAATGAGAAGCATTCGGTCTACAATGACAGAGAAGAGTCTGTCAAGTTTGGCTGTACTCAGCATTGATTCAAAACGCACTAAAGCTTTGGATCTTAATAAGGTTGTGAGCAGTGGCGGACCGGCCATCTGGAGAATCTGGAGAATCACAGAACGGCAGCGCAGCGGCACCACAGCGAGGCTCCCCCCGCGTTGACAGTTGACTAGCACCCTCCCAAACATTTGAACGTGTCACATGTTTTAACAGAGGCGTGTGGCGCAGTGGATAGAGCCTTGGTGTTGGGATCAGGGGGGTCACAGGTTCAAACCCCACTGTAGTCAGCATGTCGTTGTGTCCCCGAGACACTTCACCCCAAATTGCTCCTGTGGGGATTGTCCACAGTATTGAATATGTAAGTCGCTTTGGATAAAAGCGTCTAACATGTAATGTAGGCTAATGTGACAATCAATTACTGAAATAAGCCTTTGATTAGATTCCGCCCCCCCATCTAGTGACTCAGAAAGACATTGGCCCAAGGCCAAACTTACTTGCAGAACCCTGTCCTACAGTAAGGATTCTGAACATCTAGTCCACAAAACAATTAAACAAGCGAGTGCCTGTTTTTCCTGGCCAAGGTCAGGGTCCTCCTTGAACACAACACGAGCCTAACGTGTCATCACGTGGTATATGTCTCGTCTGACAGTCGTGTAGTTCTAACGGAGAGCACCAGAACGCGGCTCCGCCACTTGGGTACGGCCACAAAAGTTGCAGTACCCATGCTGCAGTTTTAGCATGGCTGTGTCTTTAGTTGAAAGCCCAGTGGTGATCTGTTCATCTGTCATACTGATCATACAGTCAATAACTTTGTTGTTATCAGCATCTGGTTAGCTCGCTATGCTAACGAATATAAGAAGCTTTTTCTCCAACCAGTGAGGTAAAGGCACATCTTTATATGATCAATATTTATAAAAAAATAAGAGAATAAAGTAAACAGGTATAAAATACTATATGACAGTAAAAAAAAGTTGTTATTAATAAACAAGGATAGAGTTTGAAAGGGGAGTGATTTGTAAAATATCCATAAAGAAAAAGAAATCTGCTTACAGTTCTGTTCCATGGGTGTTGAGAGATGTATCCATAGATCTCTTAATGTTGCTCTCAAAGTGCACCAGATTGATGCTTTTAACTTCAACATTTAAAAAAAAAATCCCCACTTAAATCGTGTCCACATGGATAGGAAACTAAATACATTTGCACACATCTTGTGTCCATATCTTTCTGTTTTGGTGGTCATGCCACAACCGTGCACGTGCATGCATGCGCGAGTCATGGTGAGATATCTGGATTAAGAGGTTGCTTTTTCTTTGCACACCATGTAAGAAAGGCCAAATGAATGGGCTGTGATTTTAGTCTTTTTAAGCAGAGGTCAGTCATTTGTACGGCCCTCGGAGGATGTTGAAAAAATTGAAATGGCCCTTGAGAGGAAAAAGACAGTTTTTATGGGTGTAAGGTTTGTGCAATACAAAGTTGAGATTTTGTTTCCATAGATTTTAAATAAGTTCCTTAAAAATAATTGAAATGTTATCAACATACAGTATATATATATTAGGGCTGTCAAACGATTAAAATGTTAAAATCAGATTAATCAGAGCTTAAAAATTAATTAATCATAATTCGAACTATGTCCAAAATATGCCATTTCTTTATGTATATTGTTGTGGGAATGGAAAGATAAATGAAAGAAGGCGGATATATCCATTTAACATAGGCCTACAGTAGGTATGTATGTTTATTATAGCATTGTTCTGTGTGTCAAAATGAAAGACAGCCACACACCTATCAATCATCAAACCGTGGGGTCTTATTTCATTACGTGTCGATTTCTTCAACACGCATTCTATATCGTATAAGGCTTCGCCCTCTAAGGCTATCGCTATTGGGTAATCCCCCCTGCACGTGTGCAGCACTGACAGACTTAATCCACGCCCACCTATGACGTGGGCCCCACCTCCGGGCTCACTTCCGTATAAATAGGAAGCCTGCTTCCCTACAATCCACTCCCACTTTTCTTCAGCACTCCGTTGTAGAAGCATTGTCAGGCGAAACAAGTTCTTTTAAGAGCTACTTACTGAAAAGCAAATATTCCTCCTAAAAAGCTTTGTTTTTCTGGTAAAATGGAGACTGGGCAGGAAAGACAAGTTTGTGTCAGGGATTGCCTCGTGTCAGGCTACATTATGAGTTTTGACAGGCACTCACAGTGTGAGTCCTGCCTGGGAATAGAGCATGCGAACGCTGCTCTTACTCCCGGGGTATCATGCCTCGCATTGTGCCCATCTCCCGCTGGCCCTCAGACAGCAGAGAGCGGACGCTCTCGCTGCTGCGGCTGCCGAGGACGATTGGCCCGTCCAGGAGGAGTACTCCGGGGACAAAGCCCTTGACTTCCTGGATCCGAATGGCGGGCACGAGTCGGACGACTACGTCCCCTCCATTCTGGGGTCAGCGGCGGCGAACAATATAGCGTTGCTATCAAACTCCATGGTGGAAATGTCAGAGCAGTCAAAAACTATGTCCTCAGTGGAGGCTGAGGAGATAGGTAAGGCGGCCAGTACTGCACTTACCCTGTGCGCATCAGTCGCAATCTCGCAGGCGCGGATTGCGACGTGGGCGACACAGGACAGGTCCACCGGTATCTCTGGCTACAGCAGGGGAATATACCGGAGGGTGCAGGAAAGGATCTGCTGGAGGCTCCAATCAGTGCAGACGGACTGTTTGGACCACAGTCCCACACCATGGTGGAGACTATGAAGTCTGCCGCAGAGCAAGCAGACGACATAAGACGTCACGCTAGCTGGCTTCAGAGCAGTATATATTCCCGGCGAGCTGAACAGAGGGGCAGACCTCATGTCCAGAGGAGGTCCTGGGGGACTGGAGCCTCCACCCCGAGCTGGTCTCCCAGGTGTGGAGCAGGTTCGGGAGAGTGGAGGTGGATCTGTTCGCTGCACGCGGGAACGCGCATTGTGCTCTCTGGTTCTCCCTGAGAAGGCAGGATCACCCCCCTCTGGGGGTGGACGCGTTTGCACACAGACCTTGGCCCAGGGTGTTACTGTACGCTTTCCCACCAGTCCCTCTGATCCCTCGGTTCCTGGACCGAGTGCAGGAGGAGCGACTGATAGCGGTCTTAATAGCCCCGGAGCGCACGGGAGCGTCCTGGTTTCCCTGCATACAGCGGATTCTGTCAGGGAGACCTTGGGAAATTCCGTGGCGGGGGGATGCTCTCTCCCAGGTGGAGGGAGCGATCAGCGGTCACCCAGTGTTAGGCCAATGTTTTTGAGCATGGCCCCTGAACGGGAACACTTAGAGGGGCTTGGCCTCTCTCAAGATGTTGTGAGTACTATTCAGGGATCTAGGGCCGCGTCCACCAGGGCATCTTACACAGCCAAATAGAAAGTGTTCCAGCGTTGGTGTGTAGGGAAAGGCTTGGACCCCGTTACGTGTCCCCTGCCTCACGTGCTGTCATTCCTCCAGCTGTTGTTGGACAGGAATTTGACCTATAACACGATAAAAACATATGCTGCTGCCATTTCTTCATGCCACGTAGGTTTTGAGATCAGCACAGTGTTTAGTCACCCTCTGACAAAACGTTTCCTACGAGGAGTACAGAGACTCAGACCGGTATCACGCGCTTTAGCGCCTCAATGGGATTTGGCTGTAGTGCTGCGCGCACTGAGTAAAGCTCCTTTTGAACCATTGGATCAGGTTCCCCTCAAGTTTTTGTCAGCCAAAGTAGCTCCTCTCTTGGCTCTGACATCAGCTAAAAGGGTAAGGGATTTGTCTGCTCTCTCGGTGGCTCCGTCATGTCTCCAGATCCAGGGAGATGGCAGCTCAGCTGTGTTGCGCCCGAACCCGGCTTTTATGCCAAAGGTGATCACAAGCTCGTTTAGATCGAGAGTGATAACCTTGGATGGTTTCTTTCCTCCTCCTCACACATCAGAGGAAGAAGCCACATCTCATCTCCTCTGTCCTGTGCGCGTTCATTTTTATTTGAGGGATGTCTCCCATTCCTCTCTGACACATTCAGTACTGAATAGCCTGCCAGAATGAGTAATGTCGGGGTTTTTCAATTGCGTGCCCTCTCGCCTGCCTGTCGGCATGTAGAGAGCTTCCCTTTTTTCCCCCTTTCTTGATCGTTTTTAACAAGTGAGACCCGATCTCTACTTTTTATAAACGACAGGTAGCCTAAGTAAGCCTACCTTCGTTCCCGGATGGAGAATATTCATTTTTTAATGCTATATTTCCTGGGAATGTAATGCTCCATTTACGCATGCGAAATGGACATGGGTTATTAACTGAGTAGGTGTGTTTTGTGCTTCTGGTAACGGACGGAACCAGTGGGGCGTAGACTACATCCTGCTTCGCCCTTAACCCAATAGCGATAGCCTTAGAGGGCGAAGCCTTATACGATATAGAACTGGGGTTACGTACTGTAACCTAGTTTCTATGAGTATAGGCGCAGCCCTTTAAGGTTCGGGCCCCACTGGCTCCGCGAATAGCTGAAGAAAAGCTGTTTGTGTGGGAGTGGATTGTCGGGCCTGCTTCCTATTTATACGGAAGTGAGCCCGGAGGTGGGGCCAACGTCATAGGTGGGTGTGGATTAAGTCTGTCAGTGCTGCACACGTGCAGGGGGGATTACCCAATAGCGATAGCCTTAGAGGGCTGCGCCTATACTCATAGAAACTCAGTTACAGTACGTAACTCCAGTTTCAGATTGTTGCCGCGCATGCGTACCTGCATGCCAGTTATGTGCACCCCTGTACTACAGCAAAAGTATTCTCCGTCGGGACTTCCTGCAACAACACCACGCCGTTATCGTGATTCTGATTGGCCAGAAGACATTATCAAAGATGTTCTATTGAGAAGACGATCACTACGTGACAAAAGTTTTCAAAACCGTTTCTGGTCTTCGGTATTTCCAGACAAGGGGCTACTAAAATCAATCTTACTAACTGCTGTCTGTGCAATTCTCTGCGCGACTTGGCGGACTTTATTTTTCATGGTGGGGGCTAAAACATGTGTTGGTATGGGTGTAGCCTACCCCAGCCATACCCTGGCACTGCCACTGGTGTGATGTATGGGGCGGGCCATTCTGCACATGCGTTAAATGCGTTAAATATTTTAACGCAATTAATTAAAAAAATTAATTACCACCGTTAACGCGATAATTTTGACAGCATTAATATATATATATACACATATAAACACTGTCCCTATGTCATTTCTGCTTTTATTTTGTGTCTTTGTATGTTTCCCCGCCATTTTTGATTGTCCTGGCCTCATTCTTTCCACCTGTTCCCCATCAGCCCTGCAACCACCTGACCTCCAGTACACCTGTGATTTATCCCTTCATTAGTTCTGCTTGTATTTAATCCCTCTGATGCTTAGGACAGAAGAATAAAAAGGGAGTGTAATATTAGCCAGAACAGGCACTGGGAAAATGCATCCTGCTTCAGACACACTTGGAACCAACCCTAACAAAACAAATGAAAACCTCCTAATAATCATCATGCCAGATCCGATGCACATTTTGACAAAAAAATCCTAAGTAGGTTTATTGGCATCCACGCATTCAGAGAATCAGCTTTCACTGGAAAAATACTGTCTATTACACAATTCTCAAAAAAACATGGGTTGGGTTCATACTTTAATCAAAAGATATATTGGGTTCATGATAGAGCACGGATTATCTTATGTTCTCCGCTGTGTGATCAAAGATGTTTTCCCAAATCTACAGTAATTCATACTGAAGCCTTCTTTGGGTTATGCTATGCACATAGCCTAATGAGTTTCACACATTCATTTTCCACATCTTATTCAGCACCTTTACATTCTTGGCTTGCATCCCCAGTTTGGCTCAAGAGAATGAGCAAACTACAGTAGAGAAATAAGAGATTTTCCAACCATTGTCTTGTACAGCAAACTGAATGCACCAAAATATAATGTAAGCGTGAAGTGTAACTCAACACATCTTACACATAAATATGAGTTTACAGTCGTAAATATTGCTACTCAGCCTATACACTGCTGCATTTTGTCTTATATGGCCATGGAGAAAATAACCCTGATGATATCACAAAGATGTTAACCATCTACCCTTGGTAAATGAATAACTGAAAGGCTCTGATATAAACGTAATGCTGCAATTTACCAAGCACAGAACAAACACAAATACAATAATTGATCAATGACCATGATGCAATCATGCTGCATTATTGTGAAATTACCCAGCATTTTGCAGCTTGACTCAAAGTAGCGACTAATAGTCACTCTTTTTTAACTACTTTTGGTTGGTTAAAATAAGAATTATCATCAACACGTTTATGAGACTTTCACGTTTTTGTCCTATGACATCAAATACTAAAGTTAATACCCCACTGGGGAATGTGTGAAGCTTCTGTCATAAAAACAGCAGTTGCTAAAAGGTGTCTAAATGAGACTACTATCCGTAGGCCCGCCTCACGATGCACATGTCGCCTTTAGCTTAGCGTTGGTGATATGCAGCCACGCGACTGTGATGTAGTTTGTTTGTAGGCTAATGTCAACTTTTTACATTACATTACAGATGTACCACTCTAGAATGGACTCCACCCAACGGATTCCAGCCGAAAACCCAGCGGATCCCAGTGGCGTTGCCAGATTTTTTACTTCAGGATTTAACCATGAGATGGCGCTTCATTCACAAATACACAAAGGTACGGGTGAACTTTGTTTTTCAGTTTGTTTCATAGACTTTTAGTACTTCAGTAATGTTTGCAGCTCTGCAGTTGTGTTTGCTGAAGAGCATTTAAACACATATTTGTTATGGTTTTCACAGGCTACTCAGTCAAATAAAGTATATCTAATCTTATTATCTTAATTTCAAATCAATAATATATAGTCTTTATATATGAAATAATCTTAATAATGTAAATGTTTACACTTCTTTATTTTTTATGCTCTTACTTTTACCTTTACAATAGTTTGCTTTAATATGCAGTATATGTTTGTAATATTGCTGTGGTGTTTTTACACAGTACAGTAGATCGAAGTAAATCAATTTATACATTAAGATAAGATAAGATAAGATGGACCTTTATTAATCCCCGTGGGGAAATTCAGTAGTTCAAACAGCAACAGGGTGAGAGTGAAAAACAGGATAGCACAGGTTCACACAGCTTTATAAAATCAAAAATAAGATCAGCCATACAAATTAAAATAATAATAATGAGAAACTTGGATATAAGAAATGAATACATTTTAAATTTAAATTAAATGATCATATCACGATAATGTTTGTATTATTAAGTTATATCATACCCCATTATAGCAGATGCCACATTGAATGGATGAACACATTTATGCATCAATAATTACAACGGAGTATTTCTAAATATAAGTTGTAAAAATACTTATATGTATTTAATACTAATAACATAATGATTCATTTTACTTTCAGATGATAATACTTTTCACTTGGGCAATTGACAATTTTGAATGCAGGACATTTACTTCTAACACGTATTTTTACCTAGGTAAATAATCAAAATACTTCTTCCACCTCAGATTTTGGGCCCCCTCACTATTTTGTTTAACTTTAATTAAATGTTTGATAAGTGCATGCAGATCATAGTACAGTATGCTCGTTAAGTAAAACACGTACACAGATAACTTATTTTGTATTTTTATTGAAGTAGCCTACTTTATAGAACCTGATGACAAGGTCAATTTTACTTTCCACTATGTCCACCGCTCAGCTGTCTGCGGCAGAGAGGAAGAGACAGATCACCGCATAAATATGCAAACCCAAACCTAGTTAAACTTTACTGCTGGAGAAGAGAGATCAGTGTGGGGGTGGGGGGGGGGGGAGCTGTGGCTGATGGGCTATAAGGTGTGTAAACAAAGAGAGTCACACACACAGCTGATTAGCTGATCCCCTGAGAGCTGCCGTTTTCTTTCAGACTATTTAAAAAAACAACGGTCTGATTTTAACATTGCACAACAATGAACTCAATATGTGATTGTTATAGCAGTAATATTAAACACTAATAAGTAAACTATTAACACTATAGGCTACATATTCTTGTTTGCCCGTGGGGAGATGACTAGGCTCCATTAAAAATAAACCTCTTTTTAGTGAATTACTGAGCTTAGGCACGTTAATAAAGTTTTAATGAAGTTGACTACAGCAAACTCATACTTGTTAGTGCTTTCACGTCAATTCTGCGAACATCTGATACATTAAATCAGGGGTGTCAAACTAAATTTCATCGCGGGCCACATTATAATTATGGTTGCACTCAAAGGGCCGGTGGTAACTTTAAGACTATATAAATATACATAGATAAATATACATAATCAATGAAGAATAATGTATTATTTTACGATATTTCCTCTGCATTGGATTATTATCGGATAGGGTAATAACTTCATAATTAACTGCGTCTGAAAGCAGAAGTCTAGGGAAAATAATTGCAAGTCTCTTCATTGCGCATGTCACAAAATGAGATGCATTGTGGGACATGTAGTTTATGGGCAACGTTCTCCTTATTATATTGTTTGCAAGCTTTTGTGGGCCACATACAATGAAATGGCGGGCCGGATTTGGCCCCCGGGCCTTGAGTTTGACACCCCTGCATTAAATGATCGTGAGGATGATGATTAAAAATCGTTTGTTTGAGCCGGGCTGCATTTCCAGATGAAAAAACAAACCAATGGTTTTTGTAGTTGTAGTACGCCAATTTGGATTAAACAACATTATTTTGTTAAATAAAAACATGGTGATGTTTTGTAAATTATTACATTTCTCTTATTTAGCACAGAGTATGATCCTATCCGTGACATATAGATCTTCCAGTGTTCCAGAGTTCCAGTGTGGCACTGCTCCCCCTGGTGGATCCATTGCAGCTAGTTTCATTATAATTTAATGTATTTATCAAGGTGGCGTATCAAGTCATGCGGGGGGGTTCCCTTTCAGCGAGGGCCGAACCCGTGCCGATAACGGCTCCACTACGGTAGGGGCGTCCGAAATGAGGTGCTACATCTGTACATTACATTACATGTCACTTGTTAGACGCTTTTATCCACTTACAGACATTCACTACTGTGGACAATCCCCACAGGAGCAATTTGGGGTGAAGTGTCTTGCCCAGGGACATAACGACATACTGACTGCAGTGGGACTCAAACTTGCTATCCCCAGATTCAATGTTCAGCACACTAAGTTCAGCGCACTATTCCACTGAGCCACATCCTCCCCAGCCTTTTACTTAGCAATTGCATTTACGATTAAAAAATTATAAAAGTGGAGCAAATATGTGGAGACTATCCTGCCAAACAAAACGTGCAAGTGTCAAACATCTGATCGGCTTCCCTGAAAGATATCATGACACGGCTATCACTCTATTGTCAGCAATAGTGCTCCTGGGTAGGAATGAAATGTTATTTGTATTGCAATCCAAGATTAAGTCAAATGTTCTTTTGACTTACATTTTATATTGTATAGCAGGGTTCCCCAATTATATTTACCAAAGGGCCAATTTTTTTCAAGCATGACAAGCTAAGGGCCAAAATGTTATGTGTCCCTAAAAGTTGTTTTACACTATGTGCAGATGTTACCTCTATTATAATTGTTGTAGTAGTGGCAGTAGTAATTAAACAAACCCTGTGTTGAGAGTAAAGGAAAAATGCATCCTTGAAACAAAATTAGACCGAAATCAAATATTTATTAACAATAATAATAAATAAATGCTTTAACAAATACAAATGATTTTGCTGTGGTCTGATGGGGCATAACAATAAAACAAAAATAAAAAACAACAGAGTGAACTCTGATCAAATAGTCAGACAGGTCCACATCCAATTCAGCAAACACTGTAACACACACACACACACACACACTGGGAAAGACAGGAAGACAGAGAGAGAGTTTCAGTTAGTTACTTTTATAATGTCGTACCAAAATACACCACATTATTAGTTTTAACATTTTTAAATATGTGTACCAAATAATATCAGGCTGTAAATAACAAATAGTATTGTTTTTTTTTACTTTATTTTTAATATATTATTTTAATGTTGTATTCAATTTAACCAGTTTGTGGGCTGTTGTTAAAAGCCCTGCATTACCCAAGGTTTTTTCTCTATCATATTAATAAAAGAAATTTAATTACGCTGCGTAGCATTTTATTTAGGAAATGAATGTACATATAAAATATAACTATAAAATTGTTATTTTTGTCTTAATAATTATTATACCACAATAGAATTGACAAATTGCAAAAATAAATTGATGTTGTTCACTCACCAATCAGTGAGAGAAGTGAGAGCGGCGGGATGAAGCAACCTGTCTGATGTTGGGCTTGTATTCTGTTGTGGCAATCCTAAGGCACTGTCCAAGATGTGCACTGGAGAGTCTGTTCCTGTCCTGGCTTTTGATAGCATTCATTGAAGAAAATCCTGATTCGCAGATGTATGTTGAGGGGAACATTGTGAGTAGGAACATAGCAATAGCTCTGGTGTTTTTGAAACGAGCTTGGGGAACCACGTTGATCCAAAAGTCACACACTGGTGCATCCTTGTGTTGAGCTTTCAGCAACTCAGAGCTTCCCATCTCTAAGACCTCCATCAGAAGAGCTCCCTCTTCTATGGAAGGCACCAGCCTTTTGGCCTCTCCAGTCCACTGCTCGTCTGCTGACACAGAGAACGGCTGTCTGAGGAAGAGGAGGATGTCACGTGAGATTTTAGGGGAGCTTTCAAATCGCTCCTTGAAGTTTTCTGCCAGTTTTGACACAAAATCCTTCATTACTGGATCTTCCGGCATTTCATTCTTCTTGCAGTGCTCACGCAGACGTGGAAAGTGCAGCTTCCTCCCATGAATATCTCTCTCCAAAAGGTGCAGATTTGACCGAAAAGCTTCAACCGCCTCGTACATCTCAGCAACAGTGTGGTTCTTGCCTTGCAGCTGCAGGTTAAGGTGATTTAGATGAGACATGATGTCACACAAAAAATGAACATCTGCTATCACCTTGGT
Source organism: Notothenia rossii (assembly GCF_949606895.1). Taxonomy (NCBI): domain Eukaryota; kingdom Metazoa; phylum Chordata; class Actinopteri; order Perciformes; family Nototheniidae; genus Notothenia; species Notothenia rossii. The sequence goes on along the minus strand of NC_136909.1, from coordinate 62,122,515 downwards.
GTCAGTTAAAAAGCTCAAAAACTCATGGGCTTTTTGGCTCTGCAGGCTTGATAAGAACGACACCAGTTCATCACGCAGGTCGCACACCCTTTCCAACACACGGCCCTTGCTCAGCCAGCGAACATCGTTGTGTAGTAAGAGATCCTTGTGTTCAGATGACATTTCCTCTAGCAACGATCTAAAAAGGCGATGCTGTAGACTAGAGCTCTCACGCACAAAGTTAACCAGTCTCGTCACAGTATCCATCGTTTCTTTCATTTTTCCACACAGTTTTGCGCACAACACTGATTTGTGAATGATGCAGTGAAATGTCAGAAGCGCCGGGTCAACGGCGGAAAGCCTGCTTACCAAGCCTTTGTGCTTTCCAACCATCGACGGAGCCCCGTCAGTTACAACAGAGACGATTTGACTCACATTCAAACCATTCTTTTCGAAGAACTGTGTCAGCTCGTGGAAGATTATTTCCCCGGTCGTGTGCCCGGGCAGAGTAAGCAAACACAGCAGCTCTTCCCGGAATATCTTCCCATCAAAATATCGTGCGAACACAGACAGCTGTTCCATGTCGGTTCGGTCACAGGAGGAGTCTATGGCTAAGGATATAGCCTCTGTTTTCTTCAAATCCGTGAGTAGACTGGAAAAACACTCCTCCGCTAAAACCTCTACTCTTCTGGTTGCCGTGTTAGCCGACAGCGGCACCTGCTTTAATAGCTCTACAACCTTTTTTTGTTGTTTTTCATCATGATTTAAAACTTCATGAGCCATGTCTATCGCACACCGTTTAATTAACTCAGCATCAGCAAACGGCTTCTTGGCTCTAGCAAGCGTCCAAGAGACGTGCAATGAGGCAGCTGATGCGCTCTCTTGTGCCGATGTTGTTTTCGACATTGTGGAAACAGAGTGCTTGTACGATGCAAGCAAACTTGCTATCTTTTGTGTGCGCTGGTCGGATTTCTCTGGATAGTTAGCATTAAAACTGGCAGCATGAATAGAGGTGAAGTGCCGCTTCAGGTTGTCTGATTTGATTACAGCTACATTCTGCATGCAAATCAAACAAGTCGGTTTAGCATTGAAGTGGTCCGGTAAAAAAAAACAATACTTCTCAGTCCAGTCAGTTTTGAACTGACGGTTCTCCTGGTCTATCTTCCTCTTCTTAGCGAATTCCATCCTGGGTTTGAGTTATCCACGGCCCGTTAGTGTCATGTTGGTCAATCGCTGGGCTGGGATGACAGGCGGCTAGCTGGCAAGCTATTGTTTATATGTGTTTGCCGCTATTCCAGGTGGTGACGAGTAATTTAAGCGCGCGAAGCACGTCTTGCATATGCACGCGATAAGGTCATGGGTCAGGTTTACGAGTGTCGACGGAGGTCAAAATAAAGCGAAACCGCGGACATTTTATTTTATGTTTTTATGTTATAACAAGTGAATGCCAGTAGATCAGCGCGGGCCATGCATTTGCCTCTCGCGGGCCGGATCTGGCCCGCCGGCCCCTAATTGGGGTTGGCTGTTGTATAGTGTCAAATCATAGCACAAGTTATCTCATGATCCTTTTCATATAGAGAAGATCTAGACGTACTCCACGCGGCCAATATTCTTGAGGTCTGGCCTTTTTTTTGATAATACAGTGACAGTACTTGTAGAAGATGTTGACCACTAACAACAGACTGCTGTGTAAAGAAACTCTTAAACCACAGTGCATGAACCACCCTAGAATTTAAGGTAGGATAACCCAAACCCCAACCCTTAGTGTTATATGATGATGCTTAGAAACTCATGAAGGAGAACCTTGGAATCACACCAACTCTAGGCTTGTTGGACAGCCTGGGGGTACCATTAGTGTTAGAAACAGCATTAATTGATACTACCAGTACAACTACAAAAAGGGAATATCACAGAGGGCCCTTTCAATTATTTAGTGCACTGAGGCAGCAGTGCAGAGAGACCACCAAAGTTAATGACCGCAATTTGTGAAAGAGCTTTATGGAGGCATCTTAATGAAGATTTTCGCTGCATATTTGCTGAGCGGCAAAACTACGTAGAGAGCTGCAAAGAATATGTATTACAGGCTGGCTCTACGGTAGGGCTGTCCCGAATACCATTTTACGGGCTACGGGGTTAGTAATCAGCAGCGAATATTCAACCCGCGCGGGGGGGTGCGTGGTAATCAGCAGCGAACCGCTTCGACACGTGCATTTCGGTTTATTCACGGGATTCATTTTGTTATTCTACAGTATTGTTGTTTTATAGTTAATTGTTAATGTATATAACCCAATTTGTGTTCTTTGACATTGAAAAGGATATTTCATTGTTTTTGTTATTTTCGTTGCAGTTGTTTAATGTCTTAAAGGTAGAGTATGTAAGTTTGAGAAACCAGCTCGAGATCGCTAGAATTTATAAATATACGACCGGAGAAAATCTGCCACTTCCTTACAGAGCCCCTCCTCCAACACACACAAACGCACACATGACCAATGAGGGCACGAGATAAGTTTGTGCACAGATGGAAGGCTGACAGGCAGGTAGGCCATCCAGTTATTTTAGCCGGGCCGGCTCAGATGATTGGTCGTGCTTTTTACAGTACTACGGCTTCCAGAGATGAATTTTTTTTATGGATTTTTTGTCAAAGCACTCAAGATATTCATTGTTCCATGAGCATTCCATGAAATATAACAAAAAGTGTATCTCGAGCCGGTTTGTCAAACTACCTTTAAGTGTAATTTGGCTTGGCTTCCTATTTTTTATGGACATGCTTTTATTTTGAAGGAGAGTTAGCGCTGTTGACAGGAAGTTGTTGTTGCTATAGAAACAACGTGACGGAGATTAACGGAGAAAAAGTCATATCTACATATAAAGACGGAGAAAGTAAACAATAACATTTATGGTTTAGTGTTAGCACCCCCCAAAGAGGCTCAAGCTCTTACGTTGGAGTTTTCAATAAATTCAATTTGGCAGTCGTCTGCCAAAAAAAAAGGATATCCGAATAACGAAATTGAAACCCGAATATACTCCAACGAACGGATATTCGGGTACAGCCCTACTGTACGGTGCATAAGCATGGGGCACACAGAGGTTAAAAGGAAAGAAAATTGAATTGGAATGAATGAAGGGTGGAGGAGATACAAAAGGCTGAGGAAGAAGAGGAGGCAGGAACCTAGTAAGAGCAGTGAAAGCTTCAGGCTGCAGAGAAAAAACACTGCTAATAAAAAAAGATTGAATGTATTGTCGAGAGGTTTCAGCCTTGCAAAACCAATTAAAGAAGCAAAAGTTGGGGTTGCAATATTACTATCAATGTTTTTGACACAGTGTGTGATTAATCAATTGATTGCATTCTGCCCATTCAGGAACAATGGTGTTATTTCTTGCTCTGAAGTTAGCTTAGTGGTTCCTCAATAAACGCCTAATAGAGTGGTGCAGAAATGAGTCCTAAAACCGGGAAAAGACTAGAACATGTTTGTGGTTAGAAGCCTGAAATAAGGTCTGCGGTTAAAGCAACCTTACCTGATTTTCACGTTTTGTTCTACAACATAAAATACTGTATATCAGAAAATACTCAATTCCGAAGCTTTTATCCATCATAAAAACAGCGGGGATCGCCGATCCGATCATAGGGTGGGTCGGGGCTATGGAGATCTTCCATTTAAAGTAATGTTTAAAACTCAGTTAATGGGGCTCATCTTTATATTGCTTCATTTTATAATCGTAACGGATTGAAAAGTTTAGATACATTTTTCAATAAATGGTGCGCTTCCACAAACAACAAAGAACATAATTATTGCATTCAAATTAAGTACGTTGTATACCGCTATTTTATTGTCTTTTTCGGACACCTTTAAAAACTGCCAGACTTGTGAAGCCATTTTGGCTAACTTGTTTTGCCGCGCACAGAGAAAAGTGTCATGTATTTTGCGTCATCTGATCGGCTCTCCTGGTCGGCCTTTATCAAGATTGAATATCTGCCGATTTTAGCCTAGTATTATTACATGGTTTAGTTGAATACTCGATTCTGATTGGTCAATTCAGAACATGTGACACGTTGTTAATCCAGAACAGACAGACCGCTGTCAAGGATTTATTGACCGTTGTTAAGGACGCTCAAATCTGCACAAAGAAGTCCGTTCGATTTAACTGTATACAGTTGGTCTGAAAAGACAAGAGACGCTCAGAAAGAAGTTCGGTCATTTAACTGTTTTTCAAATTTAACAGTTCGAAAAGTAAGCACACTGTCTGCTTGTCTTTAGTTTTCCGCTGTCGTGTGATAGCAACATGGAGGATTTTAACATTACTTTTAATATATTTGGAAAGCACAGTAATTTGGATGAATGGTTAGTGGCTGATGAGTCCCCAGTGAAGAAAATAAAAAGACAAGAGGGACAAGAAAACAGCGGAGAAGTAAGAGAGGCGAAATGACACAGAGATTTTAATGACAGAGAAAACGACCAGATTGAAGAGGACAGGCATGAATTGAATACAAAACGGAACACATTATGGGCTATGAAACTATTTAAAGAGTGGCTGATTGAAAAAAAACAACCAACAGAGTTTGACAGCTACGGGGCAGAAACCCTCAACACGCAGCTGCAGTCCTTTTACGCAACGGTTCAGACCTCAAACGGCAAAACCTATTCAGTTGCCAGTTACTTGGGCATTAGGGCAGGGATATCAAGAAACTTTCCGAGGTTTGACATCATGAACTGCGCTACCTTTAAAGCAAGCAACGATGTTTTCACATCTGTTGCAAAAAAGCTCCGCAAAAACGGTAAAGACGTCAGCCAGCACCACCCGCCTATCTCAGCTGCGGATTTGCGGCTGCTCAGGGCTTCACAGGCGCTATCTGTGGACACAGCCGGCGGACTTTCCGGAAAGTGTGGATGGATGTCCAACTGCATCTTGCCAGACGAGGCAGAGAGGGAAATCGACATTTGAATCAAAGCTCTTTTATTTTGAAACTTGATGATCACGAATGCGAATATATATCTCTTGCCCACAACGCCGATACCAAAAATCATAAAGATCCAAAAGACAAGAATAAAGAGAATGACAGAGGTTTTATTTTCGATGAGCCTGAAAACCAAAATTGCCCTGTTGCCAGCTTCAAAAAGTATGTTTCCCTGTGCCCATCTGACGCCAAAGCCTTCTACCTTCACCCACTAAAAAAGGACCAACAGCTTCTCAACGGTGAATCAGTGTGGTATTCACGTGAGCCCATGGGACATAATTTCCTTGGGCAAATGCTACCCACAATAAGCCAGGCAGCCCAGCTTTCAAAGCGCTACACAAACCATAGCTTGAGAAGCACGGCGGTACAACTGCTCTCTCAGGCTGGTCTTGGATCAAAAGAGATCATGTCTGTGACTGGGGACAGGTGCGAGAGCAGCCTGAAGAGTTACTGGGCTCAGTCAATAACCGAAAGCGAGAAATGGAGCAACATTCTGTCCTCCAACCCAGGAAATAGCACCACATCGGGTCAGTGCCTTTCCATGTTGTCTGTCCTTACACACACATTAGCGGTAGTGATACAACTGTGGCACTATTGTTTCCCGTTTTTTTACATGTTGGGAATTGCGCTTTCAGATGTGTTATATGCGAAATTCCCACCGCAAGGAGAGAGGATCGAGGACAGAAACGTTGATCTGAATATCCCTAAAGATTTCCCATTCACTATGTTGCAACAGCCTAGTTCAAACATCAACAACGGAATATTTTTTGTAGCGGATGAATGTAATTTTAAATCAGTTACAAGAATGTTTTTAATCATTAAAAACATGTTCTAAATCAATAAAAGCATTTCAATTAATATTGGGAGTCATAACGTTACTTTGTTGAGAATGTGGCCATGTAATAAGCGGGATAATGTGCAGCGACGCGTCGGGCTCCTGATCAGCCTGTCGGTGTTCTTTTCCCCATAATGAACGCGTCGCTGCACATTATCCCTTACTTAGCTTTTTACTTATGGCGATTGCATTTACTTATTTTCCGCAATATACCAAATTCCAATGGGAAAATCCCTTTTCTTTTTCTTGATGGAAACCTTATGGCGCTAACGTCCAGGTCGGCCAACCAAAATACGGCATCACTGCAACGCCCTTAGACAGCAGATCTTTATAGTTATCCGAAATTATTAATGGGATGGACTCTTGTTATCACATTAACAAACACTTATCATAAAAATGAGAGCCAACAGCTTCCTCTCGAATTTCCTTGCACATATTGAGAATGTGACTATGATAAAATAAATGAATGAATGTTAAATCTTAATGTGGTATTTCATCAAAATTCTATATTTAGGCGAGGGCGTAGTGAAACCATTTAAATCTAATTTGTTTTACGTGTCAGAAACAATCTGAGTCATTTGCTGACCTATATTTTTTTGGAACTGGACACAGCGTTTTCTTCCTAGTATTCCACTGAGAACTATAAAGCAGGAAAACTAGAGAGGGCTGGGGATTTACTAAACGTTAAGCATATAGAGTGTTGCAAATGATATTAAGATGTGTAATGCATCATCTCAGTTTTTGGTACAGTACATCTCGCCACTATTGTTCCTTGTTAACAGCTGAGTCAGTGATCCTGTGTCCACCCAAGGTACAAAGCTATTTCCCATGGCCTCAGCTGTAATATAGAGAACCTCCACTCAGCACCACAGAAATCATTACTGCTGCAGGAAAACCATAGGACAGCACCAACACACGTTCATGTTACAGAGAACAGAAAGCCTTCATATACATATTAGTATATCTAAGGGTATAGGGGTTTTTACAACTAATTGAACAGTCTTAATTTAAAAAAAGAAAGAAATATGATTCTAACCAATTCACCACAGTTGTTAATATGCCTGTGGACTGTACAGAATATGTATATAGCTGCTGGATGCTGAATATAAAGCAACTGTATTTACACAACACAACCCACTCGTGTTTTTATTGTCAATGTCAGGATATTGGTGCCTTTATTAGCTAACAAACGCTACATCTAAAATCATATGTTGATATTTTTATGCACTTCTGCACAATAAAATAATCTGATCGTTATTCCATTTATGGCAGACCTTACGAAGGACAGAAAAATAATTGTCAACTATCTGAGATAAGAGAATGTCCGGGCTTTTTCTGAGTTTGTTCCATAGTTTTTTCACATAATAAAGTGAATTTGCATACTGAATGGATCTAATACTGGATGTAGTGTAAAGTGTCTTTTTTTTTGTATTGATATATAACGCCATTAATACGTTTATTTTATTTCTCTGAAAAAGCATGGCTCCATATTAGAGAACTTATATAAAAATGGTGATTGGAATGTCACTAAAGCCCCATTTGAATTAGATTTAGTTCTCTAGGGGAGGTGGTATGATATTACCAATGCCTGCACTGGTCAGTGATTTTTCTGTCCAGAGCGCCTACAGTATGTGGGTATTTCTCTTTTTTAACAACTGTGGAATTCCATGAATGTTCAACATGTATTAACATGGTAACAGATGGAAAATCATGTCAGCCAAGACATCTGAACTAAAGGAATGGAAAAAATGAATACAGAAATGTTGCTCACCACATCAACGGCATTCACAACCGCATTCTCTTTTAAACCTGATGGTAAATGGACTGCATTTATATGGTGTATTTTCCAGCACCTTTACATACAAAAAGTGCCTACCAGTAAAGGAGACTAACATTCAAACATTCACAAATCGTTGGCCATTTCACCGTGAGCAATTTGGGGTGAAGGGTCTTTGAAGAGCACAACGTCATATTGACTGCAGTGACCTGGGTTTGAACCACCAACTTTGCGTTAAATGGAGATTGCCACAGTTGCCAAAATATGTCCTGCAACTTTACATTAAGACTAAAAGGTTCTTAGGATACTGTAGACAACATAACACTCTGGGGGGTGTTCTGGTGCACCAGCAGATGAATGCAGTAAAGGTAATATCATTGTGTGAAGTTTTGGTGCACTTTTGATAAGCACTTGGGTAGAGGCTATTCCTCTACTTGATAAGCCACCATCCAATGGTTAGGGTTAGGGTTATGTAATGTATTTATGCAAAACAACCAATGATAGAGCAAATGCATTAACAATCAATACACATCACCAAACCTGTCTCTTAAAGAGGTAACTTCTCCCAATTAAGAGTTGGCACAATTGGACAATAAAGCTTAAAATGTCTATATTGATTATATTGATAAAAGTAAATAATTAATATGATTTACATGGTTAATTATGTTTTTTAGCAAACAGTATTTCAGCCGGGTCATTGAGGGTTGATTCCCTATGTAAATTATATAAGACATTTAATACTGGATCAAATTATAACAGTGAAACTAATCATATTTGTTATAGAACAGCCAACCATGTATAAGCTGTTCTTTTAGTGTTTTTTTGGTGGAAATGGACTGAAAAGATAACTGTCTCTTAAATGCATCATTGTTATTGTAAAAGATTGTATAATTAAAACAGAGATTGTTGTATCCTAAATCACAGTATTGTGTACACTTGAAAGTTGGTGTGCCTCAAAAGGGCAAAATGGCTGAGGTGGAAGAAGTACTCAGGCCCTTTACTTGAGTAAAGGGTCAGTTTTACCCTCCGACGGACCCTGGACACAACACGTACATTTATCAAAATCATCACTTTCAAAGTAAACACTCAGAAATACATGAACCGAGATAAGCAGGTTTTTGTCACGTCACAAGGGACTGCTTAAGATTATTTCATGCCACTAAAATTAATTCAGGCTTAAAAACTCAGAAAATCACACAATGTGTCTTCTGCTGTCAAAATAAAACCTACAATATTGGGCATGTGGGAATATATTTCAACATATCAGAAATGTGGAGCTACTGTCAAAGGAGCTCTAATTAAAATAAGTGTACAGCTCACAAACACAATGGTGTGTGTATGTGTGTGTGCTTGCTGGCTAAACACACACACCTAGCGTACATATTTAACCCATACGCTCTGGAGGGTTGCATCACCCACGTTCCCCTGCTTACAAACACACAGAAGAGTATACACCTCCCTCATTGTCTTACTGCACCTGTGTGTGTTAATGTGTCTGATTGTAATTCTGTGTCCTAAACTTGGTCTGAGCATAGTTGAGGTTTTGACATTTGGGTGAATTTCACCTTGTCTTTCCATTCGTACATAAAACGAAGATCATCTATGACTGGGGCAGCGCACATTACCATAGGATTTATAAAATACTGATTCTGTCTCTATTCTATCACCCATAGGATTATGTAGAGTGGTTGTGTAGCTAAAAGTTGGCAACTATGGGCGTCGCCATGTTGGCAGTTACGCAAACTCCTGACTATCCCAACATTAACATCTTTGTTGGAGTTGAGGCAACTGGTGGTATGGCAGACAGCAAGCGTTCCAGACAAAATTCCTCTGTAACTCAAAGTGGTCAGGTCCTGAGAAAATATAAGCCTTGATATAATAAAGAATACAAAAAATCATTAAAAAAATTCCCCAACCGTACAGTTGTCATTAATAGGGATAGGAGCTGTAGAGACGGTTGATTTGTGCCATAAGGTTGGGCACTTTACCATGGGGAATGGCTCAGCCAGCCTCAAGTGGCCATTCCGTAAACTGCATGTGTTGGCACTTCCTGAAAAAGCTATTAGTTTAAAAGACCTTGGCAAATTATCTAATCAAGGTCAATTTATTTTCATATGCTTCATCCAGAATTTTTAACTGCATCTCGTGGTCTTGACAGCTGATGGTATTAGCTCAGTTCTCATGGAGATGGTTGATCTGTAGATATGTGGGAAATGTAGCTGCCTCTTAATCTGCACTCATCTGTATGTTCACATGTATGAGGTTTCGGTAGAATCAAACTCTTAAGCGATATTGGGATGGTGCAGAGTTCAGTTCTGGATTACTGTTTGGAATGTTATCAAGTTAAGTGTGAAAAACATTAAGAGTCAACACAATTGGTTTATCTGGCCGAAAAGTCTACTTTTTTATTTTTCTGATAATAGTATTTCACTGCAATATGTATTTCCACTAAAGCTCTTGCACAAGAGTTGTTGGTCGAGAATGTCTCTATTGTGCTGGTGGGTCACTGTGCCATATTCTCACTTGGCATGGATACAGACCTGGTTCATGTCTTGGTTTAAGGCCAGGGCGTAAATATAAATAGTGGGTTTATGTTAGTTTCTTGGAGCTAAGTATAATTAATTTCCATTGTTTCAAAGCCAGGTGATTGTGACTCAATCAGTCCAGATTTGTGCTGGTATAACTTGTGTATTTTTCTAAATGTTCCTGGTAATGGGTAATGAATGAGTAATGAATTAAATACCAGATAAGAGTTACCCTCTGCCTACCGTTGTACAGACTATGGTGGTTGGGAGCCATCTCCTCTCCCGCTGCTCTCCTCTGCTCCCTGCCTGGGGATCCACCGCTAAACCTCCCCTTACCGTGCTCCATCCCGGGGCTGTGCTGATAGTGCTGGTGGTGCCGTATAGACTCCGGACTACCCACGATCACCCGCCCTTTCCTCATGTGCTCTGGGGTCCCCATCGCTGCAAGCATGGCATCCGAACTTCCACAGCATGCCCCCCCCATGTGACTTGAGCGGTGTCTCTGACCCAGCTCTGGGCTTGACTTGGCGGTGTTCTTCCCACGGCCCGGTGATGCCTGCCCTGACATAGATAGCTGTTTGTGGGCTAGTAGGTCAGAGCTGTGGGGTTTTGGGTTGGAGTCACATGGTATCCTGGTGGGAGACTTACTGTGTTTCTCCTGGCTGTGACTCCGAAGGCCACGAGGGTCCAAGTCTGTGAGGGATCCCCCTCGGGGGCGGCACGACTGGGGGAATGTGTAGTACTCCGGGGTGGAGCTGTGCCTCCTTCCTGTGGATTCACACACATCTCCTGGTTTCCGGTGGTGTTCCGAAGAGATGCATCTTGACCCAGGACTGGCGTTGGAGCCAAGGAGGGGGGGCTTGAGGTTGTCTGGGCTGTCCGTGCTCCCTGCGCTGGAGGTGCTGCTTCCATCGCCTACATCCCGCAGCAGGCCAGGTGCTGGGGCACCTCCACCCATTTGAGACGAGCTGCTCTGACTTTCAATGGAGCTCCTACGCCCGGTTCCTCCATTCCCCCCCACAACTCCTCCAGCCACTGCCGCAGTCCTCTCCTCCTCCAGCATGAGGCACACCTCCTTGAGCTCCAGGTTTTCCCGGATGACTTCCAACTGGCGCTGCTCCAGCTCCTTCAGCTTCTGCAGGTAGATGGCCACCTCCTTCCTCATCAGGCCGGCGCTGTAGCGGCCCAGACGCTGCCACTCCCTCGAAACACGCTTTCCCTTCTGCCGGTCGTCGTCCAGGAAGCAGCACAGGTCCCGCAGCTCCTGGTTGTCCTCCTGCAGTTTCTGGTTCACGTCCTGGTTAACATTGGCACACAAAAAGAAGCACACACAGAGCAGAAGTAATACGTTTATTAAGTGTTTGTAAAATCGCACTTGTAGCTTAGACTTGCAACTGAACACAAACCAACGATAAAAATAATAAATATTGTGTACTGCCATTTAATATAAAATCATCTATGATTACGGGATACGATTTGTTTTCCATTTCCCTAGCCCTAATACATAATTGTTGTCATTTGACATAAAGATATTTACTGATTTACTATGATATAAAACACAGAAAAACCAGCAAACATGACATTGGAAAGGCTAGAACAAGGTAATAATTGGCTCCATTTTGCATTTACTCAAGAACCATCCTTAAGGACTATTTTGACATACTTGTACTTGACTTGAGTATTTCCTATTCCAAACTTGAAAAGCAGTATTTTAGTTTTTACTGTACTACATTTAATTAAGACAAGCTACTTTATGAAAATAAAAACACATGATAAATTATATGATGCAGTACTGTATTACTTATATACCCTGTTATTTAAGGGGAAATACAATTGGCACCACATGTATTTGTTGGTTATGCATCATAAAAAAAAAAAAGTCAAATATAATACAATACTGTGAAGAAGCTGCTCTGCATATTGAGTACTATGTTTGACACTTGAAGTACATTTTGCTCATAATAAAGGGTTGTACTTGTAATCGAGTATTTTAAGACCTCATTATTTGTTCTATTACTCAGGGCCGTCCCACCCTACAGGAACCCCCCCCATCGACGCTCGCGAAACAGAGGGCCTCATCATCTAACTTTGCGTGGGGCCTCAAGTTGGCCAGGGACGGCCCTGCTTTTACTCAAGTAAAGGATCTGAGTATTTCTTCCACCTCAGCCATTTTGCCCTTTTGAGGCCATATTTCAGATTGCTTCCTCTCTTAATGATCATGCCCTACAGAAGATGATTAGGGCCACATGTGATTTTCTTTTTTTGGGTCTGACCAAAAGTGTTTTTTTATTTGTTTTATTCTGATATTAAACTCAGAAATCTGGCCCTTCCATCTCCCCCCCCCCCTCACCTTTAGACTCCGGATCTCGTTCAGGTGCTGCTGGAGTCTCCGGTTCACCTCCCGCATCAGATTGCCGTGCTCCACGATGGCGCTCCTCTTCCCCGCCTCTGCCCTTCGCAGTCTCCGCACCAGCTCCTCTTTGCCCCACTTCAGCAGCTCCTCGTCGCTGATTTTGGAGATATCCTCCGCCGGACTCTCAGCGCTTTTGGAAACCTGCGCGCCTTTCTCCATCCTTTTAGTTGAGGTTAGCAAGGGAAAAAAGTCTGGTGGATTTCAGAAACACCAAACCAAGCCTGACAGGGATAACTCTGATCCTACTTATGTTCCCACCAACCCACCCATTTTTTTTTACGTCCGTGGATTTACATCGTTTTCAGTTGGGCTGAGCCTCGCCCATGCTGAGGCTCGGGTCTCCGCTCGGGTCTCTGCGGCTGCTGCTGCTCTCTCCCCGCTGTTAGAGCTTCAGTCCGCCCTCTGCTGCGGCTCTGGCTGTGCCCTCGCTCGGCTTGGCGGGGCGGTTTCTCTCCAGGTGCATGCCTGCCGCCTTTGCGCACTCCCGCTGCTCAGTGCGCACTACCGCTGCCCGACCGCTGGGGATGAGGAGGGGAGGGAGAGGAGGACTGCAAGGGAAGGTTGCAGGTGTATATCCAGGATGAGAAGGTGTGTTGAGTGGAGGAAAGAATCTCCCTTCTCTCGTTCCTTCACCCTCTACCTCTCTCCTAACGTCTTTTTTATCGGGTTGCGCCATCTGCTGATGGTATCCGGCCATTACTAAAACATAATAATGATAATAAACTTTATTTATATGGCAAAAACATATTGCAAAGTGGTTTAACATTAAAATACACTGACAGCAAGTTAATTAAACAAAAGCAACTAAACATAAAAACATATAGTAAAACACATAAAATAATACAAAAAAAAAAATACAATACAAATAAATGAAAAATAAGAATAAAAATGAAATTACATAAAGGCAATTCTCAAAAAAATGACTTAAAAGAGCTGACATTTTGCAGCGCTGCTCTCCTCGGGACCTTGGAACGACCGACAGGAATGCCTCTGAGGATCTCAGGGTGTGGTCCTGGGGTGGAGCAGAGGGATCTAAAAGGTCAGATAAATAACTTGGGGCAAGGCGTCTCAAGGCCTCAAAGATCATCACTAAAGTCTACCAGCCAAAGTTCCAGCCCACAAATTGTATTTAGAAGTGCACAGCAGCTTCAGAGATGATACAAATAAAATATAAGCTGTCTTTAAATTAAAAGATCTTAGCGGTGGTGATGCGGTACTCGGTTTATCTAAGCCAGGGTAATCAAACTCAAGGCCCGGGGGCCAAATCCGTTTATTATAAGGTTAAATGCCACTTTACAGAAGCAGGTTGCCAACTACATGTCCCACAATGCATCTCGTTTCGTGACATGCGCACTGAAGAGACTTGCAATTATTTGCGCTGGACTTCTGCTTTCAGACTAATTACTAGTTATTATCCTATCCGATAATAATCAAATTCGGAGGCAGCAATGTAATATAAAGTAATACATTATTTTATATATATATATATATATATATATTATATAGTTATATAGTTACAACCGGCCCTTTGAGTGCATATGCGAATGTGGCCCGCAATGAAATTGAGTTTGACACCGTTGATAAGCTGTTTACCCTGCTGATTAGATTTGTACTTCAACTATTATAAAAGTGGTGTTAGTATGTAGAGAGTGTCCTGCTGATAAAAACGTGGGCCCTGTTTGTGCACCACTGAGCAGCTTTCATATAAATGATGCAAATATTGCCTGACTCGATGAAATATACCCAGATATTCCTCCCCCTTTCACTTGCGTGACGTACAACTGATTTGACTTTAACAACGTTTAAGACTTCATCTTTTAACTTTGAGTAACACAAATCTGGTTTATGCTGATAATGGAAAAAAGGCTTTTTCGGCCCAATGACGTTATGGACTGACATGGAATTTCCGACACTGTTTGGCCACAACAAAATGTTGCTTCAGAATCAGGTAACAATCAGAAACAGGTTTATTGCCAAGTAAGTTAACAAGTAGGCCGACTGTATGAGGCAATAAACCGGTTTCTGATTCTTTTCTCTGATTCAGCTCACTTGGGGGCTTGCTCTTACACAATAGATCGAGAAGTTCTAGTCCTCATTGAATTGGTATTGTGCATCAAAACAATGAATCATTAAGGAGAAGACACTTTCGTTATCATTCCAAAAGAAAAACAGTGAGGCCAAGACTGCCTGGAAGGGGAACAATGTGGCAGGGCCTGTGTGACCTGATGGACTGGTTGCTTGTGATGGGACATTCCCCTCAGTATAAATGAGCAGGAGAGTGTCTGCTGCTGCGTCTGTGAAGAAACGTTAGAGAGTCGAGAGGATGCAGCTGTTACCCTCCCTGCTGATTCTGGTGCCACTCTGCGGAGGACAGGAATGGGAAGCTCCAGAGTATTGCCGTGGCAGCCCATGCTCCCAATTCAAAGTTGTTAATAAAACAACGGTAGGTTATTAGTGCAGTTCACACACAAACTGTTGTTTTTTGCACTTTCTCTAAAGTTTTATTAAAAACAATTTCTATTGTCTACAGGACTTTGAGGAGCGTGTGTATGTTGCCACTGCATGGATTACAACCAAGATACCCAACCCTACGGCGTATGATCTGATCGCTGCAAGTGCGAGGCTGAAGAGTGTGGCAGGTATGTCAGATGTCTTTGGTGGTTTACTAATCTATTGTCCAAAGAATGCTTAACAAAATCACACAGTTTTTAGCTGAAAAGTTCAGAGATAAAGCCTCAGGAGAAGCAATATATCTAACGTTTGTATAAAATAAATTGTATAGACATAGTGTCACGGTGGGAAGAAAACGAAGAAGGCCAGCACCCTTTGTTATGTGAATGTTCTTGGGTTATCTCTGGGAAGTTAGATCATACAGCATCTCTGTATAGTGTGTATATTCACTCTCTGTCCTAAACGGCTTGTTGATTATTTTCGGCTTGTTGCGAAACAGCCCTGGTACTTTGAGTATTTGGCTGATAATAGTTTTGCACTTCAACGCAAGTAACAGTTTGAATTACTGACTTTACTTTTAACATAGTATTTTAAGACCAAAGTATTTCCGAGTACTGATTAAAAGTGGGCTATCACTATGTATAAACAATTAAATAGCATCTTTACTGTGTTAATTTTTAAAAGAATAATTTTGCTTCAGGTGTCAGGTACTGAAAAGGATTTGTGCCATGTGAATTTATTTTTGAGATCGGAGAAACTATGAGTTTTATTTTATATGAGGAAACATTGCCACTTGTTAGCAAAACGTTTCTCAGAATACTTAATTTAATCTTAGAATTAAAAAAGAAATGTCACTTTTTGTCGAATCTCAAAATATTTTTCACATTTCACTGCATAGTGATTCACTTGCCATTTGAAAACCGTATCACACACCCAATGCAGACAACAAGAAGAACACTTGGCTTTAATTCATCCCTGGAACTCATGTGTTGAAAATCTATCCTGGTTCTCATGAAATGGGATGGGTGTAGTATTGGTAGAAGAACAACAGGCCAGAGATGAATTTTAAATAAATGAAGCAGATTGTCCTCCAGATATTGTTGAATTTGTCTAACCTCTAAGAGACTGTTGCCTCCATCAAATGTCTTGCAAAAAATCTTTAGTTTATCCAAGTGTCTTTCAATGAAAGGTTTTAACACACGCTTGGCATCCTTAAATCAATACAAAATAATCAATAGCTCCAGGGAATTGTTACACATTTTGTAATTGTTGACAAGATGACAAACATGCGTACGTCCTAATGCTGTGCAGTTTTCCATATGATTTTCTTATTATCATTTCTCCTCCAGGTCACTTTGACACCTGGCCGGTACTGGTCAACGTCACAAATGGCAAAGAGTACGCACTATCCTGGTTTGTCCCTCCTGACATGAACATACCTGAAATCACTGACCCATCAGTCCAACTGGAAATTAGACCTGAAGTCAACGTCTACGTCAGGTGAACAATAATGACTTATTTTTACAAATATTTTTGCTATTGAGTAGTGTTGGAATGAGTCCTAAACACCAAAATTAGTTAGTATTTAAACTTTTCTGGTTCCTTTGTCTCAAAGTCAACAGTTTTTTGAATGTCAGCCTTTCTTGAAAATGGCAGTTTCTAAAATGGCTAAATGAGATAAAAATCATCATGCCAAGCCTCCTTTAGTTTAGCCGTGGTGATGTGAAGTCATTCAACTGTAACAAAACCTCTAACAACGTAAACATGTGTTAGCCACCGATGAAAATCCAATGGAAAAAAAAACATCGCTTTTTGTCGAGGTAGCCCTTACAATGCTAGCTTCCGGGTTGGCCTACATTACCACTATACTGGAGTATCGTTGGACATATTAGTCATCAAACAATAAAAAAATGTGTAAGATTTGTATAGTTCATAATTAGATAACAAATCTAAATAGGAAAAAAGTGTTATTTAAACTCAGAACTTACCATACCACTTGTAACCTTTATGGGGCTCCTAATTGACTGTGGCTAAGAAAGAAAAAACCTCTTTACCAACTTGACAACACATGGGCAGCATTAAGAAAATACATTCAAATGCAACACCAAAAAGCATTTAGGTTAGCTAGGTTAGCAAGCTAGCTTACAGAAGATCTGCAATGATATCTGATCACATTTTTTAAATAAGCCAAAAAAACTTAAATTGTAGGTAAGTTTCCATTGAAATTGACAATTGGCTAACTTTATAATCCATGAATGTCAACAAGAGCTCCGGAATGCATCACTTTTTACCGTCCCCGTTTCCTTGTTTTTTGTGTTTTGAGCTTCTTGCAGTTCTTTTATGCAGCGCTTTTTGTAAAACCAATGCATGTTTGGTCACAGCAGCGCGTTTGCACTTGTCAGCCACCATAGCTTCAACATAAAAAAACACGTATGCAAATCAAAACAGAAAATAATTGAACACGTCAGACAGTATTCTGAACCTTATAGTGAATGGAAAAGGTATTTGATAAAACAATTAATTTGTGTCATTGTTTCTGCATCATATTAAAGGGTCTTTCGTGGCACTCCAAGCATCGACCAAGGAAAACTGAATGCAAAGGAACTTTGTAAAAGCTTGCGCAAAGCTGGGAAAACCTTCAACACTGAAAGATATGCCGGGGCCGCCTATGAATCCTATTTCGCTCTTACTCACCACAATGAGGTCTGGATAGACAAAACCCAGTAACATGTGCATCATACTGTATTTAGTATCACTTTATTCATCCTCTATATGAAGATCTTCAGTGTTAGACTTTTGTGTAAAAAAGTGTAGTAAACGTATCAGAAATAGACATATTACAGTAAAAAATGCAGTATTGTCCCCTCAATGGTAAGGATGCACAATGAAAAATTGTTATTGTATTTTTTGAGGGGGGGTTCTACCAAACAAGATTATATGAAGTCTGCAGAATGCTGTTTGTCGGGCAGAAAAGGGTGTCATGTACACCTATTTGAGGAATGTTGTGATATTTCCCAGCAGCCCTAACCACTATGTATGTATAAATAAATAATAGTTTCTGATAAAAAATATATCTGCTGTAAACAATCAATAAACAGTTTTAAACGCTTTACGTGTGCATTTGTGGTTAATGTCACAAGTGTTCCCTTCATATTTAATTAGAAAGTTCATCACATGTCAGCCCAGCCCTGAAGGAAGTCCCTGGCACAGCTCTTCTCCAATTAAACAAAAATGTGACAACTACATCCTTCTTCCTGTTTCAAACCTTTGTGCAAAAGCTGAAGGCATTTGAATTGTCTAACAACTCAATCTTAGTTACAGACAAAACAAGAACATGTCGTCACAATCAGGAACGTCATCTACAGACAGAGTTGTCTGCTTCTGTCATGAAGAAGTGCTTTCAATCTATTAAGAGAGACCAGCTCCCTGTGTATATGTATATATATATATATATATATATATATATATATATATATATATTATGGCTCATCCGATCTACCAGAATCTAGCTTTTACAATGAAGTCAATTCTGCTCTTAATGCAATGCCTATAATATACACGCACCGCAAAACAAACTGGTGACTGGTTTGAATGTCTTCATGGAAATGGAATCCGGTTTGACTGCATTGCAGGAAGAAATGCACCTGAGGGAGTTATGAGCAGAGCAAGAAGATTAGATTTTTCTCACCCTACACACCCCGTGAACTGGAGACAACTGGAGAAGCCGAGAAGGGGGACTCGGGCGGACGGCCCCGGGGCAAGGCAGAGTCCGAGTTGGGGGACTCGGGCAGACGGCCCGGGAGCAAGGCAGAGTCCAAGGTGGGGGTCTCGGGCGGACGGCCCGGGGGCAAGGCAGAGTCCATGGTGGGGCGAAGGCCAGAGCGGGCGAACTCAGGGCGCCAAGCATGAGGGCGAAGGCAGCAGCAGGAAGAGTCAGGGGGCCGGGCCCGAGGGCAAAAACCGCGGCTCTCAGGGGGCCGGGCTCTCAGGGGGCCGGGCTCGAGGGCGAAGACCAGACAGCTCTGGAGGCCGGGCAGGACCCGATGTCGGCCGAACAGGAACCGGAGCCGGTGGGACAGGCTTCGGCAGGATCCCCCGCGGAAGAGGACCAGGAGTTGGCAGGACCCCCGGCGAGACAGGTGATGGCCGGGTCCCTCCAACGGAACAGGACAAGGGGTTGGAAGGACCCCCGGCAGGAGAGTAGTCGGCAGGACCTCCAACGGGACTGGATATGGAGCTGGGAGAACCCCCAGCGGAACCTCCAACGGCACAGGAAATAGGGTTGGCAGGACCTCCGGCAGAAGAGTAGTCGGCGGGACCCCCAACGGGACAGGACATAGGGTTGGCAGGACCCCCGGCAGGAGAGTAGTCGGCGGGACCCCCAACGGGACAGGACATAGGTTTGGCAGGACCCCCGGCAGGAGAGTAGTCGGCGGGACTCCCAACGGGACAGAACACAGGATTGGCAGGACCCCCGGCAGGACCTCCAACGCCACGGGACATAGGGTTGGCAGGACCCCCGGCAGAAGAGTAGTCCGCGGGGCCTCCAACGGCACAGGGTTAGCAGGACCCCCGGTAGAGAAGCAGTCGGCGGGACCCCGAACGGGACAGGACATGGAGTTGGCAGGACCCCCAGCGGAACCTCCAACGGCACTTCAGTAGGGACTTGAGTTGGGACTTGAGTAGGAACTTGAGTAGGGACTGGAGAGGGAACTCGAGAGGAGACTCGAGAGGGGACTCGAGAGGAGACTCGGGAGGGAACTCAAGAGATGACTCGAGAGGGAACTCGAGAGATGACTTGAGAGGGAACTCGAGAGGAGACTTGAGAGGGGACTTGAGAAGAAACTGGAGAGGGGACTCGAGAGGGGACTTGAGAAGAAACTGGAGAGGGGACTCGAGAGGGGACTTGAGAAGGGACTAGAGTTGGGACTTGAGAAGTGACTAAAGGAGGGACTGGAGAAGGGACTAGAGAAGTGACTAGGGAAGTGACTAGAGGAAGGACTTGAGAAAGGACTTGAGAAAGGACTTGAGAAAGGACTAGAGAAGGGACTTGAGAAGTGACTAGAGGTGGGACTGGAGAAGGGACTAGGGAAGTGACCTGAGGAGGGACTAGGGAACGGACTAGAGAAGGGACTCGAGAAGAGACTAGAGAAGGGACTAGAGAAGGGACCAGGAACTGGGGCCGGGACCATTTCTGCTGGGGCCAGAACTGGGTCTGGAACCATGGCTGCTGGGGCCAGAACTGGGGCCGGAACCATGGCTGCCAGGCCGGAACCAGGGCCGGAACCATGGCCGCTGGGGCCAGAACTAGGTCTGGGACCATGGCTGCTGGGGCCGGAACTGGTTCTGGAACCATGGCTGCTGGGGCCAGAACTGGGGCTGGAACCATGGCTGCTGGGGCCAGAACTTGGGCCGGAACCATGGCTCTTGGGGCTCGGGCTGCTGGCCTGGCCTTGCGACTCCTACTTTTAGAAGCCGTTTGGAGGCTTCGTGGACCTCCAAAAGCCAGACGAGTTCCAGAGAACGGCTCCTGGACAGGAGCAGGAGCTGGGGCAGAAGCAAGGGTTGACTCCAAACGGACCACACCGATGTGTGTGGTGTCATAAAGGGAATTGGGAGGCAGAGAGCTAGCATGCCTGAGGCTAGCAGGCAGGGGATAACACACCGAGAGGAACTCCAAAATCCAGCCAGGTAAGAACCTCACCAAGCCTGGTTTCTCCATAGTTATCTGGCGCGCCTCTGCCAGAGCAGCCTCTCGCTGCTGAACCCCGGACGCTCCCATCCATCGATCAGAGCAGGTAGCCAAAGAAAAGGTAAAATCCAACAATTCCTGCTCAAAAGGATCTGCTGGGCCCATATTTGGTTGGTTCGTACTGTTACGGTGGGTGAAGCAAGCAGGACCCAAATGCAGATTACACTGATATTGCCTTTATTTCAAGGATAAAATAATAACTTGGATAAAACAGAACACTCACCGGTGAACTCAGTCACAAACAAAAGACGAACCAACACTGAACACAGGAAAAGACAAGACTAAATACAGGGAGGGGTAATCACAAGAGCAGGGGAGGAGAAACACAAGGGCCACAGGTGAACACAATTAGACAACTAGACACACCAGGGAAACTAACAACAGAAGGAAAAACACAGGGAAAAGGACCAGACAATAAACCAGGAAGAAAACAAGGGAGAACAGCAAAATAAACCCAAAACAAGACATACAAAACGTGACATAACACAATAATCGTAACACAGATGTTGTTTTTTCTCTGTCAGTTGTACTGTTCTGTAGGATAATAATTTAAGAGTGAATCTATATGCTTACTGCCTGAATCTGATTTATGGTTTTCACTTTCTTTGGTTCATTTGTTCTGTTTTTAATTCAGTAGGTGATCCTGTATGTTCATAAAATAGTGAGCTTAACTGTGTGTATTAAACTAAAACGGAGCGTTTTCTGTCAGCTCAGATTTTATTTCTGATTTTTAAAACTGTAATATGTGCTCATGTGTTTCAGTGTTGTTTAGGCTACTGCCTGAATATGCTGAATGAAAAGTAGGTTTTCCCATCGATAAAATCTCTTAGCAGAGGACACATTTGTAATTTGCCTTCTTATTTTATGAGGTTACATTGTAATCCAAAAGGAAAGTAATCAGGTTACTTACATTATGTAATAATTAGATTAGAATATATATTTTTGTACAGGTAATAGGGTTAGGGTTATTTATAATGGAATGTTTTTTTAACTTAACTCTCCAAACCCTCATTGTGAATATGGAAACATTTAAATCCACTGATGAATTCCAGTACTAGCAACGGAGCCTGTGATGCTTGATACTGAGCACTAGATGGTGATGTAGACAAAATCAACAAATAAGAGCATGTGTGTAAGGAACAGCACAAAACAACAGGCTGAATATAACCATTTTCCTCTAGAACTATCACAAAGCCTTTGCTCAGTACATTATGTGCAGTCACATATCCCTGCAAGTTGGAAAGATGTATGCATTATTTTAGGTAAGCTCAATTGTTTTGATATGATAACTTGATAGACTGTTGTATAAGTGTGGAAATGTGTGCTTTGACAGTCAGAGGAGGAAGAAGAATTATGGTGTAATGAATACCACTACCAAAATGAATGAGTCCTGCATTCAAAATCTCCCTTAAGTGTGTGTTTAAGGCACACTATTTGGGCTGTGAAGGTTAAATTGTTATTTCTCGCCATTAATCTGGAAACCTCAACGTGTTAAAAAATTCAAGCGAATTAAACAACATTAACAAGTTTGACTCAAACCTCCTTCTGAGATTCTGATTTTTACCATAAATTGGATGGCAGTTAAAAGATGAAATAAGTGCACTCGTTCACTTTACATGCGGTGAAAATGGAGGAAAGGCCTTTCTTTCGAAAACCATACGCCAATTTCTTGAAGTTGCACATAAGTAATAACCAGATAGTGCTTGCAGTTTTGATGAATTTCATACCAACATTATTGAAATCATGATAAATTAAAGTAAAAGAAACCTCAGATCTTTGTACCAGTTTGTTATGCATTTCCTATTACAACACAGCACGTGTATGTGTCTTCTCTACCTCGAAGAAAGTAAATACAAGTCATTTAAACTCGTGATTAATCAGAGAGAGGGGATAACAATTATAGCAGATGTAGGTTGTCCAAAAAAAGGTGCTAAGACAGGAACAAACATTTCGATGGGCAAGAATAGATTAATTCATCCAAAAATACAAGTGGCGACTAATTATTATAGAGTTACTTTAGTGAGTGCGAAAGCGATGTCAGTGTGAATGCTCATATCCTCATCATAAGTCCCTGTTACGCCCATCTTATTATTTTTGGCAGCACCTGCAATATTTTTGACATCTTCTTGGATCCATCTTTATATATATATGTCACATTTTTATCATTTTGATTGTCTATATCGTAATTGTAACACTTTTTTAATAGGAAATGCATGACATGTACTGTCCTGGGAGAGGGATCCCTCCTCTGTTGCTCTGCCTGAGGGTTCTTCAATTTTCCCCCATTAAATATGGCGTTTCTCTGGGGAGTTTATCCTTGTCAAGGGCAGAGGGTTTCATGTTCTGTACACTGTAAATCCCCCTGAGACCAATATGTCATTTGTGGTATTGGGCTTTATAAATAACATTTGGAGTTGATTTATGGTGTTGTGTTTTTCTACCATGTAAAGTACGAATGAGCGATATGGACCAACAGCATCTATAGAAAGCTCAGTAAGCTCTGCTCAACATAACACTGTTCCCCAGCATGAGACCCTGATCCACTCAAAAGGACACTCTCAGTCACCACGGCAACCGTTTCTATAGCGTAAAGCCAGGCCCAGTGCGTCAGGTATGTAATCACACTTTTATAGAAAGCTGGAGTGTGACTCATACTTAATAACTCAACCATCTACCCTTTTACATGCCTGTCAATCCTCAAGAGATGGAAGGAACGCTTTAGACTCAGATTTGACTGGTTATGTCTTTGAGAAAATTAGTAAGACACATTTTTGACACAGATCCTTAAACAGGACACCTACTCTATGTGCTGCTGTTCACTATAAGTGTGATGGGGATATAAGAAAGGCATCCAACGGAGTCAAAATGGAATGGATCTTTTGATTTTATTACAGAAAGTATTTTTACTGAGTAGCACCCAAAACTGTGGTGGGTCGGGTAGCAGTAGCTCATTCTGTATGTACTTGGCTTTGGATAAGGGTAGCCGGTTCAAGTTCCGATTGGACCAAAACAAATTATGTTGGTAGCCTGAGAGTTGCCAGTTTGCCTCCTTGGCACTGCCGGGGTGTCCTTGAGCAAGGAACCGCACCCACAACTGCTCCCTGGCACCGGAACACTGGCAGTCCCTTTGCTCTGCCACCTCTCCATTAATGTGTGTCTTTAGTTCCTGTTTGTGTGTTTGTGTATTACAGGTCTATCTATGTAACTGTGAAAATAACGCCTGAAGAACTGAATTTCCCCTCGGAAATTCTTAAAGGTGATCTTAATTTTAAGTAGACAATGGAATTTCTGATACATTTGTGGTATTTGTCTGTTTCACTCTGATATACATCCTATAAATGAATGTGTGGAGACTGCTTCCATTTCACTGTGACTATATAGCTATTGTTGAAACCAGGAAGCTAACCGCGCTTAAGCCAGTTAGCATGGTGGTCATAACAACGGCAATCCCCACTGAAATCTGGAGAAGGACACATAGAATGCAGGATAAACCAAAGAGACAACGGAGTAGAGCTATGTCTAGATTTATAGAGAAAAAGAGATACAGTATTTGCCGTATCGTCCCCTCTCATCAAGGGGTCTTTTATACATAAATATGTGTCCCCGGTGTGTCAGGGAACTCACAAAGTCTCAGAAAACAAAACCCTCTCGTTTCCTTCATACCCAAATCTCTAAAAACGGGGTTACAACGGAGCTGATCCAGATTTGCATCCAATATGATGTAATATCGGAAATATGGGCTGGCTTTACGCCAACGGCCCGATCAGAAACGTTGCTATCAGAAACAATGTGCAACATGTTTTGTTCGTAATATGGTCTTTGTTTACATTAGCAAGTATCACTAACACTCAGAGCTAACCTGTAGCCTACTGGAGAAAGTATGTGTAAAAAAAGCAGGAAATAAAAAAGGAACTCACCTTGTAGTAAACCTGCAAGAAAAAAAACATTTGAGCTCCATACTTTTTCAGAAATAATCCTTGAAGTAGTTTGGACAACCCAGTCTCACGGCATTTCGTGTTATAGTCAGGGGTACACATAACTGGTACACAGGTACGCATGCGCGGCAACAATCTGAAATGCGTACCGTCACTTGTGTCACAAAGCGCATTTGCGTTCCGACGTACTTGTGAAGCTTTTCAAGAAGGCGGTTAGATCACCGGACGACAGAGTCGGTCTCCGTGTGCACAGACAGAGCTGCTTTTAACGTTGGTCTGTACAACAGAGTTGTGCCGAAACTACGCCAACCGCCCCCCCCCCCCCCCCCCCCCTGTTGACGCTCACGATACAGAGGGCTTCATCAAATAACTTTGAGTGGAGCCAGAAGTTGGAGTACCAAACACTGACTCCAGGTACTCATCTGAGTACCTGACTGAGAAAGTTATGTGCACCCCTGGTTATAGTCACGACAATTTAATCTATTGATTCGTGTTCACCAACACAATTTTCCCCTTTTTTTCGTGTCACACAGAACGATTTTAAAAGCAATGTATTTATGTTGGTAGTATGTTTCGTGCCTGCAGCACGTCTTTTTGTCCACACAGGAGGAGAGGGTAAAGAGCAGAAAGTGGAGCCAAACTAACTGGGTAAGACCTAGAAAGCCTTTTCCACGACCCAGCATGCTCTTGGTTGACGTCACAGGAAATTAACTCTCAGGTTAACTCATCAACAAGACTGAGGGGTCCATCGTGACAAGCTGTTGCACTTGCCTGGGGGAATGCAGTAAAGAGAGCAGGACTCAGGTGAGAGGAGTGTGTAGCATTATCTACAACTGCATGCATGCCATTGTAGAATTCAGTGTTGCAGAATGAAAATAAAAGATCCTTGAATCCTTTAATCATTTATGAGCATGAAACTGTTGGAAATGATCACACTGATTTCACTGTATGAAACTTGTATGAGGAATGACTTGCTAGAAAGGATTTTCCTCTATTTTTAGCTTTGCATTTTGTTACGAAGTCCCATTTCTTCTATTTAGAAATGGGACTCTCCCTCTGTCTCTCTCTGACACACAACAAAGGTTTGTCCTGGACCATGTATGTCAATTTGTCCCGCCCATGGGTGTGTGTGTGTGTGTGTGTGTGTGTGTGTGTGTGTGTGTGTGTGTGTGTGTGTGTGTGTGTGTGTGTGTGTCAATCAATCAATGTTTATTTATATAGCCCAATATCACAAATGTTACATTTGTCTCAGTGGACTTCACAGTTTGTACAGAATATCAGTATGACAATACGACACCCTCGTCCTTAGACCCTCACATCGTACAAGGAAAAACTTCCAGAGAAAACCCACAGTTTAAAGGGGAAAATGGGAGAAACCTCAGGGAGAGCAACAGAGGAGGGATCCCTCTCCCAGGACGGACAGACGTGCAATAGATGCCGTGTGTAAATTGAAAAGATAATACATTTGCAACATAGGTAGTCCAAATCTTTGGAAATGCATGTGTGTATAATAGGAAGATGAATCCACGAGTATATCCATCCAGGACTTATGATCCAGGACCACAGCCACGACTCAAGATCCAGGACTCGCAATCCATGACACAGGACCGCAGGATCCTCCATGACTCCGGAACCCGGCGTATATAGACACCAAAAAGAAAGAAATTTGGGGAAGCTGGGTTAATCGGAACATGAGAGTACACAGGTATAGACAGAGAGAAGGAAGAAGTAAGATGTCCCCCGACAAACTAAGCCTATATCAGCAAAACTAGGGGCTGAATCTAATCAGCCCTAACTATAAGCTTTATCAAAGAGGAAGGTCTTAAGCACACTCTTAAAAACGGATAGTGTGTGTGTGTGTGTGTGTGTGTGTGTGTGTGTGTGTGTGTGTGTGTGTGTGTGTGTGTGTGTGTGTGTCCTCTTCAGGACCGTGGAGTCTGATAGAAGAAGTCAGAGTCAGCCCTGAGGGAGGATGCCTGCTACTAGAGTTTGCTCTTTGGAGGAGAGTGCTCTAAGAATGTGATTGTGTGTGTGTGTGTGTGTGTGTGTGTGTGTGTGTGTGTGTGTGTGTGTGTGTGTGTGTGTGTGTGTGTGTGTGTGTGTGTGTGTGTGTGTGTGTGTGTGTGTGTGTGTGTGTGTGTGTGTGTGTGTGTGTGTGTGCCGGTCCATCTTAGGTTTTTTACTTCCCCGGAGAACAACTTTTGTGGAGATTAACAAAAAAAAACTCTTAACATTGTCATTCATGAAGTCCTGATCGCGGCTTAACTAAAAAGGTGAGCTAATAGTGCAGGACACGTTTTAAAGAGGTCATACCCTGTTCATTTTCAGGAGATATTTGTATTTAGTGTCTCTACTGTAAAATGTTTCAATGCTTTAATGCTCAAAAATCTCTTAATTTTGTCATACTGGCTGTACTGCAGCACTTCTTTTCACCCTCTGTCTGAAACCAGAGCCCAGTCTGCTCTGATTGGTCAGCTGACCAGTTCTATTGTAAGTGGTCAACCACTTAAAGATCATGTACAATGTATTGGAGCACTAGCCAATAGAGGCACACGTGTTACATAATGATGTCACTATGTTACAGAAGCAAAAAAAGGAGTGCAATAGAGACGTTTCAGGTAGGGGGAGTGTGTGGGGGAGATACTCCCTCTAGGGGGAACTCTGGAATTGTAGCCTTTGCAGACCATTTACATGCACACAAACTTATAAAACACATTACAGGAAAGGTAAAACCTTAAAAAAATGTAGGGCCCCTTTAAATTCTTCACAACAACCTAGTTGTGAATCCACACCAGAGTTACTGCTGCTCATTCAGTTATGAAATCACTCCATGTGTGTATGCTGTATTTGCATAATACTAGCAGGAGGAACATTTATTGGTCATCTTTTTGAAATAAGTGACACATGACTTTACAGTGTTAGCGGAACGCATTTACTCTGGTAACACAGCACAGTGCATTATCCTAATACAGTTTATGTCACTGATGTCCTATTGCAAGTGTACAGTGTTGACTTGCATGGATTATTCGGCATTAGTTTGCCCACACTGGGTTTGGTGCAGGATTAGTCAACTCACTTGAGCGGGAAGGCAGATTTTCACAGTCATTATCTCATACTCTCTCTCTCTCGCTCTCTCCGACTATGTCCATCTCACTGTCACTGTAAGTCATGTGCACACACACACACACACACACACGCACACACACACACACACACACACACACACACACACACACACACACACACACACACACACACACACACACACACACACACACACACACACACACAGCTCCCATCCCCCATTCTACAATCACAGGGCAACGTACATCCTACACAGATGTGAATGCGCACAGATGTGAATGCGCACATCACTCACTGACTTCAATCTGGAGCCAAATGTTAGATTGCCTGAGCAACATCATGCATTTTAATATTACATTATTTTCCTTTCTTAACTATGAATGATAAAATATATCGATGACATGACATCTCTCGCCAATCTGAGGTAACCTTTGCATTTGATTGAATCCAAACATCCATGTGGTTAAAAAAACACACAGTATTAGTGTATTTTTTAATAATCTGAATCTGAAATCTTTAAATTGTTCCCATAGTGGCAGTCGCTCAAGATAATAATAAAAATAAATAAAGATAAATACAAAAATAGAACAAAAACACTATACAGACAACATTTAAGTAAACTGTCCAGAAAATCATCAATAATCAAATGAAAAAAATATTTGTATGCACCAATATATATTAAACACAATCATCTATGTGCATACTGGCCATCTCTAACGGCTTAAATGCAATATCATTACATTCTAAATGTATTGAACAGAAGTCTCTATATGGCATCGCACTCTCTTCTGAGAAACTGAAAGCATGTAGTTATGAATTAATGGTGCTTATTTTGAGATGCCATTAATGCTAATGTACATGTCTGTGTGTGGGTGTGTGTGATTGCTGACGCTAAAGAAGGCCTGTTCACACAGATTCGCCTCCCACCACCTGCAGCTCCATGTCCCTTCACATGCTGACCGATCTCTTTAAAGAGAAACGTTCATCAGTGCATGCTATACTGTCTGAGATTTATATTGCTGCGAAATGTTCTGCCTGCATCCAGCAACTTCACCTAATCCAAAAAGTATATCAGTTAGATATTTAATTATAGGAGGAGTTACGGTGGCCGACAACGACAAAAACAATTACATTAGGAAAAACTTTCAAAAACAATGCAAATATAAAAACACAAATAGGCCAAACTCGTGCAGTGTTTACTAAAAGCGCTGCATAAACGAAACTAATAAAATGTCCAATACGTTTTTTGGGCCGTTGTAGTGCATTAGAAGTTGGATGTATAGCACTGATGAACTTTTTTTTTTTATATCAATGTTTTTTTTCGACTGTAAAAAGCTTTCCACGCCTCACAATCTCAAAACAGATGTAACATTGATTGAGTTGAAAGGCTCGGTCAACTTGTTGAAAATGTATTTGCTCTGCTCAGTTTGCGACGTATTTCCGAAATCAATCTTTTTGCTGTTTGCTGTTTTTTTATTTATCAATAATTAATCTACCGAGGGCTGGGGTCAGAGACTCAGGATATAGTAGAAGAATGTGACAGATCTTTTGACAAAATATGAAACATGTTTTTATTTCAGTGTCACATTTTCATCTCGAACTCTAAGACAAGACATGTTTTTTTGGAACGGGAAGAGAGGGTGGGTCGCGAAATTGAAGACGAATGTGGCCAAATATGTTGACTCTGTATAAATATCTTACCAGGGTTTTTGAAGTGTGTTAGAGTCGTAGCCCTGCTCCCCAAGGCAAGGAAAGGCAAGGCAAGGCAAGTCAAGTTTATTTATATAGCACCTTTCAACACAAGGCAATTCAAAGTGCTTTACAAAAAATGAAAGACATTAAGAAAATAGCATTTAGAATCAGTCATTAAAAAGCAAAGATATTAAAACAAACATTAAAAGAAAAAATACATGGATAAAAGCTACAGTGCAGTTTAAGAAGTGAATAGTTCAATCAAAAGTCTTTAGCCTGGATTTAAAAGTAGTCAGAGTTGCAGCGGACCTGCAGGTTTCTGGGAGTTTGTTCCAGATATTTGGAGCAGAATAACTTAACGCTGCTTTACCATGTTTAGTTCTGACTCTGGGGACAGAAAGCTGACCCGTCCCTGAAGACCTGAGCTGAGAGAGATCTGGATGGTTCATAATTTAGCAGGAGGTCAGAAATGTATTTTGGGCCTAAACCATGCAAAGTTTTATAAACCAGCAGGAGTATTTTTAAATCAATGATTTGACACACAGGAAGCCAGTGTAAAGACTTCAGAGCTGGAGTGATGTGATCCACTTTCTTAGTGTCAGTGAGGAATCGAGCAGCAGCGTTCTGAATCAGTTGCAGCTTTCTGATAGATTTTTTAGTGAGACCTGTAAAGACACCATTACAGTAGTCGAGTCTACTGAAGATAAAAGCATGGACAAGTTTTTCCAAATCCTGCTGTGACATTAGTCTTTTAATCCTAGATATATTCTTTAGGTGTTAGTAGGCTGATTTAGTAACTATTTTAATGTGACTGTTGAAACTCAGGTCAGAGTCCATGACTACACCTAGATTTCTGGCTTTATCTGTTGTTTTGAACATTGCTGACTGAAGCTTAGCGCTAACTTTTATACGTTCTGCCTTGGCTCCAAAAACCATTACCTCAGTTTTATCTTTGTTTAATTGGAGAAAGTTCTGACACATCCAGTCATTGATTTGTTCAATGCACTTACTCAGTGTTTGAATTGGGGCATAGTCTCGTGGTGAAATGGTTACGAACATTTGTGTGTCATCCGCATAGCTATGGTAACTTATGTTGTTTTTCATTATCTGAGCCAGTGGTAGCATGTGGATGTTAAAGAGAAGGGGCCCCAAGATGGAGCCTTGAGGTACCCCACATGTCATATTTGTCAACTCATACCTATAGAAACAAAGTTGTTTCTGTCCTTTGAGTAGGATTCAAACCAATTTAGAACTGTTTCCGAAAGTCCCACCTAGTTTTTCTTGTCGGTCTAGTAATAAGTGTCAAAGCACTGATATCTAATAATACTAACACTGAAGTTCTGCCACTGTCTGTGTTTAAGTGGATGTCATTGAAGACCTTTACAAGAGCAGTCTCAGTGCTGTGGTTTGGACGAAAGCCTGACTGGAACACATCCAACAGTTATTTAAATGCAAGTAATTACTCAACTGTTGAAAAACTACTTTTTGAAGTGAAAAGACTTGTTTACTATATGAAGTAGATCTGAGGCCATGCAATGAAAAACATCTTTGAAAAATCCTGTTGGAATAATATCAAGGCAACAGAAGGAGGATTTCAGAAGTTGAATAATGTCCTCTAGGTTTTTATCATTAATCTGATGGAATTGTGTCATGGTATATGAATTGATTAACACTTGAACACATTTGCTGTACCTGATGCAGAGGCACTGACTACTTGTGTGATTTTCTGAATGTTGTCAGTGAAGAAGGAGGCAAAATCATTGCAGGCCCTGGTGGGTAGAAATTCAGAGGCTACTGACAATGGGGGGTTAGTTAGTCTGTCGACGGTAGCAAACCAGATGATTTACTAGCTAATTTACTGGGATGTTAGCAGGAGCAAGTGTGGAAGAAATATTCCGAGTAAACATTTCCCTAGTATTTTCAGTAAAATATCGCTTTGTGGTTACCTCTTTTTGAACATTTTTGTGAACAGAAATAGAGCTCTCAAAGAAAACACAGGAATGATCAGAGAGTGCAACATCAGTCACCACAACCTAATGCTGCGTTCACACCGGACGCGATGTGAATATTCTTTTCGCTCTAAACACTCAAGTTTTACCGCGGCTTGCAGTTTGTTGCGTCATTCAAAACAGACATACCGTTGACGCGCCACGCCATTGATGGACAGTTGAGGTTGTATACTTCCATGCAAGATCGTTTTGGTTATTTCTGTCCTTGACTATGGAGGATATAACAACTATTGCTGCTTTGTACCTTCTGTGGAAGTCCTACAAATGTAGCAACAAACGCCGTCGTGTCTGGGTTCTTATTCTCCTCCAAGCCAACTCCTTTTTGTTGTGGTCCCGGTAGATATATGACATTATATCGTAAATCTCCGGGAACCCACTCACAGTCACAATGATCATCTCTACCATCTTTACAACTGATCAATAGCAGGACGTCAGAGGGACGTCAGAGGGAATCCCAACGCTGGTTGGCTTTCGCGAGAACACGTCACGTGAATTTGACGCTCAAGTTCAAAATTGAACTCTCGCGTTTGACGTGGCCCCATTCAATCGCCTCAATCGCGTGATTCGTACCGCATCCACCGCTTCATGCGCTGTCGGAGCGAATTCGCTTCTGTCCGCATCTCTGCATTGAATTTACATGTAATCGCGCCGCCCCCTAAAATCGCATCGCGTCCGGTGTGAACGCAGCATTAGAGATATTCAGACCCCTTGAGATAATTAAGTCCAGAGTGTGCCCCTTATTGTGCGTGGGCTCCGTCACATGCTGAGTCAGTCCATAGTTATCAAGAACACAAAACAGTTCTTTAGCCCCTCTGTCCTGGGGGTTGTCAACATGGATGTTAAA
Source organism: Notothenia rossii (assembly GCF_949606895.1). NCBI lineage: Eukaryota > Metazoa > Chordata > Actinopteri > Perciformes > Nototheniidae > Notothenia > Notothenia rossii. Next base: position 62,090,265 of record NC_136909.1, on the reverse strand, counting down.
ATCACCAACAATGACTAGACGGTCAAAGTCAATACACACTAAAGACAGCAGTTCAGTAAAGTCATGAAAAAAGCTTGCACAGTATTTGGGTGGTCTATACTGTGTAGATATTTAGGAACAGAGCTTGAGAGGAGCATTTCAGCTGAAGGGCTACATATTCAAAAGAAGCAAAGTTCCCATCATATGTCTTCCTGCATTGAATGGAATCATTGAACAAAATAGCAACTCCACCCCCTTTCTTATGCATTCTTTCCTGACTCATGAAACTAAAGTTGGGAGGGGGTAATTCGATAACAACAGCTGCAATGTTATTTTGTTCAATCCAAGTTTCCGTTAAAAACATAAAATCGATATGTTACGAAAAAAAGCCCTACGAAAAACATTAAATCCATTACAAATAAATGCTCTCCTCGCTTCTATTGCAAGAAAAGTCACATTTCCCATAATCCTATCCCATCCCAAAATGTGAGGGCAGATTACACTGAAAAAACTGAAAAATGTATTATAATTAAATGTGTGTGTGTACAAATTACACATAATTGTATTAGGTTAGTTTAAAGCAATAATATTAAGTTGAACCTAATATTTTTTATTTAAACCTCACATTTTTGCTTTCAACTAACCTCATGCAATTATGTGTAATTTGTTGACATAATACATTAAATTAAAGTCAACCTTTCGGGTTTTGCAGTGTATGTTATGGAAAATGTTACATTCAATAGTCTTTCGTCTTCTACTAAGCCATATTTATTTTCAGAGTACATGGCCGAAGAAATGCATCAGAGAGGGAGGAGGCTGCAGCTTCGCCTTGCACCCAATGCATCCTGGTACATGTAGGCACCGCCAGGAGAAATCCACTGTCTCAGTCACTGTTGCACACACTTGGGAATGTATTGATTCACCCGATTGAATTTACAATCAACCCTCATTAGACATCTACAAAAGGTGCCGCATTTGAAATTCCAAAATGAAAAAACATATATACACAGAACAAGACAAAACAAGTCCAGTCCTCAGGAGCACAGGTGTGTTTGAAAAATATTTTCCTCACAGTTCGTCCTCCTGCTGTGTTTTGGCTCATTTTGTTGTGATCCATTATGCCTCCTGCCAGAATCACAGTTTGTTGGGAGAAGAATGAGGGTCATCCAGACAGATTTGCCTGACAGTAAATAAGATCATTTATTCATCCTCTTTTTTTTTTGTTTAATCCCAAGATTAAACAAAACCTCTCGTCCAGGTTTCCTTTCCAGATGGAAGGTCTCAGATGGCTATCCCCATACCATCTGGAAAATTATCATCCAATGCTGGCTCTGGAGTTCCAGTTTTACAATTTAGCTATTGTTTTCAATGTTTTGGTAATCCTTTATCATTGAAATTACCATTGTACTTACCAAGGGAAAAAGAGCAGTGATACACAAAGTCTGGCTGAAAAGAAATATGAGAAGTCAGGCAGTTTAAATCCAATACATGTCAAATCAAACCAAAAGCAAGTTCTGTGTGTCGGTGTAAATGGGAAACAAACAAAGCCGCACATCACAGCCGGACAGGGGAAAGGCCATAGTTGTATGAGGATAAAGGCAGTAAGAGCAGGAGGAACCAATTATTAGTACTTTGGGGTTTGAGTTCCGATATATCAACAAAATCTTTCTCCTGAATCGGTGACTGCACCTTTATTGTCATATTTCTTTTGTCTGTTTTGGTCCATGATTCCAAAGCTACACAATAACATAAAACTGTGAAAATGATTTAAAAAAAATATTTTTTAAAACAGTTTAAAACCCTTAAAGAAGTTATAAGTATAAAAACACCAAATAACCCATTGTGGTGCAGTAATTATGTTTTTCTGTCGGTCTACCAGGAAGATATCACCGTAAGGACTCCACAGACTAAAAACAATGTAATTTCTCGATTGGATTTCTGAATTTTGCATTAAATGAGAATATTGGCAAACACACGTTCATAACATAACATAATTTCAACATATTAACATTACTTTTGTAATTGTCGAATTGTAAATGAAATCAAAAGAAGCTAAATGATAATGTTAGGCTATAAACATACTACATCACGGTCACATGACTCCAGTTCAACATCAATTAAAAGCTTTGCATATTTTAGTGGGGTATTTACTGACATATTTGATGCTGTACAAACAAAATGTGAACATTTCTTTAACATGTGTCAACCGCAGATCTTGTTGTGGGCATTTCACAAAAACATTGACTTTGAAAGACGAAAACCAGAATGGCTGAAATGGTAACTAACTTTTTATTTTACACCGAATATGCACCATGAGAAAAAACACGTTTCTTTGTCAGAGCGCTTTTTTTTAGTCCCTGTCCATCAACTCTCCTTTCCTCACCCTCATTTCTATCTTTTATCACAGCCTCCCCATCCCTCTTGCTCTTTATCCCATCCCTCTTGCTCTTTGTCCCCGGAGTGACTTTGCAAAAAGATCTCTTCCAAATATAGAGAGAGTATTCTAACCATCACTACTGGAATAGAGAGTAGAGACGTAAGTGCTGTGGAGAATCCCCAGAGGGAAAACATAGCTGCTGAACAGAGCTGAAGAAAGGCAAAGCGCCTGACCAACACTATTGATCTGGAGGACCTAATTACGACTCTTCTGTACAAACGCACAAATAGCCACATGCCGTCCAATAATTTGAGAAAACATGTGGAACACCCATCTTTTATATGCTGTACAGTACTCAGAAATAGAGTGTTTGCAACATAACAACCATTTATAGACGGGTTGAGACCATTCTTGTTTCTAGGAAGCAGCAGTTGATAAGATAATATCCACTCCCTTTATTTGCTTACTCTAAAGCTTTTTGAAGCCCCACAGGAGCACATGCACAAAAGCAGAGAGAAAAATCACATCTTCTGACTTCCCTTTCGGGATCTACTTTATCAAAAAGCTTTCATTACATCCTCGGGTCTGTAAGATCACAGGCAAAAGTGAGATACCTAGATCTGGAACACAACTCAGTTAAGGCAGGAAAACAGGTGCAGTAATGAGATACAATAGACCAATTGGTACTGTGATTATTGGCCATGGGGAGAAAAACCTGTGTACCGTGGACAGCTCGTGGATCAGTACTCGGGAAAAGGGAAAGTTAAACCAGAACACAGAGTCAAAGAAGACTTACATACATGGTCCTTGTCATTTCATTTTTGAATTTTCTCTTTCCTGTGGTATTTTGTAAAAACACTGTCATTGTGTCATGTCTGGTTTCACTTCCTGTTTTCGCACATGTAATTGTTTGCCATGCCCTAGATCTATCTACCTTAGTTTAAAAAACGCTAGTCGTGTGAAATATAGTTTTTGCTTAAAAGTATCTGCTGGTCTGGTCAGGTAAACGTTAGCATGCCTCCTGTCTAAATCAGAGAAAGGTTTAATTTCTTTGTATTTATTAGCCCATTACATTAACAAACCAACTTCAATGTTGCATACGGTTGCATCTTCAAAAAGGTATGAAGGGACAATTCACTCCTAGCCATTTTCACCCAAATGGCATGGGTAGTTGCTAGCGGACACATTTATTGCTGTATACCTCAATTAATATGCCCTCCGTAGTACACTGTCTTGTCACTATGAACCCTTGGGCAGTGTGTACATTTCGACAGGGTAGCACTTATGCCCTCAAAATAGCACATTTAAGTACAGAAGTAAAATGAGACACAGCATATGGCTTGTCAGATGTACTGCTCAGTCAGTACCCAGTGTGGGGTGAATTATTTTTGTTAGCAGTTCTCAAGACAGCAATATCAAACCGGAATCAGCTTGTTCTGAAAAAGCATATTTGGTTTGTGCATAGTAGCGTTTAAAAAGAAGAGCCCTGGAATGAATATCCTGATTATGTGTAGACTTTGTGTGCAGCTGCACCTAAAATGTCCCAAGTAGATCATTCTGTGCACTCAGTACCTTCAGATGAGAGTACAGTGAAGAGCACATTTGTGACTGTGTGTGCATGCACTGTGTGCACAAATCCGTGTGAATAAAAACAAAAAAACCTGAACAAAACACTCTATAATCTTCTTACAGAGGACAAGATTATTTAACAAGAGGGCAGCAAGGATTTTGTTAATACAACTTTCCTCTCTGAACAAGCTGCAACTAGCGTATGCACTGCTTCACCCTTTCACAGATAAATATGTTTCATACAAACCACTATTTCCTCATAGAGTTCAGCCAAGGTAAACTGCACATACCGTATGTAAATGCAACACAAGCCTCAAACCTCTCTCTCAACAAGATTTAAAATCTGATTACCCAATGGCGACCCACTTAAATGATGTTCATTGCATCACACAAAACAAAAGTACTCCACAGAGGAAACAACCAACTGACACATTTCTAGATCTGTACCAGTTTTAGAGCAAAACATGTTGAGTTTGTTATACAATGGTGTAAGGGTATAGGTCATGATGTCATTAAATCCCAAATAAACTCTTCCCTTGAGGAGACCTAATGTGCACATTCATTTTCAAAGCAATCTGATGGGACTCCCGAGTGTTCAATATAAAACAATTGTGTAACAAATAATCTTAAAAATACAATGTGTAAAACATATGTAAAGTATAAATGAAATAATAATTAAATACATTTAAATGTTATTCATAGTTTTATAATCATGGTTTTACAGGAAAAACAATTATTTCAAAATACCCATTTTCAAATGTCTGTTTTTATTAGTTCCCAATGGCTCCTTTTAATATGACACATTTTATATTACTAACGTCATTCTTCATAATAACATAACTGTTTTATAATATGATGTGACTCTTCATGGCAGTGGTGTTGTCACTGCTCTTACCTTTCAGCCAATCACCTGCCTCTGTTTTACTAGCAAACACATATCAACATCTGCTACCACATTTAGCACGTTAGCTGTTAGCTAAAGCATTAACAATGGAAAAGTTATTCTTTTTCATTTTGACTTAAGATCATATTTATTTTTACATTTTTGTATATTTTCTGGGACTTTTTCAAAAACCAAGCAGTTCATAGACATCAGATTAAAAAAAACGAGAAGAGGTTAACATATTAAAAACCCCACTAAAGATTTTATAAGTTTTCAATGTAATTATTATTTGCCTCTGAGTTGTGCTGATTCAAATCTATAGTAACAAAGAGTCACAACCGTCTCTGTTCCTGAAAGAAAAAGGAGTTGTTCCTTAAGCTTACTGCTGTATTTACCCCCTCCACATTAAAGAGGTTTCTGAGGAGCCCAATGTGCAAAGCTCAATGTGGTTGGCTTAAACAGTATCTGGTAATTCCGACACCTAATTTTTGGTTAATCCAAAAATCGTCAAAGAGGTTTATCGTCAATGGGGCATCCTCTGACGGCAAAAACCATTCAATCAAATTAGCCATGCCCTAAATCATGCATTAAATTGCTAATTGCTGGCTTCTATTTATAGCGTAAAAATATATATGGGATGCTGGTCATAAAGTGTCAAATTAGGACACCAAACGTCTTCATCAAATGATTTACCTACAATTTTTGTCACGTCTATCTTTCAACAAACTTTATAATTATATTCATACTTATAATACCTTGTTATTTTGAGGTAAATGTTTTTTTCTTAATAATCCTTTTAAGACCCTTAACAAGCTCCCATAATTAGTGTGAATGCTGTTTAAAGCATTCCACTATAGTTCTTCAAATCTTTATTCTTCCCCTTATTTCAGCCAATACTTTGGCACTCCATAACTTCAGCTTATTTTCAGCTACAGAAACCATTCAAATATTAAACTATTCAGCCTATTCAGGAATCGATGGGAAACCTTCAACTTTTTCAAAATATTTCACACTTTTTCAAATATTCAGCTTTTTAAACTCTTTTTTTAACATTGAAGTCAATGGGAAGAGCCTTCAAATCAGCCAATACTTTAGCTCTCCATAACTTCAGCTAACTTTCAGCCACAAAAACCCTTCAAATATTAAACTATTCAGCCTTTTCAGCAATTGATGAGAAAATTTCAACCTTTTCAAAATATTTCATACTTTTTGAAATATTCAGCTTTTTTAACTCTTTTTTTAACATTGAAGTCAATGGGAGATACCTTCAAATCCTGTTTTCCTACACCTTGCGCCAAATGCTACTCCTTCCACATACTTTCAGCTAGACACTTCATTCCAACTTTCAAATGATCACAAGACCGTCAGCTATTCAATTCCTATTCAGATTTTTGATATCTTTTAAACATTTTGAGATATTGAATTTAGTTTGGAGCTTAGTAGAGAGGCCTTTTTCAGATTTTAACATTAGAGTGGATGGAGCAGCTTGTTAAGTCTAGAGTGCTTTGATCTCAAAACAGAGTGGAGCAGTGCTTAAAATTCTCCCCCAAAAATGTTTTAAACTTGCCATAATTCCCAAACCCTACACTCCTCAGACATATTTTTTTCATGAAAAACGTAGGAAAACCTCTCCTAGGTTGTAAAATAAAAAAAGATTTAGATTTTTTTTTTAACAAAATGCCTCTTGAGGGCATGAAGGGACAAAAAGTCCAGCGAGCTCCCAATTGATTCCCATTTTAAGAACATCCGGATCTTTCTTCAGAACAGAGTGAAGTGCACTTTAGACAAACTGCTCTCCTCTTCACATTTACCACACAAAACCCCAAAAACATATTTCAGTTCATTGGGAGTAGTAATATTCATTCCGCTTTCGTCTCATTAGTATGCATAAAAAAGTGACAGGTCACACCTCCCCCCATTATGCAAATTAGCTAAGTCCCGCCTCCCCTTTGATCGAGGTGTGAGATCTCAAGTAGGTGTGATATCCCAAGTAGGTGTGAGATCCGTCGATAGGAGGGGGTTGATGTGTATTCACTAGAGATGTTAAGATTCACCGATTCGCATCGGTGCACCGGCATAAACGTTCAAGATGCGAGTGCACCGGTTGAAAGAGTGCACATCGGCTACAGTTTGGGTTGAACTCGCGATGCATCGATTGCGTAGCGTCTTTGCATCGGTAAAAAAACGATTCATTCATATAAAATCCCCTTATCTTGTCAACGTTCAGCAGAGACGATCTTTGATATTTGCTTCGCCACTACGGAGAACGAGAGTCTCAGTTATCAACACACACGGAAGTTGAGGAGAAAGAGAAACACAGCGCACCGAAAAATACCTAGAAATCAAACGTTTGGCAACACTTCGGATTGTTCAAGAAAGACGGTGTAATAGTCATTTATGCTATATAGTTGACCGCAGGTCATGGAGAGTAATAAGGTATCCGTAGACCTTTGTATGAGGTATCTTTATTACTTAACAGGTCTACAGCCATGATACATAGATCCGTCCTAGATGCGGACTTGCATACACACAGTATCACTCCGCAGCCGCACCCCATCAGTAACGTCCTGATGTATGTGCGCGGCACTATTACTACAGACGGTCAACTTGAAAAATCACTCGCAAATTGTTAACGATGCCGAGCCGCTTTAAATTACACAAGTAGTACGAGGAACTTAGCGACGCACATAAAGAGGCGACATGGGGTCTGCGGCTGAAAAGAGAAACCTGAAAGTGAGACATATGAGTTAAATCACTCAGTGAGGTGTTCTGTCAGAGAGAGGTGTTTAGTTTACAGCAGCCTGTGACGGCCAATAATAATTTAAATGTCTTCCTTACTGTAAGCAGTTATGAAATACCTGTTTGTGAAAGGTTATTTGTTTTCTTTATTGTTCAGATCGAAACCACTGCTTTCTGCTCACTGGTGAGTTAGCCTCTGAGTGTTAAGCACATCAGGCTGGCAGCTATATGGGCATTGCTCTATGGTAGCTGTTATTTGCACATTGTTAATCATGAGCAATGCATCCTTACATTGTTTAACTGTGAGGTGTTATACAATTGTACTCTGGAGAGCTTTTAAAGGTACAAAAAATAAACGGCATGATGGGATGTGCAGTACCAAATATGTAAAGCACTTTTTTGTTAATGTATGATTTGCTGCATATAAGGAATAAAACAAAAATCCTCTGTCGTACCATATTGAAGTATCATTATTTTTGCATCGTGTTGAATCGCATCGTATCGCCCCGAATCGCATAATGTTGAATCAAATCGTATCGAACTGTATCGCAACAGGGGTGAATCGTATCGTATCGCATCGCCTGGTGTTTCAAAGGTATCGTTAATGTATCGTATCGTGGCAACGTATCGAGATGCGCATCGCATCGGCCTCAGTGATGGAGATGCACATCCCTAGTATTCACAGGTGTGAAAAGCACCCACTGTTGCACCTTATGGTGTATCATAAAAAATGTTTCAATCATATTAGTATGCATAAAAAGTGACAGGTGGGCCCGCCCCCAAGTCTATTAAAACAAAATGCCGCTTCCATCACATTAGTATGCATAAAAGTGACAGAAGGGCCCGCCCCAATTATGTGATGTCAGAAGACCGAGGGGGTGGAGTGAGATAAAAAAAAAAGAACCCCGTGCAGATAAAAAGCCAGTCATTTACAATCATCAAGTCATCTTTCCAAAAAGAAAAAATGGCCAAGAGACGCCTCGATATGGGTTTAATCAGCGAGGGGCCTGTGACAACTTACCGCCATCTGTCCGGAGCGCCAATCAAGAAACGGATGCAGTATCTGTGCCGGGTTCAAACAACTCCGGTCGAAGATCTTGAAGAGAAATGGCTTCTGGAAAATGAACATGTTTGGGGATACGTATTCAACTATATGGCGAATGAACAGCATTTCTACAATTTGAAGAATGGAGAAACGTATGGACCCCACAGTGTTAAAGCGACGTTGACCTCAACAGATTGGGGCTGTGTTAACTCTGGTGTCTTCCAGAGATCTCCACGCAACCATTGTATCGGAAGAAGTAGTGCATCAAGAAAATACTGTGAAACCAGCGGTGTACAAGATATTTGCAACAAAAAGCAAAGAAACGCAAACAAAAAGCGAGATCAGAGAAGAGTTTTCACCGTTACCCCTCAATGTGGAGGAAGAAGAAGGAAATATCCCCCCGCCGCCAGAAGTGAAAAGAGTCCTGACAAGCACCGTCTGGGAAACTAAAAGCGGACCATCTGGGCGATGGTATTACCGCGCAAGCCGTTTGCTAACGCAGGGGGGAGGGGTTCTCTCTAAAACACAGTGTCCTGCCATCTCTCTCTGTTTCTGCTGATGTGTAAAATATACAAAATAACGTTTTATATACTTACTCTCTTGTAAAAAGGTGATGAAGTTTGTAGCGTAAGCCAGCCATCAGTGTTCTAGTTTTAAGGATCGAAGGATCCAATGTATTTTTAAATGGAGCAGAAATAGAACTATTCTCCCAGTGCAAGTATCTTGAACAGAGAGTGTCATATTGGACTCGCACTTGACTTTTTAAGAAACATATCCAGAAAGTATCCAATACCATTAAATTCAACTTGCAACATTTTAAACAAATTAGACCTTTTTCTTAACTGTCAATGCTGCAAAGTCATACCTCCACTGTATGATTCTATCTCACATTGAATACTGTTTTACAAACTGGTCGTTTGCTTGTGCCACACACCTGAAACCCATAGAACAGCTGTTCAAGAGAGCTATCCAGGTGTTTGACAGAAAGCCACAGTCATACCACCACTGTACCATCCTTGAATATGCTGCTCATGCTCTTTCTGCATATCATGTATTTATTTTTGCTGTATGTATATATATAAATGTCATGTTCTTATATGCTGTATGTGACGGGACTATAGATGGAAATTAGCTCAAAGCTAAAATCCGGCTCATTTACACTTGTAAGCATTATATTTGTTTTAAAGTGTTCATCAATGTGTTCATCACTACGGTAGCCCTGAAGAAAATTAAACATTAAAATATGTTATCGATGTCCCTGTTTACTATGTTTTTGGTAGCTCTTAACAAAACAGAATTTTTGTAAAAGACTGCGACTCTAAAAGGCAAGTTTGTGATTTTAACACTGTTTCGATGAAACAATACATTATACAATATTACGACTTTTTGACATATTTTTAACACAATCCTTTTTTTGTTGTTGTAGGGCTTCAAGATATTTTGCATGTCATGCATAAACACGGTGTCATCTTTTCCTTGAAACTGACGTGCTGCCCGTTTTACAAAACAAGTTATTTTTCTGCTTCTTCATCCTCTGAATTTTCCTCCCCCGTCCCTCTTCCTTCAGCCAGCACAACAAGAATCAAGGTGGATCTGTGAAATGAAACACCTCTTCCCAAAGCGTGACTTCCCTATTGAGAGCATGCGTCTAGGGCAGTAGGGTCTAAACCAATTGGCCAGATATACTAACATGCAGAACGTACGGTATGTTTGAAGACTAACCATTTATCCAGTTCAAGCTGTGTTTAAGATGTGACATTGCGCTCTGACTATTTCCCGTAAAATGGGGACAAACTATTACTTATTCTTAAATTTGACCTCTTGCTGCTTGGTTGAAATTGATAGATGAAAAATAACTTTAAAAAAAAAAGACTCAAACAGTGAGGGACATTATACTGGTGAAAAAACTCTCAATTCTACAGATGACTCCCCCCATTCAACGCAAAAAGTCCCTCCCTCCACTCAGCAAAGCATATAAAACTAAGGACCCCACTAAGACGACAGTTTGAAAACTAGCTATGGATCTGAGAAAAAACAAGTCTGATGTAGCCTACCCTTATTATCACCAGGATAACGGATATGGGCTTAATGAATGGATGTTACAAAGTAGGGGAGAGGATGTTCCCGAAGAAGAGCTCTCCTCTATATCATATCCATGTAAGGTCTTTAGGACAAAAGGGGACTATGATAACATGACATATGAAGAATATCTTTCTTTAAAAGATGGTATTATAGATAACCTCTATAGAAACAATATATCTCATACCACTCGCCAAGATCGCAAACGACATTTAGCAGATAGGAAAAGCAAAAGTAAAGAAAACCGAAGAAAATAAAAAGCAAAATGAAAAGGAGAAGAAAAATGAAAAGCAAACGCAGAATGCGAATGAAAAGAAAAGGGACCATAGGATGGAAAACGAAAAAGACAAAAAGAAGGAAGGTGAAAAGAAAAAGGAACAAAGTGCAGAAATGTCAACTAACTATAGAGGATGGTGTTTTAGACCCATTACCGAATCATAATAATCTTATAGATCAGCTACCGCTAACCGACTGTTGCGAATGTGTTGAACAAATACCAAAAGCAATGGCAGAGCTTTGCTTCAATATAATGAGAGAAAAAGCACGATACTACGGAATTGCCCAAATTGGAGACAGTGCCAGAGCATGTATTAAAAGACTGTTGGAGGATCTCTATTCTAGTGTCGGTTGCCATTACATCGAAGGATATGCCAAAACGTGTGACGACATAGACAAAGCTTTTGAAAACAATTATATGGTACCTGTCCTTACAGCTAAACAAATCCTATGCCAGGTATTCAACAGACAACAAGAAGCACAAGAAGCCCCAGAAAGGATTACATTCAGAGCTAATAATGGTGAAACCGAAGAACAAGCAAAGCAGATTATAATCGTTGCGGGTGAAAGGATAGAGAATTTGCAAGTGATGTTAATGCATTTATCTGATATAAAAAATGCATTTGTTTACTTCCAAGAGACCCCTAAACATCTACTTGGGCAATGTGAATTGAACGATAAAACGATCACTGTAAATGAAAGGCGGAGAGAAGCAGCAGTGCAAATCGTTAAGTCTATTACCTTGTATGCACTACGACATTAACTTGGTAAAATGTAATATGTTTTTCTGAAAATGGGGTGAATGTTGTGTTTTCAATTAAGCAACCAAAACAAATGAAAATGTGTTTTATTTTTGCTTTCATGTATAGTAATAGTATTGTAAACGAAACATTTAAAGTGGTCCTGGAATCTTCATTTTCCGAAACATTCTGTAACATTACCAAAGTAATGAAACAAACACCAAAAGTGTACCATGTGCTCTCATTGTATGCTCTGTTTGTAGATGTAATGCATCTTTGTGTCAAAAACAGCATACACATGAATATTTTGACTGAAGTGAAAAAACTTCATAAGGATATTTCCAGTAATCTGGGGAATTCTAAGCTGGAGACAGTCCTGGGGATGTTACAAGTATAACTATTGAATTTGTGTTTGAAAAAATAAAAATGTAAATAGGAGATACAAAAGAAAAAAAAATTACATTTTAAAAACTGTTGTCTTCATTATAGCAAGGGGAGCGTGTCTGATACATGTTTATTACAGTCCTTCACATACTTGTCTTCATTATAACAAGGGGAGGGTAACAGGGAAGATGTATGATACAAGTGTATTGAAACGTGCGTATTATACCCCCACAGAAACACAGAAACACAGAAACACGGAAACACAGAAAAAACATTGAAATACTGAAACAACACAGAAACACTGAAAAAATAGAAACACCGAGACACAGAACCACAGAGACACAGAAACACAGAAACACAAAAACACAGAAACACAGAAAACACCGAAACACAGAAACACAAAAACACAAAAAACACTGAAACACCGACACAAAAACACTGAAACAACGACACACCGAAACACAGAACCACAGAAACACAGAAACACAAAAACACAGAAACACAGAAAACACAGAAACACAAAAACACTGAAACACCGACACACAGAAACCCAGAAAACACAGAAACACAGAACCACAGAAACACAGAAACACAGAAAACACAGAAACACAAAAACGCAAAAACACAAAAACACAGAAAACACAGAAACACAGAAACACAAAAACACAGAAACACAGAAACAGAAAAACACAAAAACACTGAAACACCGACACACAAACACCGAAAACACAAAAAACAGGCTTGTGTGCTAGTATGGTTTTTGAATAAACACATCAGTATTTTAAAAAGTCGATGGGAGGTTGATACAATTTGACTTTTTAAAATACTGATGTGTTTATTCAAAAACCATACTAGCACACAAGCCTGTTCTTTGTGTTTTCAGTGTTTTCAGTGTTTTCGGTGTTTGTGTGTCGGTGTTTCAGTTCAATTTTTATTTTTTCACACACAAATTCAATAGTTATACTGATTGTAACATCCCCAGGACCGTCTCCAGCTTAGAATTCCCCAGATTACTGGAAATATCATTATGGAGTTTTTTCACTTCAGTCAAAATATTCATGTGTATGCTGTTTTTGACACAAAGATGCATTACATCTACAAACAGAGCATACAATGAGAGCACATGGTACACTTTTGGTGTTTGTTTCATTACTTTGGTAATGTTACAGAATGTTTCGGAAAATGAAGATTCCAGGACCACTTTAAATGTTTCGTTTACAATATTATTACTATACATGAAAGCAAAAATAAAACACATTTTCATTTGTTTTGGTTGTTTAATTGAAAACACAACATTCACCCCATTTTCAGAAAAACATATTACATTTTACCAAGTTAATGTCGTAGTGCATACAAGGTAATAGACTTAACGATTTGCACTGCTGCTTCTCTCCGCCTTTCATTTACAGTGATCGGTTTATCGTTCAATTCACATTGCCCAAGTAGATGTTTAGGGGTCTCTTGGAAGTAAACAAATGCATTTTTTATATCAGATAAATGCATTAACATCACTTGCAAATTCTCTATCCTTTCACCCGCAACGATTATAATCTGCTTTGCTTGTTCTTCGGTTTCACCATTATTAGCTCTGAATGTAATCCTTTCTGGGGCTTCTTGTGCTTCTTGTGGTCTGTTGAATACCTGGCATAGGATTTGTTTAGCTGTAAGGACAGGTCTTCAAAAGCTTTGTCTATGTCGTCACACGTTTTGGCATATCCTTCGATGTAATGGCAACCGACACTAGAATAGAGATCCTCCAACAGTCTTTTAATACATGCTCTGGCACTGTCTCCAATTTGGGCAATTCCGTAGTATCGTGCTTTTTCTCTCATTATATTGAAGCAAAGCTCTGCCATTGCTTTTGGTATTTGTTCAACACATTCGCAACAGTCGGTTAGCGGTAACTGATCTATAAGATTATTATGATCCGGTAATGGGTCTACAACACCATCCTCTATAGTTAGTTGACATTTCTGCACTTTGTTCCTTTTTCTTTTCACCTTCCTTCTTTTTGTCTTTTTCGTTTTCCATCCTATGGTCCCTTTTCTTTTCATTCGCATTCTGCGTTTGCTTTTCATTTTTCTTCTCCTTTTCATTTTGCTTTTTATTTTTCTTCGGTTTTCTTTACTTTTGCTTTTCTTATCTGCTAAATGTCGTTTGCGATCTTGGCGAGTGGTATGAGATATATTGTTTCTATAGAGGTTATCTATAAAACCATCTTTTAAAGAAAGATATTCTTCATATGTCATGTTATCATAGTCCTCTTTTGTCCTAAAGACCTTACATGGATATGATATAGAGGAGAGCTCTTCTTCGGGAACATCCTCTCCCCTAATTTGTAACATCCATTCATTAAGCCCATATCCGTTATCCTGGTGATAATAAGGGTAGGCTACATCAGACTTGTTTTTTCTCAGATCCATAGCTAGTTTTCAAACTGTCGTCTTAGTGGGGTCCTTAGTTTTAGATGCTTTGCTGAGTGGAGGGAGGGACTTTTTGCGTTGAATGGGGGGAGTCATCTGTAGAATTGAGAGTTTTTTCACCAGTATAATGTCCCTCGCTGTTTGAGTCTTTTTTTTTTTAAAGTTATTTTTCATCTATCAATTTCAACCAAGCAGCAAGAGGTCAAATTTAAGAATAAGTAATAGTTTGTCCCCATTTTACGGGAAATAGTCAGAGCGCAATGTCACATCTTAAAGACAGCTTGAACTGGATAAATGGTTAGTCTTCAAACATACCGTATGTTCTGCATGTTAGTTTATCTGGCCAATTGGTTTAGATCCTACTGCTCTAGACGCATGCTCTCAATAGGGAAGTCACGCTTTGGGAAGAGGTGTTTCATTTCACAGATCCACCTTGATTCTTGTTGTGCTGGCTGAAGGAAGAGGGACGGGGGAGGAAAATTCAGAGGATGAAGAAGCAGAAAAATAACTTGTTTTGTAAAGAACGTCAGTTTCAAGGAAGAGATGACACCGTATTTATGCATGACATGCTAAATATCTAGAAGCCCTACAACCACAAAAAAAAAAAAGTACAAGTATATTTTGTTAAAAATATGGCAAAAAAGTCGTAATATTGTATAATGTATTGTTTTATCGAAACAGTGTTAAAATCACAAACTTGCCTTTTAGAGTCGCAGTCTTTTACAAAAATTCTGTTTTGTTAAGAGCTACCAAAACATAGTAAACATCGCAATTATTCCCAAAATAAACTGGGAATGGGGACATCGATAACATATTTTAATGTTTAATTTCTTCAGGGCTACCGTAGTGCACATTGATGAACACTTTAAAACAGAAATAATGCTTACAAGTGTAAATGAGCCGGATTTTAGCTTTGAGCTAATTTCCATCTGTAGTCCCGTCACATACAGCATATAAGAACATGACATTTATATATATACATACAGCAAAAATAAATACATGATATGCAGAAAGAGCATGAGCAGCATATTCAAGGATGGTACAGTGGTGGTATGACTGTGGCTTTCTGTCAAACACCTGGATAGCTCTCTTGAACAGCTGTTCTATGGGTTTCAGGTGTGTGGCACAAGCAAACGACCAGTTTGTAAAACAGTATTCAATGTGGGATAGAATCATACAGTGGAGGTATGACTTTGCAGCATTGACAGTTAAGAAAAAGGTCTAATTTGTTTAAAATGTTGCAAGTTGAATTTAATGGTATTGGATACTTTCTGGATATGTTTCTTAAAAAGTCAAGTGCGAGTCCAATATGACACTCTCTGTTCAAGATACTTGCACTGGGAGACTAGTTCTATTTCTGCTCCATTTAAAAATACATTGGATCCTTCGATCCTTAAAACTAGAACACTGATGGCTGGCTTACGCTACAAACTTCATCACCTTTTAACAAGAGGGTAAGTATATAAAACGTTATTTTGTATATTTTACACATCAGCAGAAACAGAGAGAGATGGCAGGACACTGTGTTTTAGAGAGAACCCCTCCCCCCTGCGTTAGCAAACGGCTTCGGCAGTAATACCATCGCCCAGATGGTCCGCTTTTAGTTTTCGAG
>NC_136909.1:62051659-62069159 GCF_949606895.1 Notothenia rossii | reverse complement strand
ATACACCAACACAAACCCTCCCGAGCTTGAATGACACACAGAGACCAATCGAGGGCATTAGTATGATCTGTATGAAAGTGGCAATGTCGGCAGGCCACGTCATGTAGACAGCCAGTCACCCTCTGTGAGGCAGAGTCAGACCCACATTTGCGCTGCGTTGCGTTCACAATATATACGTATATTGCCGGCGGCTGAGTACCGGCATTTTACTGAGTACCGGCACCTTGCCGGTACTCAGTAAGAAGTGCCGGTACCACATGGGTACAAATCAGAAGTTCCGGTACTGCGTACCGGTGAGTACCGGCCCAATTCAAGCACTGCCTGTCAGTGTGTCGGTGGAGGAGTGTGGTCTGGCTGTGGGGGCTGTGGTGGGATATGGCAGAGTTAAATCTGCCTCCCGCATGAACAGTGCAGTGGTTATTTGTTTAGACTGCACGGAGAAAGCTAACCAGCTGGTGGAGAGCGGGCTAGTGACGCTGTTACCCGTGCTACCCCTTGTCACTCCAGCTAAAAAAGTAATCATCTCTAATGTACCCCCGTTTCTGAAAAACGAGTTGTTGGAGAGGGAGCTGGCTCGACACGGGCAGCTTGCGTCTCCCATTAAGTTGATCCCCCTGGGCTGTAAATCCCCGCACCTCAAGCACGTTGTGTCTTTTAGGAGACAGGTGCTTATGGTCCTGAAGAAGGATGAAGGGGAACTTAATCTGGCTCTAAAGTTTAAAATGGATGATTTTGTGTATACTGTCCATGTTACGTCTGACATTTTGAGATGTTTTGGTTGTGGAGCGGCAGGACACCTGATCCGCGCGTGCCCGGAGAGGGCGGGTGACGCACCCGTGGTGTCCGCGCTCGCAGCCGGCCCGACGGTGCCTGCGGCGGAGCCGCTACCGGTTGCCTTGTCCACGGCCGGGCCGCCGGTGCTGGGGTCCGCGCCCGCGGCGGAGCCACTGCAGGTCCTTTTGTCCACGGCCGGGCCGCCGGTGCTGGGGTCCGTGCCCGCTGCGGAGCCGCTGCCGGTTGCTTTGTCCACGGCCGGGCCCACGGCCGGGCGCGTGGCGGGAGCGCCGGTGGCGGAACCGCAGGTCAGTCGGTCCGTGGCAGAGCCAACGGTTTCACGCGTAGAAAACAAACAGACAGCCGGTACACACAGTATCACACACACAGACACTCAGGTCACACAGAAAGCAGATAGTGAGCACACTGCAGCCAGAGTGGCTGAGTCTGTTCTAGAGGATGTGGTAATGGATGAGGATTTGCTAAGGTTACCTGTTAAAAGGAAAAACGAACAAGTGAGCAAAGGAAGTGTGGCTCAAAAAGGGAAGGTGCCAAAGAGGGAGTCGCTGTGTTCCTCCTCTCAGCCAGAGGGAGTCTCAGAAGACTCAGAGGACAGTGACAGAGTCATTCTTTGACATCGTTGAGGTAGCAAAGGGAGAGGAGTACTCTTTCCAGAGGATCAGATCCTTTCTGGCGGAAACTAAGGGGTGGAGGGGGGTGAAATTAGATGATTTTTTTACTGATTTGCAGATCTTTCACAATTCTGCCATTCTCATGCGGCGCAAAGAAGCCTTAGGGGAACCTTTCTTCAGCGGCCCAGAGAAGGCTCGGTTAAAGAAGATACTTCAGAGGATTAGAGAGGAAACTGCAAAGAAAGATGAATAAGTACATCTTGGTTTTATTTTTATTTTTTTATTTTTCTTAAGCCAGGTTTTTGATTTTGTTAGGATGCAACTATAATTTCATAATGAGTGACATAAAGATGGGCTCTTTAAACATTAACGGTGCTCGAGGGGATGCTAAGAGAGCACTTTTATTTACTTTATTAGGAAACAAGTGTTTAAATGTGACGTTTCTCCAGGAAACTCACAGTACTGCTGAGAACGAGAGTGACTGGAGGAGGGAATGGGGGGGAGGGCTTCTTCAGCCATAAGCGCAGCAATAGTTGATGGGTTGCCATTCTCTTTGCGAGGGGCTTTACACCCTTCTCCTGTACGGTCGATGAGGTCATCCCAGGACACTTGCTCAAAATAAATGCTGAATTTGAAAAAGTTAAAATATGTTTTATAAATATTTATGCTCCCAGTGTGGGCGCAGAGAGGCTTTTGTTTTTTGAGAAACTGAAACACACTCTTAGCACCTGTGATAGTGAGGAGTATCTGTTCCTGGGGGGTGACTTCAACTACACAGAGAACCCTGTGCTGGATAGGAACCACCAGGAACCGCATGCTGCCTCGAAGAGTGCCTTAATAAGATTAACAGAAAGCTTTGAGCTGTGTGATGTTTGGAGGCACTTCCACCCGGGCCAGCGGCAGTACACGTGGGTGCACTCTAGGGATAACCTGTTGTCTCTGGCTAGGCTGGATCGTGTCTATGTTTTTAATCATCACATTAATGTAAGCAGAAGCTGCTCCATCAGTCCAGTGGGAATCTCTGACCATTCCTCGTACAAGTCTCAGTTTTTATTAATCATGTTAAGTGTAATAGTGGGTATTGGCACTTTAATGCTTCTCTGTTGGCCGACAACCATTTTAAAAATGTTTTTAAATTATTTTGGGAAAACTACCGTTTATCTAAGAGTGAGTACAATTCTCTTCAGCAATGGTGGGATGTAGGTAAAGTGAAGATCAAGCAGCTTTGCCTACAGTACACTTCAATGTCACAAAGGACATGGCTAGATCTCTGAGAGCTCTGGAGAGAGAAGTGGTGGAGCTGCAGGGATTGGCAGACTCCACAGGAGAGCGAGAACATGTTGAAGTTTTCAAAAGTAAAAACTCAGCTCTGTCTGACCTGCTTGGGTTTTCTGCTCAGGGTGCTCTGGTCAGATCCCGGTTTCAGAACATCGTGAAAATGGATGCTCCCTCTCACTTTTTCTTTGGTCTAGAGCAGGGGTCGGCAACCTTTTTGATATGAAGTGCCATTTAAAAAAAAAATTGTTATCAGCGTGCCAACGATCGAGAATTATCAACGGGGGGGGGGGGGGGGGGGTTGAGGAGCTTGACGCTCGTCAACTATAAGCTGCGGGGGAAGAAGTGTGTGGACCTGTCAGCGGCAACTTACCGAATTTAACAAACACATTTAAATAATTGGTTTTAAACGGCATAATAATAAGGACGATCGTCCGCTCTGTGATTCTCCAGAACACACATGTTATGATATTATGGTCATGCAGAGTGAGATGAGATCGATGTCCCTTTAAGAGAGAGAGGGGTGTGGCTTGTGCATGTGTGTGTGTGTGTGTGTGTGTGTGTGTGTGTGTGTGTGTGTGTGTGTGTATGTGTGTGTGTGTGTGTGTGTGTGTGTGTGTGTGTGTGTGTGTGTGTGTGTGTGTGTGTGTGTGTGTGTGTGTGTGTGTGTGTGTGGATGGTAGAGCGACAGTGAGGGAACGTGTGTATGTTTCTGGAAGTGAAATGGGAAAGCAGAAAAACAGAGGTCTGTGATGTATCTTGTGAAACAGAAGAACAGCTAAATAAATGCAACGGCCTCCCAAGAAGAGCTCGCCTCTCTTCAGTCATTTAAGCTAAAGTGGGTTATTGAACCTGAAGCTTGTTGCTTCTGCCCTCCTCGACTACGGTCTGGGAGCCGACAGGAAAGTTCAACACACAAGATGGCCAGTCCGCCCCTTTGTAGCATATTATTTCGATAACAGATGAACAGATCGCCACTGGGCTTTCAACTAAATACACAGCCACGCAAAAACATTTGTACAGCTCCTTATGGGTACTGCAATTAGTGAAGTGCTTTCCTCCGTGGTGAAACGATCAGCACATGGGTTTAATCAGCGAGACGCCTGTGACAACTTACCGCCATCCGTCCGGAGCGCCAATCAAGAAACGGATGCAGTATCTGTGCCGGGTTCAAACACCTCCGGTCGAAGATCTTGAAGAGAAATGGCTTCTGGAAAATGAACATGTTTGGGGATACGTATTCAACTATATGGCGAATGAACTGCATTTCTACAATCTGAAGAATGGAGAAACGTATGGACCCCACAGTGTTAAAGCGACGTTGACCTCAACAGATTGGGGCTGTGTTAACTCTGGTGTCTTCCAGAGATCTCCACGCAACCATTTTATCGGAAGAAGTAGTGCATCAAGAAAATACTGTGAAACCAGCGGTGTACAAGATATTTGCAACAAAAAGCAAAGAAACGCAAACAAAAAGAGAGATCAGAGAAGAGTTTTCACCGTTACCCCTCAATGTGAAGGAAGAAGAAGGAAATATCCCCCCGCCGCCAGAAGTGAAAAGAGTCCTGACAAGCACCGTCTGGGAAACTAAAAGCGGACCATCTGGACGATGGTATTACCGCGCAAGCCGTTTGCTGACGCAGGGGGGAGGGGTTCTCTCTAAAACACAGTGTCCTGCCATCTCTCTCTGTTTCTGCTGATGTGTAAAATATACAAAATAACGTTTTATATACTTACTCTCTTGTTAAAAGGTGATGAAGTTTGTAGCGTAAGCCAGCCATCAGTGTTCTAGTTTTAAGGATCGAAGGATCCAATGTATTTTTTTAATTGGAGCAGAAATAGAACTAGTCTCCCAGTGCAAGTATCTTGAACAGAGAGTGTCATATTGGACTCGCACTTGACTTTTTAAGAAACATATCCAGAAAGTATCCAATACCATTAAATTCAACTTGCAACATTTTAAACAAATTAGACCTTTTTCTTAACTGTCAATGCTGCAAAGTCATACCTCCACTGTATGATTCTATCCCACATTGAATACTGTTTTACAAACTGGTCGTTTGCTTGTGCCACACACCTGAAACCCATAGAACAGCTGTTCAAGAGAGCTATCCAGGTGTTTGACAGAAAGCCACAGTCATACCACCACTGTACCATCCTTGAATATGCTGCTCATGCTCTTTCTGCATATCATGTATTTATTTTTGCTGTATGTATATATAAATGTCATGTTCTTATATGCTGTATGTGACGGGACTATAGATGGAAATGAGCTCAGAGCTAAAATCCGGCTCATTTACACTTGTAAGCATTATATTTGTTTTAAAGTGTTCATCAATGTGCAATACGGTAGCCCTGAAGAAAATTAAACATTAAAATATGTTATCGATGTCCCCATTCCCATTTTGTTTTGGGAATAATTGCGATGTTTACTATGTTTTTGGTAGCTCTTAACAAAAAAGAATTTTTGTAAAAGACTGCGACTCTAAAAGGCAAGTTTGTGATTTAAACACTGTTTCGATGAAACAATACATTATACAATATTACGACTTTTTGCCATATTTTTAACACAATCTTTTTTTTTTTTAGTTGTAGGGCTTCAAGATATTTAGCATGTCATGCATAAACACGGTGTCATCTTTTTCCTTGAAACTGACGTGCTGCCCGTTTTCAAAACAAGTTATTTTTCTGCTTCTTCATCCTCTGAATTTTCCTCCCCCGTCCCTCTTCCTTCAGCCAGCACAACAAGAATCAAGGTGGATCTGTGAAATGAAACACCTCTTCCCAAAGCGTGACTTCCCTATTGAGAGCATGCGTCTAGGGCAGTAGGGTCTAAACCAATTGGCCAGATAAACTAACATGCAGAACGTATGGTATGTTTGAAGACTAACCATTTATCCAGTTCAAGCTGTCTTTAAGATGTGACATTGCGCTCTGACTATCCCCCGCAAAATCGTGACAAACTATTACTTATTCTTAAATTTGACCTCTTGCTGCTTGGTTGAAAATGATAGATGAAAAAATAACTTTAAAAAAAAAAAGACTCAAACAGCTTGGGACATTATACTGGTGAAAAAACTCTCAACGACGATGTTCGGTAAACGATCAATCAAAATCGAAGGATCCAATGTATTTTTAAATGGAGCAGAAATAGAACTAGTCTCCCAGTGCAAGTATCTTGAACAGGGAGTGTCATATTGGAACTCGCACTTGACTTTTTAAGAAACATATCCAGAAAGTATCCAATACCATTAAATTCAACTTGCAACATTTTAAACAAATTAGACCTTTTTCTTAACTGTCAATGCTGCAAAGTCATACCTCCACTGTATGATTCTATCCCACATTGAATACTGTTTTACAAACTGGTCGTTTGCTTGTGCCACACACCTGAAACCCATAGAACAGCTGTTCAAGAGAGCTATCCAGGTGTTTGACAGAAAGCCACAGTCATACCACCACTGTACCATCCTTGAAAATCACAATTTCTGGAGTTTTTGACATTTTTATGTCTTTTAAAAGTATGTGTTTTTAAAAAAAATATATTTACATGGGCTGGACCCCCTCCCCTTAGGGGAATTCATCCACAGAAAACACACTGGACGCAGCACTAGGTCAGAAACCAGAGGAGACTGTGAAGTCCACCACAGACGGACCACCTTTGACAAAATGTCCTCTCCATTAAAGGCAGCTCATTGTGGAATAGCCCCCCAACTGAGATACGGGATTGTCCCACTCTCAATAGTTTTAAAGGTCAACTTAAAGAATGGTTGAGCAACAAACAGACGTGTTACCACCGCTAAATAAATGCACTTTAACACAGGGGTATCTCCTCTTGCACTTTATGTAGCGCTTTTTATCTTATCTTGCACTTTATATATCATAGCTGCTACATTGTACTGCCATGTGGTAAATGCTTGTATGCTGCTCATGCTCTTTCTGCATATCATGTATTTTATTTTTGCTGTATATATATAAATGTCATGTTCTTATATGCTGTATGTGACGGGGCTACAGATGGAAATTAGCTCAGAGCTAAAATCCGGCTCATTTACACTTGTAGGCATTATATTTGTTTTAAAGTGTTCATCAATGTGCACTACGGTAGCCCTGAAGAAAATTAAACATTAAAATATGTTATCGATGTCCCCATTCCCAGTTTGTTTTTGGGAATAATTGTGATGTTTACTATGTTTTGGTAGATCTTAACAAAACAGAATTTTTGTAAAAGACTGCGACTCTAAAAGGAAAGTTTGTGATTTTAACACTGTTTCGATGAAACAATACATTATACAATATTACGACTTTTTTGCCATATTTTTAACACAATCTTTTTTTTGTGGTTGTAGGTCTTCAAGATATTTTGCATGTCATGCATAAACACGGTGTCATCTTTTCCTTGAAACTGACGTGCTGCCCGTTTTACAAAACAAGTTATTTTTCTGCTTCTTCATCCTCTGAATTTTCCTCCCCCGTCCCTCTTCCTTCAGCCAGCACAACAAGAATCAAGGTGGATCTGTGAAATGAAACACCTCTTCCCAAAGCGTGACTTCCCTATTGAGAGCATGCGTCTAGGGCAGTAGGGTCTAAACCAATTGGCCAGATAAACTAACATGCAGAACGTACAGTATGTTTGAAGACTAACCATTTATCCAGTTCAAGCTGTCTTTAAGATGTGACATTGCGCTCTGACTATTTCCCGTAAAATGGTGAAAAACTATTACTTATTCTTAAATTTGACCTCTTGCTGCTTGGTTGAAAATGATAGTTGAAAAATAACTTTAAAAAAAAAAAGACTCAAACAGCGAGGGACATTATACTGGTGAAAAAACTCTCAATTCTACAGATGACTCCCCCCACTCAACGCAATAAGTCCCTCCCTCCACTCAGCAAAGCATCTAAAACTAAGGACCCCACTAAGATGACAGTTTGAAAACTAGCTATGGAACTGAGAAAAACCAAGTCTCCCCCCGTGAGTTGCAGCCAGGAACAAACTCCTGGACTACCATCATCACCACCATTCTGGACACCCGAATCTTGCAGTACTACTGCTGCTTATTTTGCTCCTTGGGCCAAGACGTCTCTGTTTATGGACACAGTGAAATCAGTGTTGGTTGATATTGTGGAGGGGGTGATACATCGGTACAGAGAAGAAATATGCAACGGATGCCGAGTCATTCACCCCGGCCAGAGGCAACACGATTGTGTGAATGACATGCCCGATTTTTTCTTCAGAAACAATTACAACACGTTAAGGAAAAGACTCTGGCTCACCGACTTCATTACTGAGATCAACCAGACTCTTATTGATAAAGAAATTTTCACGGATGATTGGATGATCCAAGGCGCTTCGGAGGCTTTTCTGCACAATCTCAAAAATTGTAGACGCCTCAAGGAGAGACTTGAAAAGATCCATGCCGAGTTGGATGGAGAAGAAGAAGACTAATAACCTGCGGTTGGTTGAAGCCAGGGATTTTTCTTTTTCGATACATTGACTTTTTCTTTAAAGTAAAATAAAAATGGGGAACTACTATGCAAAACGCTCGGTATATATTGATCAGAATGTAGTCAATACCCTTTTAATAAGTGTGGTGATGAGGACGATTGAAAACAGAGTGAATAGTGATCCCCGTGTAAACAGAATGGCTGAAGTTTGTAAACTAGAAGACATTTTGGATATCGTTCGTTCTGGCAGTACTATTCCTGGTCATTGGGAAACGATTGTAAACAAAACATTTAAAGTGGTCCTGGAATCTTCATTTTCCGAAACATTCTGTAACATTACCGAAGAAATGAAACAAACATCAAAAGTGTATCATGTGCTCTCATTGTATGCTCTGTTTGTAGATGTAATGCATCTTTGTGTCAAAAACAGCATACACATGAATATTTTGACTGAAGTGAAAAAACTCCATCATGATATTTCCAGTAATCTGGGGAATTCTAAGCTGGAGACGGTCCTGGGGATGTTACAATCAGTATAACTATTGATTTTGTGTGTGAAAATGTTTAAATGTAAATAGGACATTTTTTTTTTTTTAAATAAAAAAAAGTGTTTTTTACATTTTAAAAACTGTTGTCTTCATTATAGCAAGGGGAGCGTGTCTGATACATGTGTATTACAGTCCTTCACATGCACTGTTGTCTTCATTATAACAAGGGGAGGGTAACAGTGAAGATGTATGATACATGTGTATTGAAACGTGCGTATTATACCCCCACAGAAACACAGAAACATGGAAACACAGAAACACAGAAAACACTGAAACCACTGAAACACTGAAAAAACACAGAAACACTGAAACACCGACACACAGAAACACCGAAACACAGAGACACAGAATTACAGAAACACAGAAAGACAGAAACACAGAAACACAGAAACACAGAAACATGGAAACACAGAAAACACAGAAACACAGAAACACAAAAACACAAAAACACAAAAACACTGAAATACTGAAACACCGACACACCGAGACACAGAACCACAGAAACACAGAAACATAGAAACACAAAAACACAGAGAAACACAGAGAAACACAGAAACACAGAAACACAGAAACACAAAAACACTGAGAAACACAGAGAAACACAGAAACACAGAAACACAGAAACACAAAAACACTGAAACACCGAGACACAGAACCACAGAAACACAGAAACACCAAAACACTGAAACACCGACACACAGAACCATAGAACAACACAAACACAGAAACACAAAAACACAGAAACACAGAAACACAAAAACACAGACACAAAGAAAACACAGAAACACAAAAACACAGAAACACCGACACACAGAAACACAGAAAACACAGAAACACAGAACCACAGAACCACAGAAAACACAGAAAACACAGAAACACAGAAACACAAAAACACAAAAAACACAAAAACACTGAAACACCGACACACAGAAACACCGAAAACACAAAAAACAGGCTTGTGTGCTAGTCTGGTTTTTGAATAAACACATCAGTATTTTAAAAAGTCGATGGGAGGCTGATACTATTTGACTTTTTAAAATACTGATGTGTTTATTCAAAAACCAGACTAGCACACAAGCCTGTTTTTTGTGTTTTCTGTGTTTCTGTGTGTCGGTGTTTCAGTGTTTTTGTGTTTTTTGTGTTTTTGTGTTTCTGTGTTTTTGTGTTTTCTGTGTTTTCTGTGGTTCTGTGTTTTCTTTGTGTCTGTGTTTTTGTGTTTCTGTGTTTCTGTGTTTTTGTGTTTCTGTGTTTGTGTGGTTCTGTGTCTCTGTGTGTCGGTGTTTCAGTGTTTTGGTGTTTCTGTGTTTCTGTGGTTCTGTGTCTCGGTGTGTCGGTGTTTCAGTGTTTTTGTGTTTCTGTGTTTCTGTGTTTCTCTGTGTTTTTGTGTTTCTATGTTTCTGTGTTTCTGTGGTTCTGTATCTCGGTGTGTCGGTGTTTCAGTGTTTTTGTGTTTTTGTGTTTCTGTGTTTCTGTGTTTTCTGTGTTTCCATGTTTCGGTGTTTCTGTGTCTCTGTGTTTCTGTGTTTCTGTGTTTCTGTAATTCTGTGTCTCTGTGTTTCGGTGTTTCTGTGTGTCGGTGTTTCAGTGTTTCTGTGTTTTTTCAGTGTTTCAGTGGTTTCAGTGTTTTCTGTGTTTCTGTGTTTCCATGTTTCTGTGTTTCTGTGGGGGTATAATACGCACGTTTCAATACACATGTATCATACATCTTCACTGTTACCCTCCCCTTGTTATAATGAAGACAACAGTGCATGTGAAGGACTGTAATACACATGTATCAGACACGCTCCCCTTGCTATAATGAAGACAACAGTTTTTAAAATGTAAAAAACACTTTTTTTTATTTAAAAAAGAAAAAATGTCCTATTTACATTTAAACATTTTCACACACAAAATCAATAGTTATACTGATTGTAACATCCCCAGGACCGTCTCCAGCTTAGAATTCCCCAGATTACTGGAAATATCATGATGGAGTTTTTTCACTTCAGTCAAAATATTCATGTGTATGCTGTTTTTGACACAAAGATGCATTACATCTACAAACAGAGCATACAATGAGAGCACATGATACACTTTTGATGTTTGTTTCATTTCTTCGGTAATGTTACAGAATGTTTCGGAAAATGAAGATTCCAGGACCACTTTAAATGTTTCGTTTACAATCGTTTCCCAATGACCAGGAATAGTACTGCCAGAACGAACGATATCCAAAATGTCTTCTAGTTTACAAACTTCAGCCATTCTGTTTACACGGGGATCACTATTCACTCTGTTTTCAATCGTCCTCATCACCACACTTATTAAAAGGGTATTGACTACATTCTGATCAATATATACAGAGCGTTTTGCATAGTAGTTCCCCATTTTTATTTTACTTTAAAGAAAAAGTCAATGTATCGAAAAAGAAAAAATCCCTGGCTTCAACCAACCGCAGGTTATAAGTCTTCTTCTTCTCCATCCAACTCGGCATGGATCTTTTCAAGTCTCTCCTTGAGGCGTCTACAATTTTTGAGATTGTGCAGAAAAACCTCCGAAGCGCCTTGGATCGTCCAATCATCCGTGAAAATTTCTTTATCAATAAGAGTCTGGTTGATCTCAGTAATGAAGTCGGTGAGCCAGAGTCTTTTCATTAACGTGTTGTAATTGTTTCTGAAGAAAAAATCGGGCATGTCATTCACACAATCGTGTTGCCTCTGGCCGGGGTGAATGACTCGGCATCCGTTGCATATTTCTTCTCTGTACCGATGTATCACCCCCTCCACAATATCAACCAACACTGATTTCACTGTGTCCATAAACAGAGACGTCTTGGCCCAAGGAGCAAAATAAGCAGCAGTAGTACTGCAAGATTCGGGTGTCCAGAATGGTGGTGATGATGGTAGTCCAGGAGTTTGTTCCTGGCTGCAACTCACGGGGGGAGACTTGGTTTTTCTCAGATCCATAGCGAGTTTTCAAACTGTCATCTTAGTGGGGTCCTTAGTTTTAGATGCTTTGCTGAGTGGAGGGAGGGACTTATTGCGTTGAGTGGGGGGAGTCATCTGTAGAATTGAGAGTTTTTTCACCAGTATAATGTCCCTCGCTGTTTGAGTCTTTTTTTTTTTAAAGTTATTTTTCAACTATCATTTTCAACCAAGCAGCAAGAGGTCAAATTTAAGAATAAGTAATAGTTTTTCACCATTTTACGGGAAATAGTCAGAGCGCAATGTCACATCTTAAAGACAGCTTGAACTGGATAAATGGTTAGTCTTCAAACATACCGTACGTTCTGCATGTTAGTTTATCTGGCCAATTGGTTTAGACCCTACTGCCCTAGTGGCATGCTCTCAATAGGGAAGTCACGCTTTGGGAAGAGGTGTTTCATTTCACAGATCCACCTTGATTCTTGTTGTGCTGGCTGAAGGAAGAGGGACGGGGGAGGAAAATTCAGAGGATGAAGAAGCAGAAAAATAACTTGTTTTGTAAAACGGGCAGCACGTCAGTTTCAAGGAAAAGATGACACCGTGTTTATGCATGACATGCAAAATATCTTGAAGCCCTACAACCACAAAAAAAAGATTGTGTTAAAAATATGGCAAAAAAGTCGTAATATTGTATAATGTATTGTGTCATCGAAACAGTGTTAAAATCACAAACTTGCCTTTTAGAGTCGCAGTCTTTTACAAAAATTCTTTTTTGTTAAGAGCTACCAAAAACATAGTAAACATCGCAATTATTCCCAAAACAAACTGGGAATGGGGACATCGATAACATATTTTAATGTTTAATTTTCTTCAGGGCTACCGTATTGCACATTGATGAACACTTTAAAACAAATATAATGCTTACAAGTGTAAATGAGCCGGATTTTAGCTCTGAGCTCATTTCCATCTATAGTCCCGTCACATACAGCATATAAGAACATGACATTTATATATATACATACAGCAAAAATAAATACATGATATGCAGAAAGAGCATGAGCAGCATATTCAAGGATGGTACAGTGGTGGTATGACTGTGGCTTTCTGTCAAAAACCTTGATAGCTCTCTTGAACAGCTGTTCTATGGGTTTCAGGTGTGTGGCACAAGCAAACGACCAGTTTGTAAAACAGTATTCAATGTGGGATAGAATCATACAGTGAGAAAAAGGTCTAATTTGTTTAAAATGTTGCAAGTTGAATTTAATGGTATTGGATACTTTCTGGATATGTTTCTTAAAAAGTCAAGTGCGAGTCCAATATGACACTCTCTGTTCAAGATACTTGCACTGGGAGACTAGTTCTATTTCTGCTCCATTTAAAAATACATTGGATCCTTCGATCCTTAAAACTAGAACACTGATGGCTGGCTTACGCTACAAACTTCATCACCTTTTAACAAGAGAGTAAGTATATAA
This sequence comes from Notothenia rossii, assembly GCF_949606895.1. Classification (NCBI taxonomy): domain Eukaryota; kingdom Metazoa; phylum Chordata; class Actinopteri; order Perciformes; family Nototheniidae; genus Notothenia; species Notothenia rossii. The sequence goes on along the minus strand of NC_136909.1, from coordinate 62,056,110 downwards.
AACGTTATTTTGTATATTTTACACATCAGCAGAAACAGAGAGAGATGGCAGGACACTGTGTTTTAGAGCGAACCCCTCCCCCTGCGTCAGCAAACGGCTTGCGCGGTAATACCATCGTCCAGATGGTCCGCTTTTAGTTTCCCAGACGGTGCTTGTCAGGACTCTTTTCACTTCTGGCGGCGGGGGGATATTTCCTTCTTCTTCCTTCACATTGAGGGGTAACGGTGAAAACTCTTCTCTGATCTCTCTTTTTGTTTGCGTTTCTTTGCTTTTTGTTGCAAATATCTTGTACACCGCTGGTTTCACAGTATTTTCTTGATGCACTACTTCTTCCGATAAAATGGTTGCGTGGAGATCTCTGGAAGACACCAGAGTTAACACAGCCCAATCTGTTGAGGGCAACGTCGCTTTAACACTGTGGGGTCCATACGTTTCTCCATTCTTCAGATTGTAGAAATGCAGTTCATTCGCCATATAGTTGAATACGTATCCCCAAACATGTTCATTTTCCAGAAGCCATTCTCTTCAAGATCTTCGACCGGAGGTGTTTGAACCCGGCACAGATACTGCATCCGTTTCTTGATTGGCGCTCCGGACGGATGGCGGTAAGTTGTCACAGGCGTCTCGCTGATTAAACCCATATCGAGGCGTCTCTTGGCCATTTTTTCTTTTTGGAAAGATGACTTGATGATTGGAAATGCCTGGCTTTTTATCTGCACGGGGTTCTTTTTTTTTTATCTCACTCCACCCCCTCGGTCTTCTGACATCACATAATTGGGGCGGGCCCTTCTGTCACTTTTATGCATACTAATGTGATGGAAGCGGCATTTTGTTTTAATAGACTTGGGGGCGGGCCCACCTGTCACTTTTTATGCATACTAATGTGATTGAAACATTTTTTATGATACACCATAAGGCGCAACAGTGGGGGCTTTTCACACCTGTGAATACACATCAACCCCCTCCTATCGACGGATCTCACACCTACTTAGGATATCACACCTACTTGAGATCTCACACCTCGAACAAAGGGAGGCGGGACTTAGCTCATTAGCATAAGTAGGTAGAGGTGTGACCTGTCACAGCACCTGTCACCCTCTATGCATACTAATGAGATGAAAGCGGGATGAATCTTACTACTTATACTGCTCAATAAATAATTATCACTTCACCACCTCTCTTGACATCTAGGCGCTTGAGAGTGAGTCAGAGGCAGAACACAGGGACAGTGGAGAGAGGTTCATTGCTGAGGTGAGTGATGAAAGGGAAATTATAGTTTAGAGTAAATTGTGATGTGGACTCTCATCCCAGAATGTTAAGGAAATCAGTGGCGATATTGAACAGGAAACATTTCAGTCAAGGGGCATCATGTGACCAATATAGACAGAAGAGCAACATTTGTTCGAACATTTAAGTCAATGATACCATTCCAAGTGAATTTACTCTGTATGGAGTCAGATCAGTCTCAATATTAATAAATGCTCACAGAAGGATTCACAAATGTATTTTGCGATTTATATATTAATGACTCTCCACAACAATATCTCTCAATATTTATTGTTGTATATACCGTAAATGTAAAAAAAATGGACATTTAAACTGCTTTTTATTAATTCAAAGACGGCTCTGAATAATCAAATATGTTTCCTTTCTTTACTACTGGATGAAATTACAAAATGTACCCATTAGGTGTAACGGTTCACAAACATTTCGGTTCGGTACGTACCTCGGTTTTTATGTCACGGTTCGGTTCGGTACGTTTTCGGTACAGCAGAAACAATTATCACTATCATTATTTTAATTATTATTTAACTGTGAATAATGGAGGGCTCGACATTATAAATGGCCCGCTGGCCCGGAAGCACTATTTAGACACCCCGGGCCGCGTCTATCGTTATTCCAACCCAGTTTAGATTTAACCACGCCCACTTCCGCATTACACAAGGATCGACGTAGCTCTACGCGATAGCGTCATAGACATGGCACACCCGCGAAATCGAATCTGACAGGCAAAATACCGTCCTTATAAACACTGCATAATATACAATATAATAGGGTTTCTTTGTCAATATGACTGACGACCACATTTATGCAGTGCTGATGTAATGTTAATTCATCATTTAATATTAATTCCTGATGGATATGAGGGATACATTATCAAACATCTGTATATATAGCCTATATATAATGTTTCGTTTTTTTGTTTGTCATGTAACATGTTAACGTTTATTTAATATTTTAACATTAATAACATATTAACGTTTTGCCATGTAAAAATGAAATGTTGGGACATTTATAAAAATGTATTCCTTTACATAAAAGTGCTTTCCTGAGTTGAAGAAGTGATAAGATCTTGTACTTGAGTAAAGGTACAAGTACCAAAGTGTAGAAATACTCAAGTATAAGTACTAAAGTATTAGTATCAGAATAGTACCTGAATAACTATAGGCTCTTTTTTTTTGCTTTCATTTCCGACCTCGTGTTTTAGTGTGCTCTGGAGGCACACAGAACAATATAGAGGAGTACCCGCAGTTGAAGGTATCTGATAAGACCTATCTCTCAATACTATGATGAACATCAAATAACATTGGATGTGTTTGCTCATATCAATGCCTCACATACACATCATCATCATCATCATCATCATCTAAACTATACCACTTAATAACAGACTGATTGTCCAGATAAAAGACAAGGGATTACAAAGAATAACATGCAAGCACATGAAGTACATTTAAAGAGAATATAAACATTTTAGCATAACTATACCAATGTTTTAGGATTTTGAGGGTTGGATTTTTATTTTTCAGACTTTTTAAGCCTGCAAGTATAATGTGTATTCTACTCTAGTTCTAAGTAAAGTCAGTACATTTTAAACCTCATGGTCCTCTTTAGTTCTTCAGATCATGGCACAACTCTTACTGGTATTCTGAGCTGACACAGTATCATGTGTGTGGATTTTAATGAATAGTTGTCTGTTTCCTTGTAGAGTTCAGATGCCACGTGTGCCAGTATGAAGAGGTGGTTTCACTGGTGGACCACACTGGTTTTGAGGCCACTTTGAGGCTGGATGTACACACTGTGGAACAGGTCAAGGAGTGGGTACAAAAGCTGAAGGGGTCATCAGGGGTGACATGGAGGGTGGATGTTACTCGACCCAGGTTGGGGAAGCGGGTGCTTTTCAAAGTAAGTGTTGTCTTGTTGATATTTCTTGAAGTTACCTTTTAATTATCCTTTTTACTTTGACCTGTACTATAATAAATCTGCTTTATTTTGTTCAGGCAAGTTATAAGTGTCAGTGCCAAACCCTTTTTGGGACCATCGCACATGTGTGTAAGTAACAAGTATGCTGTATAATCTGCAACAACTGTCAGGTGGTGTTATTGATTATCTTTGCAAAAGAGTCCCCACCAATATTGATTTTGAAAAATATCTTTTAATTAAAATATGGGAGCAAAAACAAAAGGGTAGAATTGATCATACCATATTATGTTATTATTGCAACTGTTTTTATTATATTGTGTTGTTTTGTTTATATATATATGTATGTGTGTGTGTACAAATGAATTCATATAAAGTGTATAGGCTATGTGTGTGTGTGTGTGTGTGTGTGTGTGTGTGTGTGTGTGTGTGTGTGTGTGTGTGTATAAATGAATGTATACATCTGTGTGTATTACTGAATAAATACATGTGTGAGTACATATAAGTGTGTGTTTATATATATATGTTTATAAATGAATAAATGTGTATATATATATATAAAACAGTATCATTAAATAATGCTGTGTGTGTATAAATGAATGAATACATCTGTGTGTATAAATGAATAAATACTAGGGCCGGGACATTAACGCGTTAATTAAGATTAATTAATTACACAAAAATTAACGCATTTTAATCGCACTTATTTTTGCACCGCGGAACGTTTCTCACTGGATGAGTTTCAGGGGTACCGATTATACTGGAGCACCAACTAACGTTCATGACTTCAGACAACAACAAACCACAGTGAACAATTGTCAAACATGAACGAAGAAGCTGATGAGACCGCTTTGGTTGGCCCCGTGGATGGGACATTTTGTTTTAAAAAACGAACGGATGGAAGCGTCAATAAGAGCACGGTTGTTTGCAAATTATGCAAAAAGGAATTCGCATATCACCGCAGCACATCAAGCCTCAAGTATCACCTCAATGCAAAACATATAGCAGCTAGCGTGGAAGCTAGCGTGGATGTTAGCCCGACTCGGAGTACAAGGACCCACACCCAATTCGCGTTGATCAAACAGTGGCCTATGCAACAGAGAGATTTTATTTTTCATCAGGATATTGGAAGAATAGGAGGGATTGAGGTCAATCACTGGCACTTTTTTATTTTATTTTAAATGGTACACTTTATGTTGAACTATTTATTACGTTGTTGGTGCAACTGGCACTTTATGTTGAACTGTTTA
>NC_136909.1:61909159-62046659 GCF_949606895.1 Notothenia rossii | reverse complement strand
TGTCTCTGAAATGTAATGAGTTACACTACTTTTTAGTTACACAGCCTGACTTTTTGTGTTGGGGGTGCCCGACTTTTTTTTTTCTCCAAAGGGGGGGGGCCTGACAGAAAAAGTTTGAGAACCACTGGCCTAACCCCACTCTACTTGTTTAGATATACCTGGGCAGGCTTTGTTTTGCCGTAGTATCCTGCCACCTGCGGGCTGCAGAGGGGCGGCGTAGTTTCGGGCGACGAAGACTGCTGTTCCGGGGGCGAGGGTGGCGAGTCAGGCGGGAGTAAGCTAGTGTCCACAACGGAGGGTAACGTGATGTCCCCATCTGACCTGTTGCTACTGTCTGCAGTAGATGCAGTGTTGCTGGCGTGGCGTTTAGTGATGGTTGCTTTAACCATTTTCGTATAAATGATTATCCACAGATGTGTGTTCATGGGCGTAGGAAGCATCCTGAATGTGGGGGGGACATTTTAAAATAAAAATATAGATTTCCTGTATTCTGGTGCATTTTAACAGGTGGTTTGATACTTTTATGTGGCTATACTAGCATGGGGAAAATGATGGGTACTAGGGGCGTACCCGTACCGAAATTATTCGGTACAGGCCCCTTCGGTTCAGTACCGAACGAATATAACGTTAAACGTAAAAAATGTAAAACGTGAAAAACTTTTTGGAAGTAATCTCAGGTGAAAAAGTTCAGACCGAGCCAAAGCTATTACAAACGCCAAATATCCTTATGTTACTAGGCTGTGTCTGCTACCTCTGTTCTCCACAGCAGGAGACATTGTTAGTGCCAGCAGATCTGACCTTTCGGCAAGCAAGTTCATTTTTCTTTAAAAAAACATGAAAATACAATGACAAGCAAGTCATAATGTCAAGCTGGCTGCTTAGGTACTAGTACAGTAAAGTTCAAATACAGATTATTTCAGTTAATCGAAATGCTGCACCTAATGTTTATTTTTATTATATTTTGTATTTATTTGAGTGAATAAATTAGCAGGGGTAGACATTAAGGGTAAAAAGTCACTGGTCCTCCGGGCCGGTGGAATTGTATTATCACTGGCCCCACCATTGTAACCACTGGCCCGGAGCATTCGTCCAAACTAAATCGACTAATAATGAAGAAAATTAACACATTTGTTGCAATAGTAATTTATGCACTAACTACATTACTAATACAACATTTGAATCATCAGTTCTTCCTCATTTTCCAGAATTGTTCAGATTTGGTTTATTAAAATAATGATATTGTGGTCATTCTTAAAAAATGTCTGCTATTATTATGAGTATTATTATTTGTATAATGCACTTTCTGCATTCCTGTCATTAGGAGTTAGAAATGTAATGGCTATGTAATTGATTTGATCAGAACCCTCATTATCCTAAACTGCTGGGACATTTCCCTATAGCCAATACCTTTATATTTTCTACTCTTCACTTACTTGTCAGCATAGGTCGGCATTGATGTACAGAGCCAACAGAAGACCTTGTTTATATTGGCATCATATTGAGAGGTGCAGCCAGTGACGCGTCCTAAAACCAGGAAGTAAGCCGCTGGTTCCCTCGTCAAAAAAAAATGGGATTTCTCCACAGGGTTTTGGAAAATAGCTGGAAATAAGGTCTGTGGAAAACAAACCTGTTTGATAAATGCACGTTTCTCTCCCTCTTCTTCTCATACTCCCTGTCACTCTCCTTTAACTGCTCCGGTGACTTTCTTTTATTTGAAGATTGATTTTTGCCCGGCGCTTGGCCGGTTACCGCTGGTATTAAAAACCTTTTGGCGAATGGTTAGGTGGCGCGATAGTCTGTAGTGAAGAAGGAGCGCGCTCCCGCTCACGGGAGCCTGCTCGCGCTGCGCGCTGCGCTCCGCAGCAAACAGCTGTTTGCTTTTCACCCAACAACGACAACCGCCTCACAAAACGCTATGTTGTAGCGTTAATAAACGAAACAATTTAACTAAATTGGTCAAAATACCAATACCACAGGACCATTTTTTTTTTTTAAACCAATATTTTTAGTGGCCCGAGCGGGCAATTGGAAAGTACGTTATGCTGGCCCGTGGTGTCTAAAAAGTGCTTCCGGGCCAGCGGGCCATTTATAATGTCGAGCCCTGTTTAACATAATGAATTGTGCTACTTTTAAAGCAAGCAACGATGTTTTCAAATCTGTAATCAAAGAGGTCCGCAAAAACGCTATCGACCAATCAGATTGCTTGATTTGACTTGTCAGTTTTATAAATATATTAAAATTTCTTCCGTTACGAAACAAACTTACAAATCATAAAATGGAAACATTTAAGATTAACCTCGACCTCCGGGGGGGGGTCTTACTCAGTGCTTGAATTGGGCCGGTACTCACTGGTACGCAGTACCGGCACTTCTGATTTTTACCCATGTGGTACCGGCACTTCTTACTGAGTACCGGTGTCGGTACCAGATGTGTTCGGGGTACCATATGTGTTCGGGGGCCGTCTCTTACCAATGACGACACGCATTGTACGCATTGTGATTGGCTGTACGGTAATTTACACAGGGGTGCTCGGGGGCAAATCACATCTACAGATCATGACGAACCGAATTTAATTATTCCTATGCTCCTAGCGTGTGAAAATGTTTGTGAAAAACATGTTAAAAAAACATGAAAACGGAGCAATGGCTGTACGCCATTGGCTGTACGGCAACTCAAGAGGATCATCATACACGGTCAAATTCCGAACATTTAAACATAGCCTACACTTCATTCTTTACTTTGTCCGTTATTATATGTAGAAGATGAACTACCTCTCTGAAAGGTCCCAATGTGTTCATTTTGATGGGCTGTCTTCTGAGTGGTTAAACATCACTAAAGATTTTCTGACTTCTGACTGCTTTGGATATAATTACACCACAATAAGGTTTTACTATCACAGTGCACTGAGATTTGTGACAAACTGTAAAGCACTTACGCATCACTGTACACTGTAAACCAAGGCGGTTTTGCCATCACTTACTGTACTGAGGCTCAGTCACTGGTACATTTTCATTTAGAAAAGCCATGTTGGATAAAGTACCATCTTATATCTGCTCCCTGATCTCTCAGCAAATTGAAAGTACTTATTGCCTGAGATCTCATGCTGTGGTTTTATTAAATGTGCCAAGTGCTAGGACTGTCTTAGGGAAGAAAGCTTTTAGATATGCAGCTCCACTAACTTGGAACAGTCTGCAAAAAGAATGTAAAATTACCAAGCTGGTACCACTACATGTTTTTAAAGCTCGGTTGGATGCTCCACAGTCAGATGCTGTTGGTACCTGTACATGTGGATAGATATGTAAATTATAATCCCTGTATTTTTTGCTGTATGATGTCCTTTTGTTGTTCTGTTGTTTATGTTTTTATGTCTTCATGTGGAACCTACTGCTGCAGGTCTCCCTTGAAAAATAGATCATTGATCTCAATGGGATTTTACCTGGATAAATAAAGGTTTTGAATTGAATGTCGAGCATTAACTGCAAGTCACTCAAATGCATAAACTGGAGAATAATTATGTTACAAGTGTTACAGAAAACATATCCAAGTGTAACAAACATCCAGTATTAACCTTACTGTTTTTTTACTAACAGTAACCAACTAATAATTTTCATGAAGTGCATATTTATTCCAAACTCACAATATATATATATATATATGTAATAAAACATAATGCACAATGGTACACAGTATCCAAACTCTTTAGGCACTGGTCAGAGGCATTCATGTAAAGCAGATCACCAGAATCCAATACTGGTAAAAACGTTGCAGAGATCAAATGTTTCCTTGTCTGAAAGGAGAAACCTAATTTTAAAACAACATTTTCAGTGTGTGACTTGAAAGATAAGTTCTGATCAATAATAAAACCTAGATATGTGTATGTAGTGGCCCTTTCAATGTCAATGTCAGTCCCTTGAACAGTACAAATGTTGGGGAGAAAATAAGTAAACTTTTTGCGATTTGAGAATATCATGAGTTTGGAGTTGTCTGCATTTAATACTAACTTGAGTTGAGATAAATGGGATGGAATAACATCAAAGGCAGACTGGAGGAAATCAAGACTTGCTCTATAGAAGAGGATGAACAATAAATAACAGTATCATCTGCATAAAAATGGAAAGCAGCATTTGAAAGATTATTCGAGATTATTTACATACAGTATATGGTGAAATTATTGGTCCTAATATGGAACCTTGGCGCACACCCTTTCAAATCAAATCAATCAAATCAAGTTTTATTTATATAGCACATTTATAAACGATTTTTGGTCGAGCCAAAGTGCTGTACAAATAATAAAAAATACCCTACAGTAAAGACATTTTACAGCTAATACAACAGCAGTTTGTTCAGAATATCAGTATGAGAAGAAAACGACACCCTTTGTCCTTAGACCCTCACATCGTACAAGGAAAAACTTCAAGAGAAAACCCACAGTTTAAAGGGAAAAATGGGAGAAACCTCGGGGAGAGCAACAGAAGAGGGATCCCTCTCCCAGGACGGACAGACGTGCAATAGATGCCGTGTGTAAATCGAGGAGATAATACATTTGCAACATAGGTAGACCGAATGTTAGGAAATGCATGCGTCTATAATAATAGGATGAATCCACGAAGATGTCAACAATCCTGTGGGAGCCTTCAGGGAGGCAGCACGACGAGACCCAGGCAGGACCGCAGAGACAGGTTCAGCCACGACCCGAAGTCCACGACTTAATCCAGGACTCAGGATAGAGGATCCAGGATGCGGGACCACAGCAAGAGGATCAGCCTCGACTCAAGATCACATCAAGACACAAAAGAAGAAAAATTTGGCTGGGTTAATCGGAACATGAGAATACACAGATTCAGACAGACAGAAGGAAGAACAACCACTCCCTTTGGAGTGATTTTTTTTAAATATTGAAGTTAAATGCATCAATCTGGTGCACTTTGAGAGCAAAATGAAGAGATATATGGATACCTCTCAACATACATATGAAACAACTGTAAACAGATTTACTTTGTCTTTATGGATTCGATTGTGGACTTGATTGTGATTGCTGCACATTATCCCTTACTTAATAAATACTTTTTTTGCTAATCTATTATATAGAAAAGTATATCATATTGATATATAATATATAATTTATTGATAATATATAATATAATCAAATATAACAATCAAAACGAAATAAGTAGTATTAAGTATTAGGGCTAAGAAAATATTGTACATGTGAAATAGTTGTATGTATTGATTTAAATTGACATGCATACGCTAAGAAAAATAGTCCGTTGTTACTGTTTGAACTAACGTACCAACGGCACTGAACATATTACATATTACCTACCATATTACGTTTTATACTTCTTACCTTCGATTTCTCTTGTTCTTCTCCTCATTCGTCTTTGTTTTTCTTCAAGTTTTATTGTATTTCTTCAAGTTTTTATCTTGTTGGTCGAATGCACTTAAGCGTCAGCTAAATACAATGTAATGTAATGATCAAAAAACCCCTCTATACTCTAGACGGCGTGGGTAAATTACCGTACAGCCAATCACAATGCGTGACGTCATTACGTCGTGACGTCGTGACGTCACTGGTAAGAGACGGACCCCGAACACATATGGTACCCCGAACACATCTGGTACCGACACCGGCAAGGTGCCAGTGCTCAGTAAAATGCCGGGACTCAGCCGCCGGCGGCACGTCATGACAACAAATATGCGCAGCCGGCAAATATGCCCAGCCGGCGGCATTTCATGACGCATCTATGACGCACCGCAGCGATAGACTAGAGCAGAAAAGACATCACATAACGTTAGCATTTCGAAAATGTTAGCGTGGCTTAATAATAGTGCGAAAAGACAGCGGTTGTCGCCGGACAAGGATTCCCTCTCTCCTTTCCTGCTGAAAGATGGTGAGTGTACACAGGGACGAGGAGTCATTTTACCAGCCGCCAGTAGGAGTCAGGCTTTACTTTCTTTTATATCCATAAAGAAAAGGTAGATCTATTTACAGTTGTTTCATTATGGACGTTGAGAGGTATCCATATATATCTTCCTTTTGCTCCCAAAGTGTACCAGATTGATGCAACTAACTTCAATATTTTTAAAAAATCTTCCCGGGGGAGCATGCCCCCGGACCCCCCTAGGGTGTCAGGTCCACTCCCCATTTATAAAAATAGCACTTTACCACTGCAGCCCTTCTAATCTCAGATACAACCTGAGTCATTTGGTTACGTACAGTGAGCCTATCTAAAATATACAGTAAAGAGACAAACCCACCAGCATTATAGAATATACTATATGACTTTGAGCCAGATACTTTTTTTTTGGCTGTATAAATAAATTGACTTGAAACAGTTGCTGATTTAGAGTACTGGCACCTTTTTTATTCCAATTCAAGCACTGGTCTTACTATAATATGGAGGAGTGGATTGAGCAGTGCCTATCTCCAGAAAAAAAAAAAGCACCTAAACTACGACATGCAGAGCTACGTGAAGAGCAGGTAGACCAACTGGAAAAGTACCACCATTCAAAAGCTTTCTGATGCGGGTCTTGAAATAAAGCAGAGAAATTATGACCGTTAGTGGCAACAGGTGCGAAAGCTCTCTCCAGAGCGACTGGAAACCCAATCTCGGGGACCGGAGAAAGTGGAGCAATATTCTCGCCACGCCAAGCAACAGCCTCGAACATCCCCAACCTATACAAGTGACCACGTAAGCCATGCTACTGATGCCGGACAGTTTTTCAGTGGATGCACAATAAACAGCAACATACACATTAATGCAAATAAACAGCCAAATAATGGATCAACGCTCTCTGTCTAATATGTTCGCTCGCTGTTAGTGTTGTTGCATAGCAACCACCTTGCACTATGTTTTGTGCAGAAGGCAACGGAGGGACTATTTTATTTTGAACATCATTATTTACTAATAAAAAATATTTAAATTAGAGTGTGTGATTTACTCAATGAGAATGGGGGAGAGACGGGCCGGCAGCAACACACGACAAAGAATTTCCGAAACTAAACAAAGTGTTTTTATTTATTTATTAAAATTATAACTACAATCCGAAAAAACAGGGGAAGCCTCGCTTCCCTTGGCCTCCAGGAGAAAACGCCACTGCCTCAGAGGTGATGTTCTTGAAGAAGCGCTGCAGTTCCGTGTCATGTTCATCTGAAGCTGCATGTGCTGCTGCTGAGCTGGAGATGTGACAGAGAGACTGACGAGGGGCGTGTGCAAAACCAATCCTTCCGCTTCGCGTCGGGCCGAACCACGCCCCTTAGCTGTGATATAATGAGCATATACCACGGCCTGTCGTGAGCTATTGCTTAAATATATAATAACTTATATTTTGTTTTTCTTGTTATGCTGCAGCAACACAAACATTTCCCAAATTGGGATCAATACAGTAATATCTTAATTAATTAAGAAATATAACTATTATAATTAGTGTAGCAGCTGACACCTATTTTCAATATGGATTAATCTACCATTTATTTCTTTAGTTCAATTTTCATCTATAAAATGTCAAAATAGTGAAAATGTTCACGATACTTATCAAAGTGCAAGGTTATATCTTTAGATGTTTTGTTTTAGCCTATGTACTGTATGTCTTAATGCTCTTACAGTATATGTGACGGTGTGACTTCCATGAAACTAATATTTTATATCTTCCCAACAGACGAGCTGACAGGAAACCTAACACTCTAACAACCACAACATTGCAAAGGCGAGTAAATGTAAATTAAAAACAATTCACAATTTTTTTATTTCTTCTTCCTTGCAGTGAGGTGAAGCTGACCTTGCACTTGGTGCCAGTAAGGATGTTCCTCATGCAGGCTGAATGTTTCTCCTTCCTTACTGACACAGAAGCCCTTGATTTGCAATGCTTCACTAATTATCATTTCCCTGGCTCCGTAGGGACACTTTACCTCCAGCACAGCGGAAGACCCTACCAGACCATCTGGAGATGCCCCCAACAATCCTGATAGGGAGAGCCACAAATCTGACTCATGGACCTGCATCTGGGTTGCAGTGGTGAATGCCCTGACGCCCTCACATTCATTCATAGTCCCCCACTGTACAGACAAAACACCATCAAGGGCCTGTTGTTGCCCTAGCACCCTGGCAATAAAGGAAGCAGTCACACGCTTTGACCTCAGGACAGCTCCAAAGTTGCTGGCAGTCAACCTTCCTTTCCTGAACAAATGCCAGTTTGGGTTGGTTCGCTGACCAGTGGTAGCCACCTGAATTGCCCTTTGTTGCTCTTCAGACAATGACATGCTTGCCACAATTGCCTCAGGTCCCTGATGCCCAACAGATTTGATAATTTCAGGAACAGTAAGTGTTTCCAAGCTGTAGTGTTCCTCTTCTGGCTCGGGGGAGAGAAGCCAAGAAATTCCTGAAAACCTGCCCCCGAGTCTGTCCCTCAGCCAGTCACGATCTTCGGAGGTGGGCTCTCTTGTCAGCGGGTTAAATTGGTTATTGGTTTCAACAGTCACATTAAAACAGTTACTAAATCAGCTTACTATCACCTAAAGAACATATCTAGGATTAAAAGACTAATGTCACAGCAGGATTTGGAAAAACGTGTCCATGCTTTTATCTTCAGTAGACTGGACTAGTGCAATGGTGTCTTCACAGGTCTCACTAAAAAATCTATTAGAAAGCTGCAGCTGATTCAGAACACTGCTGCTCGAGTCCTCACTAACACTAAGAAAGTGGATCACATCGCTCCAGTTCGGAAGTCTTTACACTGATTCCTCACTAACACTAAGAAAGTGGATCACATCGCTCCAGTTCTGAAGTCTTTACACTGGCTTCCTGTGTGTCAAAGAATAGATTTCAAAATACTGCTGCTGTTTAAAAAGCACTGAATGGTTTAGGACCAAAATGCATTTCTGACCTCCTGCTAAATTATGAACCATCCAGATCTCTCAGGTCTTCAGGGACCCCAGAGTCAGAACTAAACATGGTAAAGCAGCGTTCAGTTATTATGCTCCAAATATCTGGAACACACTCCCAGAAACCTGCAGGTCCGCTGCAACTCTTACTACTTTTAAATCCAGGCTGAAGACTTTTCTTTTTGTCGCTGCTTTTAATTGAACTATTCATATCTTAGACTGCACTGTAACTTTTATCCATGTATTTTTTCTTTTAATGTTTATTTTATTAGCTTTTCTTTTTAATGACTGATTTTAAATGCCATTTTCTTAATGTCTTTCATTTTTTGTAAAGCACTTTGAATGGCCTTGTGTTGAAAAGTGCTATATAAATAAACTTGCCTTGCCTTGCCTAATAAAGATTTGATGTGACACATACAATTGATTTGTTGATGGGAATTCATGTGAATAAATTAACTCTAGGTTAACGGTACTCTTGCTATCACTACTCACCGACACTATAAACCTTGTCCCTCATGCTAGCCCTGACAACACCGGTAAGTACACCTTCATCTAGGCTGCACTGTTACGTGTCCTGACTTGTAGTGGTTCTCTCCTCTATCTACACTCTTCTTGTCATCTTTGTAAAACGATATCAGACTGGTAATTGACACAGCCATGACTTCTAGTTCAATTCAGTGTGGCTAAAATGAAAAGCTTTGTTAAAATATGCAAGCACGCGAAAGTCAAATTCAGCTTTATTGTCAAAAATTCTACATGTGTTATACACCCAGAAATATCGAAATATCGTTTCCCACAGTGTGACATGTAAAACAAAACAAAAAGGGCCTAGATAAACGTGGTATACATTAAACAAAACAAAAAGGGCCTAGATAACCGGGGTATACAGTTTAAAATGTTAATATATTTAAAGTGTTCAAAGTGCAGTTTCAGTGCAAGTCAATTGAAACGATCTTAAGTTGGCGTGACGTTGAAGTCGTGCGACCCTGCTGCTGTACTGGATTGTAGTTCGTTTATAGCATAACGTTAGCATTTCGCTTTTGGCGACTAGATTTATGATTCAAAAATTATAAAAGTAGGGTTGACATGTGGAGATTATCCGGCTGAACAAAACGTGATCCCTCTCTTAAATGTGTGTCACCACAGACCTTATTTCGAGCTATTTTCCAAAATCCTATGGAGAATTTGCCTTGGTTTTTCACGAAGGAACCGGAAGAATTTTACTTCCGGGTTTTACGACGCGTCACTGCGGTTCTCTATAGTAGAAGTACTATAGAGTGGAATGCTGTAAACAGCATCCACATTAATAAAGAATTGAAGTACTATAGTGGAATGCTGTAAACAGCATTCACACTAATAAGGGGAAGAATAAACATTTGAAGTAATATAGTGGAATTCTGTAAACAGCATTCACACTAATAATTTTTTTAGTAAGAGTAGATGATGTAAAATACAACATGTAGTTGTGTTGCAGATTTTTCCAGAATGATGAGGGTAAAAATCCCTTGCTGCTTCCTAATCCAGCACACTCGATGTCATTGTCTGGAATCATGGCAGACGCTTTTGCTCAGGATGAGGATTAAACCCAATCCGCCATGAAGGAAGTGTGTGTGTGTGTGTGTGTGTGTGTGTGTGTGTGTGTGTGTGTGTGTGTGTGTGTGTGTGTGTGTGTGTGTGTGTGTGTGTGTGTGTGTGTGTGTGTGTGTGTGTGTGTGTGTGTGTGTGTGTGTGTGTGTGTGTGTGTATGTGTGGTTTTTAGTGTGGGTGTAATCTGGGAGCTCTGCCACACTGCCTTCTTTCTCTGACATGACAATATAGCTCTCCTGTTTCCTTTCTCCCTGCGATGACATCATTACTCAACTCAGTGCGAGGGTAAGTAGTGACCTAAGAACCTGAGGGATTTTCGCAAAGACTTTATGCATGAATCTTCACTGCAGTCAGATAACGTGTTCCACAGTTATGAAAATATGACGGATACATTTCAATCTCGATTGCTGTTTAGGGCGTTCCAGTTGTTCTGGGAAGAGGGAATATCTGAGTTCCCAGTCGGATATTTCGACTGTGAGGTGGGAGATCATCATTCAAAATGGAGTCTCTGCATATTATGAACACTTTGATAATACAACATTTGTAGCTCTTCTGTGCCACATTAAATCCACTGTACATATGGTACTGCTTATATTCTGTCAGTGGATATGTTGCTACGTAGTTTGTATCAGTGTTGTAGTCAAGTCACCAATTCACGAGTCCAAGTCACTCTCGAGTCACCACACTTCGAGTCCGAGTCCAAGTCCGAGTCACCTAGGGAGAGTCGTAGTCTAGTCCGAGTCCAAGTCCGAGTCACACAAGGAGTGTCCGAGTCGAGTCACCATTACCTGTGTTCGAGTCCAAGTCCGAGTCATCCAAGGAGTGTCCGAGTCGAGTCCGAGTCATCATTACCTCTGTTCGAGTCCGAGTCCAAGTCCGAGTCACCTAAGAAGAGTCCAAGTCAAGTCAGTGTCACAAGTCTTCATGTATTAATCTTCGTGGATATATGTGTTGAAATGTAGCTGCTGCTCTACATTGCTTTTATCCTGTCATGTTATACTAATCTGTCTATTTAACTGCTGTGAAGCGAGTTTGGCTACAATTCTTGTAATAGGTGCTATTGTGGTGCCGAGAGATGGGAGTCGGAGGCGGGGTATCGAAGCTACAAGCTAGACTTTTATTTAGCATCGGAACACACATGTAAACTACTTCATGGACGGGAAGCGAAGAACGGCGGAAACAGGAAGTCCGGCTCACTAAAATGTCAGTGCGGAACAATACCCCAACCCATAGATCCGCGGCTGAATAATGTCAATCACCACACTATACAAATATAAAGCTTATTACTAATATTAATATTATTATTATTATTATTATTATATAAATAAACTATATTTAAAATGAGTTACCTTTTAGAGAAGTGATTATAGTTGTATGCCAATATTTTCCTATGTTAAAGTTTTCGTTTTGCACTTTTATTTTGATAGTAATAAGATCGGGACTCTTATTTTGAAGGAACTTTTACCGGTTAAATCGGTTTACTGATAAAGATTTAGCCCCAGGAAGCACATGGCTAGTTAGCATGCGAAAGGACGTCATTCTGCATCTTAAGTAGCCATGTGCTTTCGTGTTATCGGCTGAATCTTTATTTATTGATTAGATCACGTCACTCTGATGATAGTTTTCAAGACAGCCATGTCTGAACTCGATCCTAAGAGTAATGTGTTACAGAGCCTTCTCTTCAATATTGTTTCCACATAACGAGCATTTTGCGCTGCTCCTTTCCAATGTGGAAGCAGAATGTGCGAAAGCATACAGCAGGATGCGCGGTGTGTCTCTAGACATCTTTAGACTGGAATAGCGGGGCCCAGTACTGAACTCGCCTCGCAGGTGCACAAGCATGGACAGAGGACATCAGACTCCAGAGAAAACTTGCTCGAGTCCAAGTCTGAGTCTTCATTACCTGTGTTCGAGTCCAAGTCCGAGTCACCCAAGGAGTGTCCGAGTCGAGTCCGAGTCCAAGTCATCATTATCTGTGTTCGAGTCCGAGTCCGAGTCCAAGTCATCGTGCGTGAGAATTCACGAGTCCAAGTCCGATTCGCGTCAATCAGTGCGCGAGTCCGAGTCGAGTCACGAGTCCCGAAAATCGGAACTCGAGTCCGACTCGAGTCCGAGTCCAGGACTCAAGTACTCCATCTCTGGTTTGTATTAACAAAATAAAAAATAAAGCATAGTTATCAACCGCTAGTGCTAACATTGGCTAGCCCGAGGTGTTTGCTAAAGCTGTAAACAGGCGAACAGCTTTCTTGCGGGCGGAAATCTTTTTCCAACTTGTGCTCCTGGAACGCAGTCATCTCAAATGTGATGTCATTCCCAGTTCCGACTTCCGAGATACTATAGAGTGGCGAAGTCACGCCCATCGACTTCCGGTCCATGGGACCTTATTTCGGAAAAATAATGTATTGAAGTCAATGGAGAGAGAAAACGTATCTTTCGATCCCGTTTGAATTGTGCCATGAATTACACATAGGCTATGATGTTTGTCAATCTTAAAAAATAATTTCCATGTCAAAAAAGTCAGTTTGTCGTAAAACTGTTGAAATATAAGACTATGAAAAATACGCAACTAGAAAGACTACAAATTCCAGAGTCGCGTAAGTGATGTCACAATTGTTTTCCTCCACTAAGAGATTGCTAAAATCAACGCCATATAGATATAATCTATCTCTATGGCGCAGGCTAAAATAAGATAACTTTAACAAGATGCCTGTGTGCTAAGTACCAGGTTGTTATCATACCAGCAATGGGTCTTGCTCGTTCTTTCGCTTCCCGTCAGATGAAAGGACCAGGAGTGGCTGGATCAAGTTAGCTACCTAGCTAGTAGCTAGCACGTTAGTTAGCATTACAGCCTTGTCATTTTTATTTGCATTAATATGAAGTAACATTAAGTAACCCAAAATGTTAAACAGTAAGAGTAGTAGTCATATTTTGTGAACCCTTTGAAGAGTATTGTCACCGGTGTGATCATTCTATAATACACAATTTAAGCCCGGGGGAGAAATGTTAACGCTAGCATCAGCGATCGCCGATCTTTTGTACTTCATGCTATCTGCACAAATGGTTGACATTAAACATTAAAAAGACCAGGCAGTTCAGAGAGAATCAAAGGAAGGCAGGCAGGCAGCTTTGCATGACATTCTTCTGGACGTGTTTCATTGTGGTGATAGTGAGGGTAGTCAATCGTTTTGTTGACAAGACAGTAGTGACGGCCATCTTGGTGACGTGTTTTGTTGTGAGAGTCTGCGAGACCAGAGATGTAGTTCATTAAGCGTTTCAGACAAATAAATGTGTTACTTCACAGTTTTACGACACATTTTTATCTTTTAAATTGACAAACATCATAGGTGTAATTTGTGGCACAATTCAAACGGGATCGAAAGATAATCTTTCTCTCTCCATTGACTTCAATACATAATTTTTTCGAAATAAGGTCCCATGGAGCTCCCCCGGAAGGGGAGGGACTTCACCACTCTTTGTTAATGCACTAATAATAATAACTTTCTCCTTAATTCCCTTTTACTTGTTCCTTTCTCTGCTGTGCTTCTTGAATAAAAACATCCATCTAATGTGTCATTATAGAGAGGTCAGAGGCCTCTTTTTAGATCCAGCAGTAGTGTATTATTGTGATGCATAACAGTTTACTAGAATACTTTTAGAACTTTTTATGTTTTGTGTAAATATTTCAAATTTTGAAGAGGGATTACAATATCAGACTCTGACTCCGCCTCTGACTCCCTTTCATAGGCTCTACACTATATTATAAAACAGGGGTATTCAACTAAAATGCATCGAGGTCCAGTTAGAGAAAATCTCCCCATGCAAAGTTCCGGAACATCAAAATGTCTAACTTGCTTCATGAATTAGTGTGATATATATTGAAGTAGCCTGTAGCTTTATCAACGTCTGCATGTAATCAACAACTGGCTGCCAATCAAATAAAGAAAGTAAAATTCAAAAACAACAATATTTATTGTCAATTAACATTGAACTCTACAGATATACAGTAAAATACTGTGGACATGTGTAATGTTCCTCTCGGGCTGCATTTAAAAATAAAATAGAGAAAATAAATAAAATAGCTTTTGAAAATATGTGCATCTTAAAAGTGTTTAATTTTAGATAAATAAAATAAAGTGTAGCAGCAGCTTGAGTTTCCCTTTTTCTTTGTTAACCGTTTCACATCATGACTTAACAGTTTTATACGATTATAGAACAATATCAGTCTTTACATATCATAACAATTGAACAGTTTTAAAGTTTCTCTTTCTTTCCCTCTTATATTGCAGTCCCTCACTCACTTTTTTTAAATTCAGTGCGAGAATTGAGCTTGAGCTTGTCCTGCCAGGAGTTTGTAAACCTGGGCTGAAATGGTGTCAGGGCCATTCTCATACACATGCAGGTGCTCATTGGTTACAGTGATGCAAACACAGGTATGGTGAAAAAAGAGAGAACTATTCAAAGCAGAAAAAAAACAGCGTAATATACCACCTGACAAAGGCCTGTGCTATAATGCTTCAATTAACTGGCTATTCTTTATAATATACTCAGATCAATAGGAGACAGAGATGTTAAGTTATAAATCAAGGGTTTCTATTATTATTTACAGCAGGGGTGGGGAACCTTTTTCCTTTCAATTTTTACAACATCCTCCGAGGGTCGTACAAATTATTGAACTCAGCCTCTGCTTAAAAAAACTAAAATCACAGCCCATTCATTTAGCCTTTCTTTCATGCTGTGCAAAGAAAAAGCAACCTCTTAATCCAGAGATCTCACCATTACTCACGTATGCATGCACGTGCACGGTTGTGGCATGACCACCAAAACAGAAAGATATGGACACAAGATGTGTGCAAATATATTTAGTATCCTATCCATGTGAACATGATTTAAGTGGGTGGGGGGGACCTAACCTCCTCTAGGAGGGTCCGGGGACATGCTCCCCCGGGAAGATTTTTTTTAAATATTGAAGTTGAAAGCATCAATCTGGTGCACTTTGAGAGCAAAATTAAGAGATCTATGGATTCATCTTTCAACAGCCATATGAAACAGAACACAGATTTTTCTTTTTGGATATTTTACAAATCACTCCCCTTTTAAACTCTATTCTTGTTATTTTTAACAACTTTTTTGTTACTGTCATATAGTATTTTATTCCTGTTTTTTATTTAGTCTCATTAATAACTATAATGATCATATCAAGGTGTGCCTGAACCTAACTGAGCTGAGGTTATTTGAGCCTCTCAGGAGAGAGCTCTCTTCCACCTGGTTGTAGAAAAGCTCTTTAAATTCGTTAGCATAGCTAGCTAACCAGATACTAATAACAACAGATCGCCACTGTGCTTACAACTAAAGACACAGCCACGCAAACACTGCGGCATGGCTCCTTATGGCTACTGCAATATTTGAAGAGCTCGAGCGGCGTTGGTGCTCTCCGTCAGCAATCATTTCAGACGAGACACATACCACGCGAAGACACGTTACGCTCGTGTTGTGTTCAAGGAACCTGTCCTTGGCCAGGAAAAACAGGTACACGCTTGTTTAATTATTTTTGCGGTCTAGATTTCTTCTTCTTTTTTTTGAAGAAGTTGGACTGACGGACGGAACTGGGGCTGTGTACAGCGAGGAACAAAGGAGCGAACCGGACGTAAAACGTTAAAGGTCTCCTGATTTAGTTTGTGAATGAATGCTTATTAGAGTTTCGGCTGGAGAGTGCGTGCGGACCTGTCGGTCAGATAACAGGCGTGTGTAAGTCCTGCATCTGTATGATACAAATGTGTGTAAAATGATACCGGGCGCTGTAATCACTGATCTGGTTACGTTATTACATTGACCACCACACCCCCCCCCACCCCAAAAGAAAGGACGTATTATTGTCTTCCCCTCATTTTTTTCCCACGCCACGCTACTGATAGGCATATAGAAAATGTATTTCATTTAAATGTTTTTCAATGCTGCTTCACTGATACAGGAAGGATTGGTTTTGCCCACGCCCCTCGTCAGTCTCTCTGTCACATCTCCAGCTCAGCAGCAGCACATGCAGCTTCAGATGAACATGACACGGAACTCCAGCGCTTCTTCAAGAACATCACCTCTGAGGCAGTGGCGTTTTCTCCTGGAGGCCAAGGGAAGCCAGGCTTCCCCTGTTTTTTCGGATTGTAGTTATAATTTTAATAAATAAATAAAAACACTTTGTTTAGTTTCGGAAATTCTTTGTCGTGTGTTGCTGCCGGCCCGTCTCTCTCCCATTCTCATTGAGTATTTTAGAAAGAGTGAAACAGCGCCCCTCTAGATGTTATGGTAAAACAGTAGATTGCACTTTCTGTTGCGAGAGGAGGCCAGCCGAAATTGGCTTCCCTTGGTGAAAAAAAATGGAGGGATTGACCAATCAGACAAGGCGCACGTCATGCCCCTGCCCACCTGTGATTAGTCAGGGCCAGCGCTGGTCAGGGCCATGCCAAGGGAAGCCAGCCGCCGCTGGCCGCTTACCTCACAATCCAATCAAATCACATCAATTTAGTGTTGCAGTGACGCGTCATAAAACCCGGAAGTAAGCTGCGCTCGGTTTCCCTCATGGATTTATATGACAAATCGACAAAAAAAGCAATGGGATTTCTCCATAGGATTTTGGAAAAATAGCTCGAAATAAGGTCAGTGGAAAACTAACCTGTTAGATAAATGCATGTTTTGTTCAGCCGGATAATATCCACATGTCTACCCTACTTTTATAATTTTCGAATCATAAATCTAATCGATAGAAGATAGATAGTGTCACTGCACCACTCTCACCGCCGTTAGAAAGTAGCAAACAACTGAAGCAAGTGCAATTATGGAGGGTTGGGATTTGGAGTATTTAATCAAAAATAATTGTACTAAACTTCTGCTACAGCAGCAACAACAAATGCAATCTGATGACAGGCCAATGCTCAAACTGGAGCTGTGTACAGCAAGGAAAAAAGGCGCTAATCGGACGTAAAACGTTAAAAGTCTCCTGATTTAGTTTGTGAATGAATGCTTATTAGAGTTTCGGCTGGAGAGTGCGTGCGGTCTATGGTGCGGACCCGTCGGTCACATGCGTGTGTAAGTCTTGCATCTGTATGATACAAATGTGTGTAAAATGAACCGGGTGCTGTAATCACTCAACTGGTTACGTTATTACATTGACCACCACACCCCCGACCTAAAATAATGGACGTGTTATTGGCTTCCCCTAATTTTTTCCCCACGCTACTGCTCAGAGAACCACACTCCTAGCGGATTGCTTTGGCCAGGGAGCCCGACCCTCTGCCACCAAATTAGTGATGTGTCGGTCGCGAACGAGCCGATTCTTTTGAACGGCTCTTTGGTATGAACGAGGGGAACCGAGTCGTACTTGGTGAGAGCCGTTCTTGTTATCGTTCAATTGTTAGTCCGCACTCACTGCCTGCCAAAATCCACTCGCCTGTTAAAAAGCTTGATTTTGTTCCCCAAACGTATTCTGTGAAGACCCGCCCCTACTCTGATTAGTAGGTTTCAGCAGGAGGAGTGAGATGGGGTGGGTCTTAACGGAATACGCGAGAGAGAGAAGTCATAACAAGTGGTAGGCTACAGGACAGGTAGACGACGTGTTTTTCGGATGGAAAATTAGCCAAAGGCGAAAACGCAGCAGCATTTTGATGCACTTCAACCAAAAAAGCGCACCATTTGTAAAGGCAAAATATCCTTTAAAGCAGGGCCAACAAATGATCTCCATCGCCACTTAAAAACACAGTATCTAATATTAAGAGTTGCGTGAATTTCATTCAAGGCAAGGCAACTTTATTTACTTAACAAATACGGAGGGTAAATTCAAAGTAGTACATTCACGGACATGAATGACATGGATATGGCGCCACCTTGTGTCGTGTTTACAAAGCAGATTATTGACATTAGGTCTGGCAATACAGTCAATCATTATCCTGGTGATTATTTCACAGACAAACCAAGTAACCCCGCCAAAAAAAACGGCTCTTTTGAACGGCTCTTTTGAACGGCTCTTTGAAAGGAACGGAGCCATAAGATCCGGCTCCCTTCAAAGAGCCATAAATCCCATCACTACACCAAATACGGTGGAAGCACTGTGGGAAGGCAGTTATGCTCAACCACTTCACGCTGCGTCAAACGCCTCACAGTTAGCTACAAATCGGAAATGGGAAATTCTAAATAAAATCATATAGGCTTCCATTGTCTATACAGCAATTTAATGAAAGTATGTATAGACGGTAAAGTACAAATACCTTCGACATAAATAACTTTCTATCTATCAACCATTTTTGCTGTAGCTGGTCACGTTTTGCTAGCTGGAGTTTTATTTTGAAATATGACACCGGACGTTTTAGCGTATGCACACTGTTAAACTTTACAAATCCATCGACAAGCCAGTCATATCTTCCCTCGTCGAGGAACTTCAGTGCCCATACAGCACCTCACTGTGTCTCTTCCTCTCGCTTCAGTTTCTCGTACCTTTGCACCACCACCGGGGTTTCCGCCGGAACGCTCGCCGAAAGAAGAGCGACATGGCCCGCGTGGTGGTTGAAGGGATGCCGGAGACGGCCGCCGGAGGAGGAGGGATGCTGAACCTACGGAAAAGCAAAGCCAGGCGGAGAAAGCGAAAGGAGTTGTTCGCCATCCAGATGTGCTTTGCCGGGGTAATGCTCGGGCTTGTCTTAGGGCTCAAGTCTGTGGCTCAGAAAGCAGGTAAGGGGCAGTTTAGACTTCCTTGTCTCCTATTGTCAATTAAAATTAATGTTTATTTTGTTAAGAGGACAGCGTTTATTCGAAGTTTTGGCAAGCAGGAACAACAGGCAGTTTGGAGGCAAACGAAACATACTGTCATGGTTATATTTAAGCATTTCTGATAATCTTTTGTGCTTTTTGTGACATTCAACATTCCTACAACAACACATTATGCCAAAATATAAAATATAGGCCTACAGACAAGGTTTCAATATAACTAATGTAAAAATATATCTGACTTTTTTTAAATCAAGGAATGGTTGTAGGCTGTAACATGTGGTTTTATGAACACGGGCACACAAATAAACAAATGCAATTGGGTACTAAATATAGTACAACCTATACACTTATAATTGAATAGGCTGTCACATGCATTAAGAAAATAAAGACCCCAATAGGATTAGTATAGATAGGCCTGTATCAGATTTTTTGTTAGGGTACACTACAGCTTTATGGGTATCAGTGCAAACATTTACAACCACTGTAAAGAACGAAACAACAACATGCCTTCTTCTTGCAGCTCAACATCTGTAACTAATAATCCCCTGGAAATGGTAATGTTGTCTCTGCTGCTCTGTGAATTACTTAACAGAAATCCACAGCTGGGTCATTCTACAGAAACGGTGGAAGTACTGTCACTTACTTTTGCAGACACCAAAATACATGACGTTGACCTAATACTCACATTCATTATATATGTTGAATAAATAGAGATTGTCTTTGCTATGGTACTAAATAAAAAATAAATAAAAAATGGTTTTATACGTACATTGCAATTTAAAAAAAAAAAAAAAAAAAAAAAAAGCCAAGTTCAAGGAACTGACTTGTCACTTTGATCATACATGGAAGTGGAGCCTATAGTTTTAATAAAAAAAAAAGAAAAGTTCAATAAATAAACCTGACACATTGCAGCCATTTTGTTAAAACGGTAGTGTTTTCTCCAAATTGTCACTGGTGTTACCGTCACTGGTGTTACTCTTCTACCTGGTAACACGTAACACCAGTGACATTCCTATACAAATAAGCTTTGTATAATGTATAAAAATAATAAAAATACTTTAAGCTCTACTTGTTGTGGATTCATCAAGTTAAGAGTTAGTTATTGCTATTTAACAGGTTTTAGATGTTTTTAGAAGGAATATATTTCAGCAGATTTGTATCACCCAGATTCCACCTTTTCTGTAGAATGACTCAGCTACAGTAAGCAGAGGCAGCTGATGGGCTGGATATGAATTTGTTGTACGTACGCCGGCAGCTTATTTTGAGAACACTGGTGACATTGACTCAATGTCAAGCTTGAGGGCAATATTCTTAACTGGAATTATCATTCTAACCGCTTATCACCTCAAGCTGGGATCTTCATATCCACTGGGTTATCAGTATTCATCTTATCATAATGGAGGTGTCAGTTATAGGGCTGCACAATTAATCAAAATGTAATCGAAAAAAATACGGACTAGGGCAACATCCAATTCCCAGAAAGTGCAATATGGGTGCAAACATTATTGATAATATTCTATGTAAAATGTTTTGTTTCTGCAAAGAATGTGTGGCCTAAACAGTATTCTAAACTTAATACAAAAACCATTGTTTTGTTACAGACCCACACCATTATCATTATTATATTTTTTCAATGATAATGGGAGTTATATTTCAAAAATGGTAATTCCCTCTAATCTAATATTCACATCACATTTGTACTATCAGTCAAAATAATCACAATTGGTTATTTTTTCCCAATTATGCAGCCCTAGTCAGTTATAACATTTAAGTAGTATAAAATAGTATGCGCCAATAATTTAGTGTCTTTGTCAGCTGCTGGGTTTTTACTAAAAATAACCAGTGGTGTCATCAGGATGTGAATGAAACAATTATTATAGCTGTATAGAATCATATTAAGGACCAGGGTCTTCTTGTCCACCTTTCAAAACACATTGTTGTTAACCTCTAGGAGTAGTACCAGAGGGATAGCATATATGTTAGGATTTTCTACTGTTAGTGCTAATGTTACTGTTGATTGCTCACTGACTGACTTTTCTTGATAATGTTCTGCTGACCATAAGGATTTTTGGGCACCGTATTATGTTCTCAGCAAGGGCACGAATCATCCTCTCGATTGACGTCTATGATTTAGAAAAGTTCATGGTATAAAAGGAGTCAGCAAGGTGCAAACATTTGAAAGATTGCAATGAAAAACAATTATCATTCTTCCATTATTTCATTATATTTAGTTGACTTCACTTATTGAACTTTTTTTTAAGCAGATTCAATTTAAGTTAACTTAAGTCATCTCAGCATGAAACCAGTGCTGCACAATTTGTTAAAAATAAGTTATTGCGATTCTTTTTGACTTTTTTGTATTGCGATTTTGATCATATTTAGATTTATTGTGAAACCCTCATGAGAACTAGGGATGTTAAAAAATGCGAGTAAGAGGACCTTGATATAAAATGTTCCCTGGTTTGCAAAATGATTTTTGAACATTTTATTTCAAACTTGATGTTTTTAGATTGCAACCCCAAATATAATCTAGTTTCAGTCAAGGTTTGCCCTTTTTGATTAAATTATGATTGATAACATTCCTCTAAGTAAAAGCGGATACTGCCTCAGCCAGAAAATTGACAAATAATTTCAGCGCCAAACTGAATGTCAGAACAATTTAACGTCAACGATGACCTTGCCTGAGAAACGTGTTCTGAGTTGCTAATTGACCAGGACCTCTTCTCATGTTGAGTTGCCCTACGGCCGCACTAAGGTTTTCAGGGTCTTGGACACACAAACAACCACTCTTTCTAAGGTGTGTGTGTGATCCTCATAGCTTCGCTTTCCCCCATGGCTCTGTGCACAAACACGTGGATGTGCACCCAACTTTCCACCCTTTCCTCCATCTGTCCTTATTTCACCACCATCCCTCTAAGCTCATGCATTCATCTACCTCTCACCTCCTGGAAAAACACAAGGTACAAGCTAAACCCAGGACAAAAGCACTAAAGGAAGGAGGATTACCCATATGAGCAAACACATGTTACTATCATCTGGAGGTTTTAATATCAGTGACCCTTGCTACTCAAGCCAAAGACCCTCCATCATCCATCTGTGAGAAATCTAAAAGATGTATGTACCAGCCAGACACATGGTCATACTATAGAGAAGCCACTAATGGCTGTTTGGTATATCTGGTATACAGCATTAGTCTCCAGATGATCTCATTACATAATATAAAGCTTGGTGGGTCCCCTTTTCCTTGCACGCTAGAGCACAGAGTGGGAGGGGGTATAGAGCGGCCGAGCACAGAAGGAGCACTTTGCGCTGACGAAGCCTCGGGACTCAGAGCCAAATTAGACAAAAAGGAAAAGAGACAAGAGTGGAGAAAAACGTGGATGGGGGGTTGTGATATGAAGAGGGAAAGTGGGAGCAAGCTAGGACATTGTCAGTGATGGGGAGGAGCTGAGACAGGACGGAGGAGTAAAGTACGATGAAGATGGTGAGATCGGTCAGAAATAAGAAGAGAAGAAATGTCCATGTTGAGATCAATGAAGTGGGAATGGGAGGTGGAAATGAGTAAGGAAAAAATAGGAGAGAGGATCGAGAGATGTCAAGTAATATGACCACTAGCGTTATCTAGGAATGACATCCCCTTTTTTTGAGACATAATAAAACCCGGAAATTAGTTAGCATTGTAGCACTCCCTGTTCCCAAGTCTTGAACTCAATGGATTTTGAATGAGTTTTTGGTTAGATGTCTGAAATAGAGTCTGTGGTCAAACCTAATTTTAGAGGTCTTGGCATTTTAGTTTGGGACCTAAAAAACATTAGTCGCCTTTAGCTCACCAGTGGTGACCTGAACTGAGGTCATGTGACCTTAATATATAGCCTAACGTTAGATATTTAGTTATATTTATTATATTAATGCTTTAAAAATGCTAAAATTGGGGTTAGTATGTGGACTTTATCCTGCTGAACAAAACGCGGAAGTATCGTGAACATGTTCTGCAACATTCCAAAATCCAATGGAAAAATATTCGTCAGTAAATGTTGCCAGTGGGCAGATTCTAACATCGACCACCAATGGACTAATTCTCCTCCCTCAGTGGTACATTATAATGTGTGATGGAATGGATTATTAATTATTTAAGTTAACTTGAATTAAAGTGTTTGCCAGATGAGATGGCTGATTGTGAAATGTGGCATAGATGAGATGGCTGATTGTGAAATGTGGCATAAATGTTCAACCAAATACATTACCAAGTAAAGTATTTAATATCAGCAAAAATAATACTTACTAAAAGAAGCATGTACAGTATGTGTGTATGATGAGTAGGCTATACTATACAGATGTAGCACTGAATTTTTGCCAAAGACCAGTATAGAGGAATGTTAAGCCCTCCCACTATTTTCCAAGAGGGCGTTGCCAGATTTTCAATTTCAGGTTTTAACCAGGAGATGGCGCTTCATTCACAAATACAGAAAGACAAGTTTCATGGACTTTCAGTTGTGTTTTGAAGAGCATTTGAACACATCAATATTTTAGATCAACTAAAGTATATCTAATCTTGTAATTCAATAATATATAGTCTTTATATATTAAATAATCATAATTATAATGTAAATGTTTACATTACACTTCTTTATTTGTTATGCTCATACTTTAACCTTTACAATAGTTTGCTTTAATATGCAGTATATTTTTGTGTTTGCTTCCTCCTGTTCCCTTTCGGACACATACTGTATGATTTATTATTATTATTAATATGAAGATATTATTAAGATAAGATAAGATGTTACTTTATTGATTGAACATTTTAGTTTAGAATGTGCTGTCCCACGGTAATTCAGAAGGCTCACAGGTCACATTCCGACCATTATTTAAAACAATAGGTGCTTTCACACCATCTACAGTTTGATTTGTATAGAGGGAGCTCTGTCAGTTTTCGAATGACCCATTTGCTTTCGGGGAGCCCTATTTTTCAGAGCACATCCTGCTACTAAATATGTCACACCCACGCTCTGTTGACTGGCGCAGCAGCGCGGATGCGATCAATTGCTATAAAAACACTCTTCTACTAATACAGACGGTGTCACTATGCCGGCGGATGTGGCCGTTGTTGAAGCCTCTTCAGGCTCTGCATCGGCAGGCCTCTCCCTCGGTATGGAGCTGTCAAACTCGACCCTAACGCCGCTTACAGCCGGCCAACTAAAAGTTGTTTTCCGTTCACGTTGTCATTTTTTGACTCCTTCGCTTCTTTGCTTGTGAATCCAAAAGCTGTGACGCTTGGCTGTTTTCGTTTTGCCATATTTTTTTATTACACAGCCAGAGTTAAAAATATATCAATATGAACATTTCAAATACCGCGCCGGCATCACCGCCATAACCGCCATAACCGTAGCAACGTAAGTAAGAATGCAGTGCCGCCACGTACAGATGGCAACACCCAGACATATTCACAAATATAAAACAAATATTCAGAAACTGTAATGAACAATAACTATTATTTATTTCAAGAACTGTTATTTACAGAAACTCAACATTTCTAATCTGTGTGACACAAATATGCACGATTGTTTTGGGCTCCCCCTATTTATCTCAAAGTCAGCCTTCTGGGGAGCTCCCTCCCTCTTCGGGGGAGCCAAGCTCCCCCTAGCTCCCCCCCATTTCGAACAGTGTCTGTGGCTGAATGGCTAGCGATTAGGTGCGGCGCATTTATCATAGGTGATCAGAGCTAACTGCCTGCCGTCAGATTTCATTTAAAAAACAGATCTGATTTTAAGACTATTTCTGCGCTCATAAAGAATGATAAGAATAAGAATAATGCGTATTGAACTGGTTTAATTAATTAGTGAGTTTATTTAACGCTAGAACCGCCAATCGGGTCAATTTGTGTGATGTGTGTTGTGTGTGTGCAATGTAACTTTTTTTCAATAAAAAAGTCCGTGACTTTTCCTGAAAGTGTGTTATGTAGCACCCTATGTTGTTAAAAATTGCATTCTAATAGCGGGATTTGACGGGTTTAGGTAGGCCTATACAAAAACCTCTGGCGGTTCTAGTGTTAAGGTAATTAGGTACAGTAGAAGCCCTTTTTTATCAGTAATGAATTTAGCAGTTGAACATAAAAGTAAACTAACTGAGGGTCACTTGCAATGACAGTGTTGTGTCTAACTGTAAGCTTGTCACTCAGAGTAACCTACCGTTAATTTAGCTGCTGGAGAAGAAAGATCAAGGGGGGAGGGGGGGAGAGCTGTGGTTGATGGGCCATTAGTTGTGTAAATACACAGCTGAGAGCTGCCGTTTCATTCAGACTGTTTTAAAAAACTGTAACAATGGACTATTTTTCTTAGCGGATGCATGTCAATTTAAATCAATACATACAACTATTTTTTAAATCAATACATACAACTATTTTTTAAATCAATAAAAACATTTTCTAGATCCATAAAAGCATTTCAATTAATATTGGGAGTCATGTCGTTACTTTGTTGAGAATGTGGCCGTGTAATAAGCGGGATAATTTGCAGCGACTTGTTCCTTATGGGGAAAATAACACCCGTCATGTGTGTGTAGAGGTGTGTGTGGTTAAAACACTTTCATGAAGTGAAGGAATTTCCTTCTATAAAACAGCTGTGGGCAGCAGTGAGTGTCACGGACATGAATTGATAGATCAAGGCAGACTGGTGCACACACTCTCCTGTCCTGCCAGGCGACACGCCCGTTCTAAGCCGTGTCCCTCACTCCTCACATCCCAAGCATCCCCACAAGTGTATTATGTTGTTACATCATTTCAGATGTTATGTTTCAGTTGTGCTCTGTCTATTTTCAGTGATGCAAATTTGTCACCTTTCGGCGAAATTCGCCGTTTTGAATCCAAAATAAGTCGTTTGTGTGATTCATGTAGATCTGCAATACAAATATTTTTGGGGTATGGGGGGGGCTGGGACCCGGAGTAATCTGCGGCCGTGAGCTGTTATGTGCCATCATGACACGCATGGTGTTCTTTTTTTATATATTATAATGAAGTACGAGCTGTGTGCTCGAGTCTTCCTGCCTGTCGGCTCTGCTCATGGATGTATAATAAGGCTCTGCTGCTCCGAAATGATGGTCTAGTTTCAGCAGCTACATTACCTACGGGTGCGTTCGTTAATATTAACTGTGCGTCCGGAGTCACTGTGGCACAGACTGGACCGCTGGTGAAAAGCTGTTAGAACGGGCTGTTCAGGTGTTCAGAGCAGAGCTCCCTGTCAGAGCGGCGATGTGAACTGAAACGTTTTTCTGTGGCAATATTATTTAAGGAATCGTTGAGCTAGCTAGCTAGCATACATTGTCACTATCTGCTAACGTTAGCTTGAGCCTTCTATTTCTAATAGTTTTTTTCATAGGCTATAAACAGAGGTGGTATAAGTATATATATATTGTACTTGAGTAAAAGTAGAAGTACTCAGATCTTGTACTTGAGTAAAAGTAGAAGTACTCAGATCTTGTACTTGAGTAAAAGTAGAAGCACACAGATCTTGTACTAGAGTAAAAGTAGAAGTACTCAAATCTTGTACTTGAGTAAAAGTAGAAGCACACAGATCTTGTACTAGAGTAAAAGTAGAAGGACTCAAATCTTGTACTTGAGTAAAAGTAGAAGCACTCAGGTCTTGTACTTGAGTAAAAGTAGAAGCACACAGATCTTGTACTAGAGTAAAAGTAGAAGTACTCAGATCTTGTACTTGAGTAAAAGTAATAGTCCCAGAGTGTAGGAATACTCTGTTACAGTAAAAGTCCTGCATTCAAAATGTTCCTCAAGTAAAAGTAGAAAAGTATTATCATCAAAATATAGTGAAAGTAGCGACAGTAAAAGTAGTCATTGTGCAGATTGGTCCATTTCAGAATAATAGATATGATATGTTTTATAATGATTGATCATGAAAGTGTTCTCAAAGCTGGTAAAGGTGCAGCTAGTTTGAATGACTTTGTATACTGCAGGGTAGCTTGTGGATTTACTCCAGGTGGAACTAAAGTCTGATTTAACACTTGATTATATTTCACTTAATTAATCCAGATCTGTGAAGTAACTAAAGGTATTAAATACATGTAGTGGAGTCAAAGTACACCATGTACCTCTGAACTGTAGTGGAGTAGAAGAACAAAGTAGCAAAACATTGAAATACTTAAATAAAGTACAAGTATCTCAAAATTGTGCTCAAGTATAGTACTTGTTGAGTTTATGAACTTAGTTACTTTACACCATGTGGCTATAAAGATAAAAAGACTTAAGCCTTGCACAGAGGCACGAAAATACATTTTCAAAATGCTCAACAGTGCTGCCAAAATTATAAACTGACTGCTCCACAATTTAAAATAAATGCTTTTATATATTTCTATTAGATGTGACTCTTTGGCGTTTCTGTTATTATTAACACTGCTGCTTTAGTTGTTCTGACTGCTAAAATCCTCTGTCATTCCGTGGGGTGGGGGAGCCGGGGGCTCGGATCCTTGTCACCTTTTTCATACCTGATGAGTTTGCATCCCTGTATGTTAAAAAGCCTCAGTCACCTTAATTCATGTAATAAAAACATCTCAGGTCTGTAACACTTAGGGGTGCACCGAATGGGAAATTCTTGGCCGAAACCGATACCGAAAATAGGAAACAGTTGGCCGAAAACCGAATGCCGAAAGGCCGAAAATGATTAATAGAAATATATATAATGTATACATTTTTTACCAATGTTGTTCAGCTTCCTGATTATGGAAAAAGACATGATTATGGCAAAACTTAACTTAAATAATAATCACTAGTATGGGTCAATAAAACATTTATTCAGCACTTTTGAATGCATACAGTACACTAATTCCAAGTCAAGTCCATTTTCTTTTCTCTGTAGGATAACTACAACAAAGTGCATTCAGAACAAAGCCAAGGTGCTTTAAAACTGCATAAACATCTAGGCC
This sequence comes from Notothenia rossii, assembly GCF_949606895.1. NCBI lineage: Eukaryota > Metazoa > Chordata > Actinopteri > Perciformes > Nototheniidae > Notothenia > Notothenia rossii. The sequence goes on along the minus strand of NC_136909.1, from coordinate 62,018,512 downwards.
AGTAGGCCTACAACAAAATAGTGTAAATAAAGACTGTAACAGCAAGGCTTCAACAACAACAAATGCACCTATAAGTGCATGCATACAAATGTGCAAAATGGATAAATGCACATGAATGTAACTATTTACAAATTAAATTACAATTGAATTTCAAGAATCTAAATAAGGCTGTCTGTCCTCATAAGCAAAGTAGTACACATTGTATAAAGATACATAAAGTGAAAACTGGATACAAAATCCACAATCAATTACAAATTAAATTACAATTTCAAGAATCTGCAAATAAGGTGGTCTGTCCTCATGAGCAATGTAAACAACATTGTATCATTTAGATAACGAAAGTACAATACATTGAACACTGTGCTGCTGTCATTTCCCCCTAATGATAACCTGAGAGGGTGAATTATAACTCACAATGAAAATTGTTCAGGAAAGTGGGTATAGACTAGACATGTAGAAATAGATAAGCTTATGATAAACCAGCCTTGTCTACTTATTAAGGAAAAGTGGGAGGTTCTTTTTAATGAACATTAGCTTCTCTGCTTTATCAGCCATAAGTCTGTTCCTCTTCTCATCAAGCACATGAGAGGCAGCGCTGAACAGTCTCTCGCTGTCAGTGCTTGTGATTTGATCTTACTCCGCATATTTGTCCGGGTGTTTTGATTTCAAGTGGTGGAGTAATCCCGAAGTGGTGAAAGTCTTTGCAGTTACACCCCCTCGAGAAATGTCAGCTGAACACGTTTTACAAATCGCAATCCGCGCCTCTTTCTCTGATATTTTTAAATATCTCCAAGCGCCAGACATGTTGGCTGTGAGCCAGCCGCGAGCATGGTCGCGCGCCGTGCTTGTCGCTGCGTTTTGATTACGTCATCACAACAACACGTTAGCTTACAAACGTAACCCTGTTCTCTGACATTCGGTGATATTTTTTCGGTGCTAAAACCCTTTCGGCCGAAAGCCGAAAGAGCCTTTTTTTTTTCCGGCCGAATATTCGGTGCATCCCTACACTCAAAGCTAAATGTGCAATACCATGTTCAGCTATGTTACTATTTATAATGTTATTGTTGTTACATCAGAAGATGTACATATTGAAATGATTTCTTAACTTACAGTAGGCTATTTTTTACAATGTGTGTTGGAAGGATTTATTAAATTACAATGAATATTGTCATTGTTGAAGGCTTTTAGAGAAGGGTGAACTATAAGCCTGAATTACATAACATTTTATACCTAAAAACATAAAAGCCACAATAAATAAATCACAATTATTCTAGTTATTTTTACCTCCCGTATTGCTTTCAACCCACCAGCTTTTATGGTGTTGTTACGTCACTAACTGTAAGCTTGTCACATACAGTCTATGGTCACTCAGAGTAACCTACTGTTAATTTAGCTGCTGGAGAAGAAAGAAAGGGGGGGAGAGAGCTGTGGTTGATGGGCCATTAGTTGTGTAAATACACAGCTGAGAGCTGCCGTTTCATTCAGACTGTTTAAAAAATGGTAACAACGGACTATTTTTCTTAGCGGATGCATGTCAATTTAAATCAATACATACAACTATTTTTTAAATCAATAAAAACATTTTCTAAATCCATAAAAGCATTTCAATTAATATTGGGAGTCATGTCGTTACTTTGTTGAGAATGTGGCCATGTAATAAGCGGGATAATTTGCAGCGACTTGTTCCTTATGGGGAAAATAACACCCTTCATCCAGGTGAGGATCCCTCCGCTACACTTTGGGATCCTGATCGACCTACGAAGCTCCATTAAAATATACATATTTTTGGTGAATTACTGAGTTTAGGCACGTTAATAACGTTTTAATGAAGTTGAATACAGTATATTCATATGTGTCAGTGATTTCATGTCAATTCGGCGAACATAAACATAAATGATCGTGGTGAAGATGACGATTAAATTAGGATTAAAAATCGATAGCCGGGCTGCATTTCCTCCCGTTCGTTTTTTTCGAATAACAACATTATTTTGTTAAATAACAACATGGCGATGTTTTGTAAATGATTACATGTCTCTTATTTAGCACAGTAGTATGATATCCGTGACATATGGATCTTAACAAAGTTCCGCTGTACATCCAGCATACTGTATCTCACTTTATTTCACATGAGCTCCAGTGTGGATCCCACTGCACCCCCTGGTGGATCAATGATCCATTGCAGCTGGCTTCATTATAATTACATTTATCTATCACGGGGTCGGTCTCAAGTCAAGCTGGAGGTTTTCCCTTGAGCGAGGGCAGATCACGTACCAATCACGGCCCTCGCGTTTCAAATTGTCTGAAATGAATCGCTACATCTGTAGGTCTCAAGGGTGTGTCCTAACAATTGAGGATGTTAACGTGAAGTGTGACAAACTACACTTGATAGTGAAATCAGCAACTTTTTAAATATGTAAATGCAATATGTGGTTAAGTTAGCACAGGCATTTAGATTTAGAGAAGTTGCATTTCCCTCTTTCTCTGTGTTGAAATAGTCCTTAACATTATTATAATACACATTAAGGCTGCATTACAGTATTAATTCGAAGACCTCATTTTGGGGTTTATCACTACAAACAAACATTATAAAAAGTATTTGCACTTCTCCCAAAACGTCATTAATACATAATGGAAATAAATTGTTAGATGTTGAATGTAGTCACAAATGTATAGTTCCATGCCCAGTATAAAGCAGTGTCCACAATCCAGTACAGATACCAAACACTTTAGTTTTAGATACCAAGCTCCATTAAAGTCTCACAATCAATGTGCTTATGATGTAAGGTTAGGGTTAGAAAAGCTATATGTAGCACCTTTATTAACGTAATTTTCGGACTATAAGCCACGCCTTTTTTCACATTTTTCTACGCTGCGCCTTATATAACAGTGCGGCTAATCTATGGATTTTTACAGCTAACGGCCACTAGGGAACCTCCTAAATCTATGGATTTTACAGGTTACAGTCCACCACCTTTAACTTTATGGGTTCTATGGCCGGTCCGCGCCCCCCCAAGCGGCGGGCTCCAGCAGGAAAAGCTGGAGGCCGGAAAAGAGTGAGACAGGTAGCGCGCAAAAGTAAAAGTGGAACCGAGAGTGGTACGAGAGACAGAACGAGAGCAAGACAGACAGACATTACGAGAGCCAGACAGTTTGTCCCCGTACCACTGGTTGAAAACCACTGCTAGAGATCACTGCCGGTACGTGCGCTGGGAGCTCACCGTTTAAGTTTGAAAGTTGAAAAGTTTGTCTGTCTGAAACGCTATGTGATACAGTACAGTTTACACAGCACATGTTCTGTAGTTACTATTGAACTAAATGCTAACACTTGAATACGTTATGCAAATATGCAACTTGTTTGTTGAAATGTTAATAAATGGGAGCTTCCTCAAACAGCCATCTCTTTCCCGACAATCCCCTCTGTGCACGAATCCTTACATATGGTAATTAAACATTAAAACACCTGCGGCTTATAGTCCAGTGCGGCTTATATATGTACACATCATTCAATTTAGCTGCTGCGGCTTATATTCAGGTGCGCCTTATAGTCCGAAAATTACGGTATATTGATTCTATTAGCTGTTTTTTGGGCTTGTATGACACTCAAACCAGAGACATATCTGTTGTTACACCAAGTCCCTCTTTGCTTTCTCTACTCTTCTACTCTCATACCTAAGCTGGCATTAACAAAGACACAAACACTGAACTTCCAGAAACAGGACTGTGTCTAATTCAGCTGGATCTGGGTCATCCTGTGTGAAGAGAGAGCCACATTCCCCCAGTGTGACACAAACAACCTCTCTCACCTATTGCCATGCATCCATTTCTCCCTCCTCCGTCTACTCTCTCATTTACTCTGCTCTCAACCAGTCCTCTCCTCTTCATTTCAATGGCACTTAGGTATATCCCCCTCTAGCAGATTATATTCCCTTTTAGAGGTGCAGCTACGAGGTATGGTTCTGGCCCAGCTGAAAGTTAGCATTGCAAGAGCTCCTTTGACTAAAATCAATGGGATAATTTCGACTGGATTTCAAAATATACAGTATATAAAATAAGGCAACACACATTCATGGTTTTATGACTTTTAAAGCATAAATGCAATCGCCAGATGTAAGATAACAACGGTCCGCCATATACTGTTAGATTTGACCAAATCCAGGTCGAAAATATTTGAAAATAACTTTAAGCTATGAAGGAACTACATTGTGGTCGCATTACTTCATGTAACAGTCACTTAGCTAAAGTCGGCTTATGTTCGGTGTGATGATGTTTTATTGTTTCAATTAGACACTTGTTAGCAACCGCTTTTTTAAGACAAAGTCAAATCTTCCGACATTCACCAGTGGGGTATTTTTCTGAAATGTTATGTCGTATTGACCAGTGCAGCTTTATCCTATAAGACCTTGAGCTGTCAATCAATCAAATAATTTTGTACTTAGGAAATAATGCACCTGTGTGATTATAATTTAAATTGTGTGTGTAAATGTACAAATAGTCACACATTTCAGGTATAGACAGATTATTTTCTCCACTTTGCTGTGAGTGACTTTGCTGAGCATGGAGGAAGTGACCTTCACCTGCGCAGAATGTTATAGTTGCACATCAAGGTTACCACAAACAAACATAGCCTTTAAAGAGCGTTAACATTTCTCACTTGAAAGAAAAATATAGACACCATTGTTCTTTGCACTGCTGTGAAATGAACAGCTCCATGACACACAGCAAGTATGTGTGTGTGTGATAAACGAAACAGTTAGAAAATGAGGTGCAAATGGCTCACTGGTGTTCATCAGGGACTACAATATATGGATTTCTCTCCCTCTCTTCTTCCCTCATTTGCTTTGTATTACTTGTGCTTCATTCTCCTCTCTTTTCTCATTCTGCCTGCTCTCTACACCCCTCTCCATCCGATGGTCGTGCAGCACTTCATTATAGAAGCGCGCTTTGTGGAAGCGAGTCCTAGCTCGGATAGATGGCTTTGTGTTGCTGAGCACCTACAGACTCTCTCTGGATTAGGATCCTGAGAATAATATTGTCAATTTGTTACTAATGATGGACAAGAGTATATAGACCCTTGTTGTAGTGGCTACATCATAAAGTAATACAACTGAAAATTAACCAAAAAATAAAGCTGGGAAAAGATCACTTTAGTGGAGTGGTGAAGGGATGACATATTTTTCTAGGCCGACCAGGAAATTAGCATTGCACTTGTTCAATTTTTGGAGAAAATAACAGCTCCTTGGCAAACAGAGGATAATGATACTTACAGGTTTAGTTTGAATGATAATCAAACCAAAAAATGCCACTTTTGTAAATTCTTCAAGGTGGAAATTCTATCACTAGAAGTGTTAAGTTAATATTTAGCTGTAAAACACAGACACCGCTAAACTAAAGGTGTTTAAAACCCCTAAGGCTTCAAAATTCGGAACCGAAATGCTCAAATGCTAACTAATTTGAACCACTTTTAACTTTTTAGCAGTTAACAAAATACATATACAGCTCTTGTATAGTTGTGAAAGGCAAGAAAGACCAAAGATATAATACAATAGATCTTAAAAGTAAGAAGCTAAAGTAAAAATGTGTGCATTGTACTGCAATATATAACATGTATATAATAAGGGTGTAACGGTTCACAGCATTCACGGTCCGGTATGTACCTCGGTTTTGGGGTCACGGTTCGGTACGGGTTCGGTACAACAAGAAAAAGTTCATTGTCTTTCTGGTCGGAGACAGTGTCCAAGATCACATATGAAATGAAATTGAAAGCAGGTTGGAGCCACTAAAGACAATCATGTCTCCGCCTTATAAGTCTTTACTGAACTGCTGTCTATAGTGTGTATTGACTTTGACCGTCTAGTCATTGTTGGTGATTTTAACATCCATGTTGACAACCCCCAGGACAGAGGGGCTAATGAACTGTTTTGTGTTCTTGATAACTATGGACTGACTCAGCATGTGACGGAGCCCACGCACAATAAGGGGCACACTCTGGACTTAATTATCTCAAAGGGTCTTAATATCTCTAAGGTTGTGGTGACTGATGTTGCACTCTCTGATCATTCCTGTGTTTTCCTTGAGAGCTCTATTTCTGTTCACACAAAAGTTCAAAAATACCTCATTCACACCAACGGTGTTTCACGGCCGGTTCGGAGCTTTAGCTTGAAAAGCACCGGGTTTTCCTCTTCACACCGCAGCGGCGCAGCCTCTTAGCTCCGGAATCCGGTTCATTTCGACCAAAAAATTGTCCGACCAGAGAAAAAGCACCATATACGTCACGCTTATGTCAAGGTGGGGGCAGGGGCAGGGGCGGGATCAACTCCTGAACAACAACAAAAAGCCGGCGTTTTATCCAGTTTGTACACAACGATGGAGAAACTTAACAAGCAGCAGTGGTCCACTGAAGAGACCAGCTACCTACTGGGAATCTGGTCTTCCGAAGAGGTACAGAGGAAGCTGGAGCACAATCGGCCATTGTTGTTGTTGTCGGTGTCAGCTGTGAGGGGTCTCCGCGCGGTTTGGCTTTATGAAGCAGGCACGCAAACGGTTACGTCATGACGCAAACGATGACGCAATGACGCAGCACCAGTCGGACTCTGGGCAGTGTGAAAAGAGCCGGAGCTAAACCGAAGAACCGTTTCTGAACCTGAAAAGCTCTAGCACGGAGCTTGAACCGGAGTTGCGTTGGTGTGAAGGAGGTAAAAGAGGTAACCACAAAGCGATATTTAACTGAAAATACGAGAGAAATGTTTACTCAGAATGTTTCTTCCACACTTGCCCCTGCTAACATCTCAGTAAATTATCTAGTAAATCATTTTAATTCAAAAATTTAAAATGTTATAGATGCCATTGCTCCAACTAGGGTAAAGGAAGTGACTGGGAAGAAAATATCTCCATGTAGAAAGGCCATGACCGTGAGAACAGAGAAAAAAGAGAGTCGAAAAGCTGAACGTAGGTGGCGAAAAACAAATCTCCAGGTGCACTTTGAAAGCTATAAAGAGAGACTTGGCCTTTATAATTTGGAATTCAAATTTCCCCGACAGTCTTTCTTCTCTGGTATCATTGCCAAAAACAAAAACAACGCACGTGCCTTGTTTGCTACCGTCGACAGACTAACTAACCCCCCGAGTGTCAGTAGCCTCGGAGTTTCTATCCACCAGGGCGTGCAATGAATTTGCCTCCTTCTTCACTGACAAAATTCAGAAAATCAGACAAGCAGTCAGTGCCTCTGTATCAGGTACAGCAGATGTGTTGTCCCTGTGTCCACTTAAAATCAATTCAAACACCATGACACAATTCCATCAGATTAATGATAAAAACCTAGAGGACATTATTCAACTTCTGAAATCCTCCTCCTGCTGCCTTGATATTATTCCAACAGAGTTTTTCAAAAATGTTTTTCCTTGCATGCCCTCTGATCTACTTCATATAGTAAACAAGTCTCTTTACTCAGGTGTTTTTCCACAGGCCCTGAAAACTGCAGTCATTAAACCGCTCTTAAAAAAGCATAATCTAGACGCTTCAGTAATAAACAATTACAGGCCCATATCAAACCTCCCATTTCTAGGAAAAATCATTTAAAAAAGTAGTTTTTCAACAGTTGAGTAATTTCTTGCATTTAAATAACTGTTTGGATGTGTTCCAGTCAGGTTTTCGCCCAAACCACAGCACTGAGACTGCTCTTGTAAAGGTCTTCAATGACATCCACTTAAACACAGACAGTGACAGAACTTCAGTGTTAGTATTATTAGATCTCAGTGCTGCGTTTGACACTGTTTACCTCAAAATATTACTAGACCGACTAGAAAACTAGGTGGGACTTTCATCAACAGTACAACATTGGGTCGAATCCTACTTAAAGGACAGAAACAACTTTGTTTCTATAGGTAAATACAAATCTGAGTTGACAAATATGACATGTGGGGTTCCTCAAGGCTCCATCTTGGGGCCTCTTCTCTTTAACATCTACATGCTACCACTGGCTCAGATAATGAAAAACAACAAAATAAGTTACCATAGCTATGCGGATGACACACAAATGTACGTAACAATTTCACCAGGAGACTGCACCAATTCAAACACTGAGTAAGTGCATTGAACAAATCAATGACTGGATGTGTCAGAACTTTCTCCAATTTAAAAAAAAAAAGAAAAAAAAAAAGATAAAACTGAGGTAATGGTTTTTGGAGCCAAGGCAGAACGTATAAAAGTTAGCGCTGAGCTTCAGTCTGCAATGTTCAAAACAACAGATAAAGCCAGAAATCTAGGTGTAGTCATGGACTCTGACCTGAGTTTCAACAGTCACATTAAAACAGTTACTAAATCAGCCTACTATCACCTAAAGAACATATCTAGGATTAAAAGACTAATGTCACAGCAGGATTTGGAAAAACTTGTCCATGCTTTTATCATCAGTAGACTCGACTACTGTAAAGGTGTCTTTTCAGGTCTCACTAAAAAATCCATTGGAAAGCTGCAGCTAATTCAGAACGCCGCTGCTCGAGCCCTCACTAACACTAAGAAAGTGGATCACATCACTCCTGTTCTGAAATCTTTACACTGGCTTTCTGTGTGTCAAATAATAGATTTCAAAATACTGCTGCTGGTTTATAAAGCTTTGAATGGTTTAGGCCCAAAATAAATTTCTGATCTACTGCTAAATTATGAACCATCCAGATCTCTCAGGTCTTCAGGGACTGGTCAGCTTTCTGTCCCCAGAGTCAGAACTACACATGGTAAAGCAGCGTTTAGTTATTCTGTTCCAAATATTTGGAACAAACTCCCAGAAACCTGCAGGTCCGCTGCAACTCTTATTACTTTTAAATCCAGGCTGAAGACTTATCTTTTTGTCGCTACTTTTAATTGAAACTGAGCTGTTGTGTTCATCAGTAAAGTGGAACTTCTGTGTGAGCTATTCATATCTTAAACTGCACTGTAACTTTTTATTCATGTACTTTTTAGTCATTTATTTTTTCTTTTAATGTTTCTTTTATTATCTTTTCTTTTTAATGACTGTTTTGAAATGCCTTTGTCTCAATGTCTATCATTCTTGTAAAGCACCTTGAATTGCCTTGTGTTGAAAGGTGCATATGTATATAGATAAACTTGCCTTGCCTTATATCTTTTTGTCAGAAGTAAATTCATTGTAAGTTTTGATTTCCTGTCCAGTTCAGTTGTATATTGTGGTTGTAGCATTCTGTAGCTGAAGGTGCTTCTGTGCGTGACTGACATTTACCCCTAGAATCCACAGAGTCAGTCTGCGCCACGTTACGGCCGCGTTATGGCCGCGTTACGGCCGCGTTACGGCTGCGTTACGGCTGCGCCGCAGTGTCCGCAAGGATCGTGGCCACTCTAGTCAATGGGTGCTATTCCACCAGACGCGCCGTGTTACGGCTCAGAAGCGTCCCAGAAGCGTTGCGGCGCTGGGATCCGCTAAAAATAGGATTGAAGTCTATTTTTCGACGCACCGCGAGGCATTGCAGCAAGTGGACCGGTCAGAGCATCCGGTCCATCCCCAAAATAAACTAATTTGCAGACCCTATCCCTCCGTAGTCTTTCAAGTAGGAGGAGGAATGCCAGCGTTCTCCTCCGGTTTATAGGCACTGTGTAAATTATATATATAGAATAATGATGATGATGAATGCATTTTTTTACCACTAAAATACAGCAACACATCTTTGATTCATGTCGTTTATAACTGGGATATTACAATTATTATTATTAACTTTGTCTGTACAAAGTAGCCTGTCCAAAATAATATGCCCAAATCAACAAAAACTGCAAGCCGGCAGGAAAGACGCTCCGCTTCTGAAATGCTTCTGAAACGCGCCCGGTAGGGTATGACGCCGGACCGAAACCGCGGCGCAGCCGTAACGCGCTGCAGACGGACCCGGTGGAAACTAGGGGTTAGAGATGCTAAGTGTCATTGTTCATGAGGCTTACTGACTGCTGTGGATTTCTACACTTTGGAGCACAAATGTCCATACAAAATAGGAAGCCAAGCCAAATTACACTGAAGATATATACAACTGCAACAAAAGTAACAAACACAATGCAATATTCTTTTCAATTTCAAAGAACACAAAATGGGTTGGATACATTAACAAATAACTATAAAACAACAATACTGTAGAATAACAAAATGAAGGTTGGGCCCAATATGGTGGCGCGCTAGACAGAGTTGTTTCTCTCTCCTCCGCACAATCTTACTAATCCTGATATAAAACCAACAAACTACGACAAAGTGAGCAATATAGTTGCTAAAGAAGACCCTGATGCCCCCAAAAAAATCCGTTAGAGGTCGCGGAAAAGGAAAAGCCCAATCTAAAATAGATTTTGGCCCGTCCATACAGGGTGAAGAACCTACAGCTAATGCTAACACAATGGCAGATGGGAATGTTGGGAACGCCGAAGATGAAGTAACTAGAAACTTGCCAATTCTCAAGGCTATCAAAGACCTAAAAACAGACTTCTCCATCAGACAGGATGGAGTATTGGCTGCAATTGCTGGAATGAGGAAGGAGGTTGGAGAATGTATGGAACGTGTTAACAATGCAGAGTTGCGCATTTTTGGCACAAAGGACACCATCATCCACCTACAGGCTAAGGTACAGAATCTCAAGAGTAAAAATAAAGTCATGGAGGACAAAGTTATCGACTTGGAAGCAAGGTCCAGAAGTTCTAACCTAAGGCTGGTAAATATGCCGGAAAAAGCGGAAGGCGACGACGCCTGCTTATTTCTGGAAAAGTGGATCCCGGAGGCCCTTGACATCCCCTCGCTAAACTCGAAGCTAACCCTGGTACGCGCACACAGAATTGGTCAGAGAAGCGATCCAAATGTCCCCCCGAGGACACTGATCATGAAATTCCTGAATGACAGAGACAAGATGACGGTGCTGAAAGCGGTCAGAGCTAAAAAGCTACTATTCTACAAAGATAGGCCGGTCCGGTTCTACCCAGACCTGGCGGCCGGGATACACAAGAAGCAGAAGGAATTCAACTTCGTGAGGCACAAACTTCGCACCATGGGGATTCGATACGGCATGCTTTTTCCTGCCAAATTGCTGGTGACACATAAAGACAAAACACAAACTTTCGAGACTCCAGCAGACGTAGAGGCCTTTATCAGGCAAACCGAGGAGGAGGTGCCGGGTCGAACAGGGCTATGAGGCCAAAGAAATCGCTAGCTTGCCAGAATAGCTCCCGTTAGCGTACGGGCTACAAGGAACGGAACATTTAAAAACGGCCACCTTTTCTTTGTTGCTACATTCTGATTTGAGTTGAGCAAGGTAATCGCTAAAATACTGAATATTTCTATACTTTCTATATTATTTTTAGGGCCGGGACTTTAACGCGTTAATTAAGATGAATTAATTACACAAAAATTAACGCGTTAAAAAAATTAACGCATTTTAATCGCACTTATTTTTGCACCGCGGAACGTTTCTCACTGGATGAGTTTCAGGGGTACCGATTATTCTGGAGCACCAACTAACGTTCATGACTTCAGACAACAACAAACCACAGTGAACAATAGTCAAACATGAACGAAGAAGCTGATGAGACCGCTTTGGTTGGCCCCGTGGATGGGACATTTTGTTTAAAAAAAACAGACGGATGGAAGCGTCGATAAGAGCACGGTTGTTTGCAAATTATGCAAAAAGGAATTCGCATATCACCGCAGCACATCAACCTCAAGTATCACCTCAATGCAAAACATATAGCAGTTAGCGTGGAAGCTAGCGTGGACGTTAGCCCGACTCGGAGTACAAGGACCCACACCCAATTCGGGTTGATCAAACAGTGGCCTATGCAACAGAGAGATTTTATTTTTCATCAGGATATTGGAAGAATAGGAGGGATTGAGGTCAATCACTGGCACTTTTTTATTTTATTTTAAATGGTACACTTTATGTTGAACTATTTATTATGTTGTTGGTGCAACTGGCACTTTATGTTGAACTGTTTATTGTTTTGGCCAAGGTTATTGAGAGAGTTGGACTGAAATTGATAAGATTTTTTAAATCAACTGTTGGTAAATCAACAAAGTCTGTTATGGCCTCTGAAGCAACAGAGAGATGTTTTCTAATAGTCAGGGTTTCCAATGTTCTGAATGTACTTGAAAGTATTGTGTTTTACTTAAAAAACAAAGTGTTATCGTTTACAGAAGGTCTACAGGCTACCTGAATCTCTGAAATGTACTATATTCCTAAATATGCTATTGCTACACTTTATGGCAAAAATTGCACTTTTCTGTTGGTCTTGGTTAAGTACCACCTTGAAAAAAATAAACAATGTTTTGTTGCTTAAGCTTATGTATTCAGTCATTATTCAATGGTATACTAAAATCCATGTGAAAAAAATTGCTTCTCACCGTTCTCAGGTCAAATATTTATGTGATTAAAAATGCTATGGTTCATTTGGGAAAGGACACCAGCCGAGCTCCCAGACTGGGGGCTAACGCTACAGATAGCTAAAGGCTAAGTTACTCTTTGATATCTCTTTGTTTTTGCTTCACCTCAATGCAGGTAGCCGTTAGGCATATAACTGTGACAACTTTATTTATGTTTAAAGGGTTATGCACACGTTGCAACGGTATAATCACTCGAATGATTGGGAAAACATTACGTTAGTAAAGTTCTAGCTGAACATCGGTTATTTGATTGTCAATGTATTCCTGTTTTTCTAATACTCATAAAACATACTCCCGAATTGATTACTTTTTAGTTTCTGCAAGTTTGGTATGCAAAGTTAAGGATTGTATGTATGACAGTATTCTGATTTCGGATCATGCCCCGAATAGTATTGTGTATGTAGACCCAGGGCTGTTGAGGGATCCTCCCAAATGGGAATTCCAGCACAAATGGTTACAGGACTCAGACCTAATAGCCTTTGTGGGAAAACAAATTGATCTATATTTTACGCTTAATACCTCTGAAACTTCTGCAAGTACCAGGTGGGAAGCGTTGAAGGCTTATATTAGGGGTCAGATTATTAACTTTACGAGCTCCAAATCTAAAAAAGCCAAACAAAAAATACTATTATTAGAGTCCAAAATTAAAGCCATGGAAAACACCTATTTTAGAAATCCCTGTCCTAAATTACATCAAGAATGGTTACTATTAAGAGCACAATATAATGAAATGTCAGCCTTTAAAGCAGCAGCTAATTTACTGAAGCTTAAACAATTCATCTTTGATCAAGGGGAAAAGTCAGGTAAAATCCTGGCATGGCTTATAAAACAAATTCAAATTGAAAGAACTATCACTGTGCTGAATAACGACAAGGGGGAGACCGTTGCAGACCCTGTGGCAATGAATGGGGCTTTCAGGGATTATTATGAAAGATTATACAGCTGAGGGGACACTGCTCCAGAGTCCATTCTTAGATAGCCTCACAATTCCCAAATTATCGGATGAGGAAAGTTTGAAATTAGAGAATGTATTGTCTTCGGAGGAGATCTCTGAGGCTGTGAAGAGCATGAAATCGGGGAAAGCAGCAGGACCGGATGGCCTTCCCATTGATATCTATAAAAAATTTGAAGCAAAATTAAAGGCACCCCTTTTGGAAATGTTTATTGAATCTATTCAAAATGGAATACTACCTCCCACCCTGAGAGGGGCGCTGATCACACTCTTGACAAAACCTGGGAAATCAAATGACAAGTGTGAAAATATGCGCCCTATAAGCCTCCTAAACTCAGACTTGAAGATACTTTGTAAGATCTTGGCAAGAAGACTGGAAGGCCTGCTGCCGGAAATTATTAAAGAGGATCAAAATGGGTTCATGGTTGGCCGTCAGGGATTTCACAATGTGAGACGGGTTTTGAACATTCTACATGACCAAAGGGGGGCGCCGGATACAGCTCTCTTGGCATTAGATGCTGAAAAAGCTTTTGACAGGGTGGAATGGTCCTATTTGTTTGAACTTCTTGACCGCTTTGGCTTTGGGGAGAATTTTTGTAATTGGGTAAAACTTTTATACAACGACCGGTATGCAGAAATAATGACCAATCATATCAAAGCCGATAAGGATCGGTAGGGGCTGTAGACAAGGTTGTCCTCTATCCCCCCTTCTTTTTTTAATTGCAATTGAACCATTTGCTATTGCTGTGAAAGAGCACACAATGATTTCAGGAATACATGTGACAGGGTTTGACCATCGAATAGCTCTTTACGCTGATGACGTGATTCTCTTCCTTAGAAATCTGGAGAATTCTATACCGGCCCTTATGGATCTGATTAAAGGGTTTAACCATATATCGGGTTACAAAGTAAATAATTCAAAATCCTCCATCATGCTCCTTAACTCGGAGGAAAGATCTAACCCACCCAAACATGTTGGCCATTTTAGAACAGTAAATACTTTCACTTTCTTGGGTATTCAGATTGTTCCCAAATTGGAAGATATTGTGAACTCTAACTATAATCCGACTATAGCGTCAATTTCCAAATCAGTTGATAGATGGTCAAACCTTCCGATCTCTCTAATTGGTAGAATTAATATACTCAAGATGAATGTTCTCCCCAAGCTGTTATATTTATTTCAAAACATCCCCCTGCCACCCCCACCAGATTTTTTTCCTAGAATGAAGAAAATGTTTAGTAATTTTATATGGAATAACAGACGCCCCAGGCTCCGTTTGTCTCTCTTGTACTTGCCTTATGATAGAGGAGGATTACAGTTCCCTAACATGTAGTGGTACTACTGGGCAGCTCAGCTGAGAACATTGATGTTTTATTACACAGAGGAGAGGACTCCGGCATGGAGGGATATTGAGTCTTGCTCCTTAAAGCTCCCACTTCCCACTTATCTATATTCTGACAAACCTAAAAACCTTAAAAAAAACTACACCTAACCCTATAGTTAAAAATATGATTGGTGTCTGGCAGGAAGTAAACAAATATATGAACGAACCTTCTTCTCTCTCCTGGTTCAGCCCGATCTGGGGAAATACTCTTTTTGCGCCAGGGAATTCCGGTTCCGGTTTTAGACTATGGGCTGAAAAGGGGGTGGGACAGTTAAAAGACACTTTGGAAGTGATAATGGAAAGTTTTTATCATTTGAGGAACTTTTCAGTAAATACGATATCCCTCGTAAACATTTTTTTAAATATTTGCAACTCAGGAGCTTTGTAGGACCGAACCAGGATCGACTCATGCTGGCCCCTCCTCTGTCCATATTGGAGAAAGTTTTAATTAAAAAAAAAAGGGAAGGGTATCATATCTGAATTCTATGATCTCCTGCTGGCGTTCTCCTCAGAATCTTCGAACTCAAGACCTAATGCCTGGAAAAATGACTTACAGGAAAATCTAACATTGGAACAGTGGAGCACAGCTTGTAAGGCGGCCCAAACACAGACGGGTAATACGCGTCTAAAGCTTCTGCAATACAAGTGGCTAATGAAACTGTATATTACACCAGAGAAACTGAATAAATGTAACGCTAATATCCCAGACACGTGCACCAGATGTGGGGAAGGAAAACGCACACTGTTCCATTGTCTATGGGTATGTCCAAGAATAAAGGAATTCTGGGAAGAGGTTAGGGTAACAGTACAGAATATTTTGGTGATCAGCTTAAAGCTGGAACCAAAAATGTTCCTCCTTGGCCTACTGTATATCCGGAGGGACATAACATACAACGTTATAAACAAGTTTTTATAGATATATGTTTATTACAAGCAAAAAGAGTGATTGCCTTAACATGGAAAAAGTTGGGCAAACCAAGTATTGCACAGTGGTTTAGGGAACTTTCTTTATGTCTGCCTTTAGAAAAAATCACTTACATTCTCAAAGACAAACAAGAACTGTTCCAGAAGGTCTGGGGACATTTTATAGAGTATACCAAGAACAACAACCCATCTCAATTTCTGAACGAACCTGGGGCAGGATAATGCTATAATATGCTATAATATGTTAAAATGTAAATTACTGTAATATCCTCTGTAGAAATACGGTCCTATTGCTGGAAAACTGGATGGTTGCCAATGTATTAGTGCCCTTGTTGTATGTACCAATTTAATTTAATGTTGTTATTTTTCTTTAATGTAAAGTAAAGTAGTTGTCCTGTGTATATATGTATTGCTTTTGGCTCTATGTCTTCGTCCTATGTATGTGATTTTTTGTAAGCTGAAAATCAATAAACATATTGATAAAAAAAAAGAATAACAAAATGAATGCAGTGAATAAACCGAAATACACGTGTTGAAGCGGTTCGCTGCTGATTACTACGCAGATTTAGACATTACAGCAAGAGTGGCTGATATGGATCAAATCCTCCCTATAGATGGATGGATGGATAAATGCTGATATATACATTTTCACAGAAGAAAAGATTTATCTAAATTATTGAAACAATACACTATATGAAATGTACAGAATAATAACATTTAGACATATGGCACTAACATTAAAATATGTGCAAAGTAGCTGTTTTATTAAATAAAAAGTAAATCCAGGTATAGTAGTGTAATTACAGTATGTGCAATTCAACTAAACAATTATTCATCAATTAATCAGGAATCCATCGTTGGATGGATGGATGGATTTTTAACAGTCATTGCAATTGATCAAAAAAAATGTTAAAAATATAATAAAGGAAAACATATGCGTATCGTATCCACGATATTGAAAGAATACACAATATAAAATAAATAACTAATTGTGCAAAGTAGCTATTTTAAAATTCCAATTGGATCCTGTGAGATGGTGTAAGTACAATTCTAAAAGTATATGCATATTGTTCAGGGTTATTTTATTTATTTTCAGGGTTCAGCGAGGACACTTGGTGTAGGCGTTCTGCTGCTGTGACACAGTCAGGGTAAAAGGATCTAATAGATGGTGTGTGTTTTCTTAAAGGAATTATTTGAGAGATCATTATGGGAAAAGTTACTGAGAGTTGTGAAAAACATTGTTCAAGCTGCCCAAACTCTACCATTCGAGAGTCTTTACATCTTTTTCTTTTACATTTAATTATGTATTTCCTGTGAGTTAATTAACTAACTCTGTTCATACAGAAACACATTCACTAGGGGTGTAACAGTTCACAAACATTTCGGTCCGGTACGTACCTTGGTTTTTAGGTCACGGTTCGGTTCGGTACGTTTTCGGTACAGCAGAAAAAAATTATCACAAAACATAAAATATATATATTTTTATTATTATTAAACTGTGAATAATCTATTCACTCAAATAAATACAAAATATAATAAAATAAACATTAAGGTGCAGCATTTCAATGAATTGAAATAATCTTTATTTGAACTTTACTGTACTAGTACTCACAAAACCCTAGTTACCAGTACCCTAGTTTTTAATTATTATTAAACTGTGAATATTCACTCAAATAAATACAAAATATAATAAAATAAACATTAACGTGCAGCATTTCAATGAACTGAAATAATCTGTATTTGAACTGTATGTACTATTACCTAAGCAGCCAGTTTGACATTATGACTTGCTTGTCATTATATTTTCATGTTTTTTAAAGAAAAATGAACTTTTCCACATTGCTTGCCAAAAGGGCAGATCTGCTGGCACTAACAATGTCTCCTGCTGTGGAGAACATCCTCTCGCTAGGGACAGAGGTAGCAGATACAGCCAGGTAGCGCTTTGCTAACATGGCAACATAAGGATATTTGGTGTTTGTAATAGCTTTGGCTCGGTCTGAACTTTTTGCGAGTGGTGGAGGCTTAAATGCTAGTGGGAGTTGGGTTTGCACTTCAGTCTTTTGGTATCGGTGATTTTCACGTTCGGGTGATGCCTTTTCAAATGAGTGTGCAAGTTTGATGTATTGCCAGCCGCGTAACCAATTTTAATTGAACAATGCCGACAAACAGCTTTGGTTCGGTCCACCTGTCTTTGTCAGTCATCCTTGTACGTAACTGCGAAACCAAAATGTCCCCAAACCGGAGACTTCAATGATGTTGGAGGATTTTCGAGTTCAACTTTATCTGCGTTCGCCATTTCGACAGTTCCTCAAATTACTGACTAAATTTGAACGCATCCCTGTGACCAGCTCTCACAGTATGCCTCTCGTCCAATAAAATGACTTGCTCGCTCTATGACGCGTTGAACTCAATGTGAGCAAATTACTCTGAACAAAATTCTCCCACACCTCAACGCTCCTCCGCTCACTTCACTGGCTTCCAGTAACTGCTAGAATCCACTTCAAGACAATGGTACTTGCGTACCATGCTGTGAATGGATCTGGCCCTTCTACATCCAGGACATGGTTAAACTGTACATCCCAGCAGGTGCATTCCGCTCTGCATCGGCCAAACGGCTCGCTACACACGCACTGCGAGGGGGACCCAAGTTCCAATCTGCAAAAACAGGACAGCAGAAAGCCTACACATCTTCCGGCGCACACTGAAAAACTCATCTCTTTCGACTCCACTTCGAGCGATAGAATTACTAACAAAGAATTACTAACAAAGCACTTACTGTATATACTAACCAAGGACTGGCTTATCTAAAGCCAGTTGAGTAGCACTTGAAATGTTTTGTCTCTATGAAACCTGATGTACTTATATGATTCAAGTTTGTATCTTCCTGGTCGAATGCACTTATTGCAAGTCGCTTTGGATAAAAGCGTCAGCTAAACGCAATGTAATGTAATTTCCAACACATCTCTAAGCGGTTGACCAATCACAAACGAGCCAGCCAGCTAACCATTCAGAGCAGACTGGGCTTTGGTTTCAGACAGAGGGTGAAAAGAGGTGCTGCAGCACAGGCAGTATGAGAAAGATAGAGCTTTTGAACATTAAAGCGTGGAGACATACAGATATGAACCTGAAAATTACAACAATATGACCTCTTTAAAATGTTGTTTTACTGTTCATTGGCTCCACTTCGTAGCATAATGACTGATATTTAAAAAATATACCTTGCTGCATTTAGAAAAAAACATTTACATTTCTTCAAAAACAGCATCCTGCTGTGTTTAGAAGTGCAGATGAGGGACTGAAAATGTTGCTAACTGTAAAACTAAAACATTTAGCTGAAAGATGCTAAAACGTGGTGAAGAGCTGGAGGAACTGCAGATTCCATGCACATAATAATCTGTATTCCCTTCTAATGTAATAGAACTATTCTCTACTTACAGTTTTAGGTGAAGTAGACTACAAGTACAAGCACTTCACACACATATATAAATCACAGGCATCTCGCAAATAATGAGGTTATGATAAGGTTTTGGTTGATTCCAAGTCACTGCCCATGTTTAATTAAAGCCCGGAGATGAATAATTAATCGAAAGCACAGCAGATCCACTATGTAACAGAGTAAATTACACTTTGAACTGTGGGGGAAAAGTTTGGATGACAAGCTATAGAGCAGTATGGGATCATGTGGTTGATGCCATACCTCTCTGCTGGGTGTATGGACACTGTGAGCAGCATCATTTCATTTTGAGTTCATATTGTGAGAAGTGGTTGGAAGAAATGGTCAGGATAGAAGTTAACCCTAAACCTAACCCTGTGATATGCTATGATATAACCCTAACCCTAACCTTGGGACAATATCTTATACTAAATCCTCCAGTACAGTAGGTTGCAGTAACACTATCAATCCGCTATGAAAAGACAAAACTATTGGAGGAAGCTGAAGGAAGGGGACGCTGAAATGATTAAAAGAAGAAACATAAATAGCCTGTAGAGTGGTGAAGGAATATGCCCTACGTTAATATGTGCAGATAATCCTGCTGAACAAAATGTTTCTTGCTTTTTGCAGTGTCGAATTCCAAAAATTCCATTGCTTTGAGTCGAGGTATTCCTATTGAAGTATCAGATTTGTATTGACTTTGCTTACATCGGTAACATTGTATCAGTTGAGCCCATGTATCAAGAAACATTTTCAGTTGTCTGAGGAGAAAAGATGAACACTTCTATTACTTATTAAATTACACCATAGTATGATATGTGAAAGTATAATATAGAAGTGTATAGTTTGGCATAGTATAGTCTGTGATAGTTCAATGTTTAGTATGGTTTAACCAGTTGAGCCCCAAGCCTGTTTTTCAGGCCTCAGGCTAAAAAATGACATTCTCAGAACAATTGACTATAATATCTTCACTTCTAAAAGGGGTACATTTAATAATATTTTTTCTCAAAGCAATTGTAAACCTGTGTGTTTGATGTGAGTTGGATGTTGAAAAGTATTTTCAAGTAAATTCAGATTGAACACAGTAAAAAAATGTAAATTATAGTGTCCGTCCAAAAAAAACAACATTACTTATAGTGAAAACCACCCTTGAATGATGGGATAGTAGACTAAAAGCTTTATGAATCCAAACTATAACATATAAGTATCCTGTATCAAGATTGATGGAAAACAAGTGACATTTTACCTTTTTAGAGAGATTTAGAAAAAACAAAACACTTCTGGGGTAATTTGGGTGCATTTTCCATATGTCTGGCCCCCCTCGGTCTATTTTGATGATTGACACCTCTTTTTAAACATAAGAGCCAATAGAATCGAGGGGAAGTTCCTAAAATCCATCTAAACATTACCCATTGGTGAATGAGTGATGCATAGCCAGAATTCCCAAAACCGGAAGCTGTCATACACTCTTGTCGCAGCTAATATGAAATCTCCGTTATTGACATAAAAAGGAATGATGGTTTATCAGTAATCATTTCAAAATGACAGACACATTTGATTAACCTATGGATTAACCTTCAGCAGCGTTTTCATCGTTTTGATTCCATTGAACACAACTTTTGATCAGAAAACAACAAAGGTAAGACGTTTTTAGTCGTTTTGGCTCTGTAAAGCTAATTTATTTGTTGTTTGTTGTTGTTTTGCCACAAGTTCTGATTGCTCAGTGATGATACTTATATGTCTGGAATCTGTGGAATCTCAGCTTGATAATCGATATCTTGTTTGTGCAGATCCGATAAGTAATAAGGGTATTTTAACATGAGTTCTGTGCTAAGTGTGTTAGCATTTCTTCGCTCAGGGCTAATTCAGAGCCTTTGTTATTACCCTTTTGTTTCATTTGGCTAAAAATTGTTGATATTGTCTGAAAGCTGAGTTTCTTCCCGTTAAGTGAGTATGACACATTCATAGTTTATTAAATGTTAAGAAGCCCTCAGACGCTGTTTCTTGCAAGATGTTGCCCCCGGTACCGGGGGCATGGGGCTTAACTGGATAATGAAGTATAGGGTAGGATAGGGATGGGTATTAACAAATACTGATGGCAGCACCGTTTGTCCAGCACCTTATCGGTATCCCGATACTGACCAGTGAGTTACAGGTATTAATTTATTAGGGATCGACCGATATGGGTTTTTCAAGGCCGATACCGATACCGATTATTAGTAATCAAGGAGACCGATAACCGATATTTGGAACCGATATACATTTGCAGTAAAATCAGAAAATCTTGGTGTCAAAATGTAGAATAACAGAACTTCTATGAAATGCCTTTTTATGTTTAATGAACTTTTCAACATTTTAAAACTGGTTTCCTCACTGTTAGCCTGAGTAAAGTAAATTAAGAAAAAAAAAAAAAACTACTAAAAGTTGTTCTGAACTTCTGATATTTGAGTCTCACTCATTTAGTAGTCCCAATTCAGCAGCACCAGATTGTGGTGCAGAAAGCAGAGTTGCTGCAAGGCTCCACTAGCAGCCGTCACAGTCCCAGTCGTCCCAGCGTGTCACAGTTTCTCCACTGCGAGACGCTACCCGCTCTTCAGTGTTGATTGACACTTCAGTAATAGCCTATCAGATAGCGCTGTGGGCGGGACATTGCTCGTGAACAGTGGTGACTGCAGCCAGAGAAACGGCCGCATCAGAGCCAAAGTCGTATCGGCAATTTGATTAAAAAAAAGGCCGATACCGATAATCTGTAAAATGCGGAATATCGGCCTCGATAATCGGCCAGGCAGATAATCTGTCGACCCCTATAATTTATAACAGGTTCTCAATACCCATCCCTAGGTATATGAAATTGTCCCATAATATTCAAAAGTAAACATGGAATGCCCTTCTTCAATTGTCATGTTTTGTCCCAGCAATAATATGTTTGTGTCCAAAGATATTCATTTTACAGTGACACTAAAACAAGAAAAAGCAGCATAATGAACCTCACCTGGAGAGTTTGAGATATATATAAGGTGTGTTTCTGTATGTGTCACAGTGTCCCCAATTTGTTAACAACAGCTTAATCTCTCACCCTCAGGAGCCTTTTCTCACATTTTCATAATTGCATCATATGGTTACACACACACACACACACACACACACACACACACACACACACACACACACACACACACACACACACACACACACACACACACACACACACACACACACACACACACACACACACACACACACACACACACACACACACACACACACACACACACACACACACACACACACAGTCATCCCATAGTTATGATGAATGGACAAATCCAAGCAAGGGTCACTGAGTGTGTCTGTGGGCCCTTTACTGTATTAGATCAAGCTGTGATGAAATATTAGGAGCTATTTTCTATCTCTCACTCTCTATCCCATCGCTCCATTTCTCCCCAAATACGCCCCAGCTAATTCATCACCCAGCTCAAAGCCTATTTTTGTTCCCGCCATGTGTATTCTGGGATCTTCGCACTGCTCAGAGAGAAAGATGAAAAGAGGGAAGAGTTAAAGAGCGGGGTCCATCCCTGAGAAGTGGTGCCATGGTATAAGATTCTGTAGACCTGCTGTCTTTTTTACGCCTTACTTTATCACTTGATATTCTCCTCACTTGCTTCTTTCCACATTTGTAATTACTTTTGGGCAGTATAACAAACTAGGTGTTTTCAACTTTTTTTGAAAATACCTAAAATGAGAAGCAGACTACATCATAACTATAGGCAAATGAAATGATGTTGTCCCAATCTTTTTTCATTGTTGTAAGGTGTTGATCACAGTAAATCCTACTAACTGTAGTGTTGTCGGTCTTTGCAGAGACAAAAATTATCGGTAAAATTGTCTCGTGTTCATAAAAATACAGTGTCTCATCCACCCACATTTATAATATGAATACGGACTTCTTATTATCATCGAATATATTAGGGATCAATCAAAGAGTGTTTACATAGGATGCATACTATCAACATCAATGATGTATAACATTTAGAGTCTAAGACATAAAACTGTGTCGCAGGGGAACAAAAAGTCCTCATTAAGCATTTATTTGAGGAGCTTGGCAAAGACGTGCCATACCTCTCACCGGCCCTCTACATTCTGCCTTTCTATTCAGAGTCCCTCCATCCACATTATAAATGTAACAGACCTGCTGCTTTCCCCAAAGGCTACAAGTATAAGTCTGGCGGTAAACCTTTTCATTTATTTGCATTCAATTGATACAATTGAAGGAAGAAAAAGCTTGCAAATCCTCTGTCAACAGCTAGTTGAGGCTGTACATACAAACAGCAGCGTATTTTCGCTAGCTGAATGCTATCAGCATGCTTACAAGATCTCATCTCATTAAGATGACACCTAAAAAGTTAAGCAGGTATCTTTTTTGAGTGGATAACGTTTGCTATATTAGCATGAAAGTAGTGCATGTGATTTTGGTTGTTGTATTTACAGTAGTACAAATACAGAGGTTTTGACCTAAACTTAGGTAAACAAGGGATCACCAATGTTGTTACAAAAAATCCTGGGTGGAACATAAATGTTGTATCAGTGGTTTTAGCAATCCAACCAATAGTTGTTAAGATATTTATCTCCGAACCAAATATGTCAACTTCATTTTGGGGCAACATGAAAAGCCGGGTGATCACTGTAGTCATTAGGATACATCGTCTGGGAACCATGAATGTCTCTATAAAGTTCTGTGCCAGTTCCTCAAGAAGATGTTTAGATATTTAGCAAGTTGAAAACTTTGACCTGTGTTAAAAGGTCATCCTAGTATTGCAGTATGATTCCTAATCCGAGGACCATATCTGGATACAATTTCACTGCAATCTTTCATGTATTTGTGAAGATATTTCAATCTGGACAAAGTGGTGAATAGACCAACGTTGCCATCCCTAAACCCTGGACTCTAGCATGGATAAAACCTTAAAAATAAAAATGGTAAACTTTAGGTAAATCCAATCAAGTTTACGCTTGCTTTGTATTTTCTTGTGGACATTGTTCTAATTCAATAATCAACATCCTTTAACATTTCTTCAGGAAGATAAACCTCTTTCAGCCCACAGCAGCCTAAACACTGCAATTTACTGTTATACTGTGTATATATTTTACCCCTCTCAGACTAAAGACACGTAAAACAAGTGTTTAATCCAACTTCATTTATTTCTGAATGATTTAATTTGCTCTTGTTGATGAATGTGAAGCTGACAATTGAGCGGCCCGACCAAGCAAGGAGGCAGAGGCAGAACGTCCAAAAATACAACCCGGTGTGGGCATTTATTAAATGATCACAATGACACACAGCCTCAATCCTGCTGTTGTTTCCCTGAGCACAGCCTCCAGGATCTCACACACACTCCCTCCAAACAGAAAAACCCCAGAGCCTAAATGCCCAACCCAATCAACCCAACAGGACACAGGTGAGGGGGGAGGAGACAACACAGGGCACCAGGTGCACACAATCAACGGCAACAGACATGGGGAAAGGGGAACACATTTCAAAATAAAATACAATAAACACTACATCAATAAATAGTATAAATTGTATAAAAATGTGCACATACAGTATGCAAGGCCCAAAGCCATCAGTCCACAGTGACGAAGTTACCTTCGTCACAATGAAACAGTGAGATTTGTGATTGAGCTATCCTTCACTGATTTGCCTGCAAGGCCCGGACCAATGCAAACACAATCACAGTTAGACCCTCCAGAAAAACGCGGGCAAAAATCCTTGATTATGCGGGCTAAAATCCTTGATTATGCGATTAAACATGCAGGGTTTTTATGTGATTTTATGCGGTGAAATTGCGGGAAGTTGCGAAATATGCGGAAAGTTGCGAAATATGCTAAATATGCGGGAAAAAAGAATAACAATTTTTTTAAATATTGGGCTGTCTTATTTATTCTCTCTCACACACAACCTGCCACTAACGTTTAACCCCTTTACTATTCAATTAAACAAATTCAATGTTTATTTATTGTAAAAGCAATTGGGCTATTTTAATCTCACACACACACACACCCCCCCTACCCCACACACACACACACACACACACTTCTCCGCCTCATTCTGTTTTCATTTACTCGTTCGTTATCTGACCAGCTTCAATCTTGTAGGCTACTCGCCTCATTTCTTGTAGCCCTCGAAAGGGTTTTGGAGGTTGATGCCTCGGTGAATGTGAGTTGTTTGGCTTTCTTGTCCGCAGCAGCAGAAAGCATTTTCGAATATTTGAATGAATCAAAGTGGGTCGTCACGTCGATTTTCTCTTATGCTCCAACACACAGTTGCACGGGGTGCAGAATAGTTTCCCCCCACTTTTTGCCCGGTCTTTAGTAGAAATGTTCGTCGGTAAATGAGATGGATTAGATTTTTTCATCTTGGTGTTTTCTCTATCGTGTGAGCTCCACACGTTCACTCTATACAGTGTTGTTTACATTCTGTGATGCGCGAGCTGATGACGTCACGTCAAGACGAGTTAACTTTTCTTTTTCTCAACTTTGTGTGGAAAAATGCGGGGATTATGCGGCCTTTTGATAAATATGCGGCCTTTTAAAAATCTGCGCCATTTTGCTGATTATGCGGTAAATTCTGCGATCGCAGAATCGCGTTTTTCTGGAGGGTCTACACAGTGCTGTTCACCTACTCTTAGCACAGCCAGAGGAACTCAATATGCTTTTAATTACTCTGGTCAAATTGAACATACTCTCAGGTGACTTTGAATGAGATGTGTCTGTGTGCAGATGTGTGTTGAAACAGTTGGAGAGAAGCTTATGATGGTATTAATTAGAAAAGCGTATTTGAAAAGACAAATGTGCTCAGGATATTTATCTCCTCGCTGGAAAGATAATGAGTGGAGCTGTTGACTTATCTGCCTCTTCATTCAGAAAAGTCGCTTTTTTCATTAGATAGGGTGTCTGGCTGCCAGAAGGCAATCAGTTAACGTCTTGCTTGATAAAAAGTTGGATCGGCTCTACAAAACATTATATTCTAAGACATTTTTAAGCTTTTCATCTCAAACCTCTTGTTAGCCACTGACAATGCACCATCCACAATGCACCATTTTTGGATAATGTAAGCAGATACTCCCTGATTACATAACTATCTTGTCTAAAGTCTTTTCTGCATTTGATCAACAGCTTTCACTGAGTGTGTGTTTTGTCCAGTCTTCTTTTCCTCTGAAGCTCATACATTATTTGTGCAGGAGCATTCATGCAGCAAGTCTTCGTAGAGGCACTACAAATCTGGTCAGGTTATGGACCTGGACTTTTCTTGCTTCACGTGCGCTTGATTGACAAAGGGATCATGGCACTTATGTTATACATTCACAAAGTGTGACATCAGTAGCATCCTGGTGATATCATGTGGGTTATTGTATGTGACATGTGTATTGGGTGAGCTGCTCATGCAAAGAGACATGGATCTGCTATGGGCCAGAAAGAAAGAGTGGATTTAGTTCAATTGGCTGGAGGAAAGGTCAGTGAAGTTAAATTAAATTGAATCAGAATGAAGATTATTATATGTCCCTAATTTCTCTTCAAGCATTAGTGTTTTATAAATAAGAAACAGGACTTTCTTCAAAAATGCCACTTGGATAATGTTGCCTCATTATTTTCGGTCCTTTTTGTATCTTTGATGTTTTTGTCTTTGGCTTTACTGAAAAGGATAAGCCTGTTTTTGTTGTTACTTCTTTCTACAGTTACATGAAGATAACATATTCTTTGAAAAGCTTAACAATAGATTCCTGGTCCTGTTATCCTTTCAACCGTCTGCAAAGGAATTCCTTCAATAACTGTACACCGCTCAAATGTTCTGCTTCACTAAGGAACATTTTACAATAGAAGGCAAATGGAAGATATATTTTGATTGCACTATAGAAATGTGGACATACGGTGTATGGCCTACTACTGTGGCAAAACCATTATGTACTTTAAATACCAACAGTATGTCTAATCACCTGATTGCTTTTTGTAGTACACTATGGCCATGTGGCATTTCCTCAACAATAAAACGGCTTTGCGTTTTTAACTGTTTCTATGACAGTAATATCACATATGAAGGAATATCATCACCCCAAAGCTTTTTATTATGCATGAATGGGCTTTAGCACTCTCAAAGCAAGGAGGACGATCCATGAACGGAGATAAAAGTATAATGCTGATTCGCAGTAACATTCAGTGTCCGCTTGCCCGATCAGCTTAAACTAATAGGTTATTCGGTAGTTGTTATGATACTATAGTGTAGTTTCCATCTGAAAAATACATATAAAACAAGTGTCCAGCACTTTTCTGAAAAGTTGAAATATCTTTAGCTCAAAGCACTTGGATCGGCTGCACAACAAAGGCGGACTGCTCATAAAGAAGGCACTAGTTGCAGTGTGTTGAGGTGACCTCATGCGACGACATATACTCTGTTCCCATTGAGAACGAGAAAAGACGCTGACTTTCAGAAAAAGGTACTATTTGGTAAACAGGCCCTAATAGATCTTGGGGATGTTTTAATGTTTGTTGAATGCTGTACAGTATGTAAAAACCCCTGACACACATTTGTGATATTGGGCTAAATAGTAAAAATTATTGATAAAATGATTTGGAAGTGGAGTTACTCCCCTGGCACTTGGTTACACACTGCTCAGGACTGGTTAAATGTAGTGATGGATACATAGTCTCAAATATTTTTGTTGGAGCTTATATTGTTTTTATGCATTTCTGTTTCATATCGCTTTAAAATGTTGTCTTAGTTTCGGAGCCTTTCATTATGAGCATTAATATATCTGTGTCATTTAATAATAATAATAATACATTTTATATCAAAGCGCCTTTCATAGCCCCAAAGGACACCATATGATGTGATAAGGAAAGCTGTCTCAAGCTGTTATTTAAAACATTGAATGAATTACGTACCTTGTTCAATCCAACCCCTCAACTTGCAATATATAACCAATTATACAAAAAATAATAATGCCTCTCAGCCAAAAACTGAGAAATGTTTTTCACAGACCCAGAAAACCAGACAAGAAAATATTGAACTCTATCCAAATCAATTTTGAACTTAGAGAAAACTGTTAGAAATCAATAATACAACTTAAAAAAAAAATAAAAATAATAATAATTGGCTGACAAGATAATTGTGCTTCAAATCGTCCATATTGGCAGATGCCTGGGACTTTATGTATGTGAGAAAACTAAACAACTGACAGTCTCCCTGCCTCTGAACCTCCTGCCTGGGTAGCATCTACAGACAGAGAGAGAGATGAGAGTGAAGCACGATGGGAACAATGTGAGATGACAGCGCTCTAACACACTCACAGCAGACGCCTGACACTTTCAGCTAAAGACACCATTAACAGTGTGTCACATTCGTTAAGTAACAGTAATAGAAACCTTGTGTGAGCTTTGAATGTATTGATTGCCATATGTTTAACCCATGAGTATACAGTATATTAGGGCTGCACGATTTTGGGAAAAAGTCTAATTGCGATTTTTCTGACAAATATTGCGATTCGATTTGCGATATTTGTTTTTAAGCGACCCAACGGAAGTTTATTGTAAAATGCGGCCATATCTCCGGCTAGGAAGGTTGTATCAACGTGCTCCCGTCTCTAGCACCCCCGCAGCCCGAGCTACAAGTGAAAGAACTAAACTGACATGAAACTTCCGTTGGGTTGCTTTTAAAGTCAAGCTTCAGTTTAAGATTCACCCTGTAATAGAAACATGTGATGGAGCATTACTAACCTGACTCAGATGGTGTGTTTCACCGAACCATCTAGGAAAGCTCCATTGGAAGCCATTTGGAAAAGGGCAGTCACTTTCAAAAATACTTGGCAGGTGATTGGATCAATCTGTCTATCACCTTCTATGATGGGCCACTTCTGATTGGTTAAAAATGGCTGGTACATGTGGAGCACAGCTCTTCTGATTGGTGTGGATGACTGACACACAAGAAAAAAAAAGTACTTTTTTTTTTTTTTTTTTAAAACATCACAGGCTTTGCGATTTCATAATTGCATCATTTCATAATTGCATCATTTCAAATCGCGATTTCGATTTAAAATCGATTAGCGTTCAGCCCTAGTATATATACAATTATACATATGTTCAAGGTTCAAGGCTTTTATTGGTCATACGTACATAGCTACAGTGTAGTTATGACGATGAAAATCTTAGGTCACAGGCCTCCTCCAACAGTGCAACAGAAAAAATAGTGCAAGTAGATACAAAAAGTGAAAAGTGAAATATATATGTTATATGTTGTACATCCAAGATGAAAAAAATAACTAGCATCATTGTCAAAATAACATAGGAAAGTATTGAGCTTGCAGCAAGTTACAACACTATTGCATTGTACAGATGTAGCACTTCATTTCAGACTCCAGCTTACAGCTTCCTGCCTACAACCTGCCTAAGACCAGTATAGAGGAATGTTAAGCCCTCCCACTATTTTCCAAGAGGGCGTTGCCAGATTTTCAATTTCAGGTTTTAACCAGGAGATGGCGCTTCATTCACAAATACAGAAAAACAAGTTTCATGGACTTTCAGTTGTGTTTTGAAGAGCATTTGAACACATCAATATTTTAGATCAACTAAAGTATATCTAATCTTGTAATTCAATAATATATAGTCTTTAATAATCATAATAATAATGTAAATGTTTACATTACACTTCTTTATTTGTTATGCTCATACTTTTCCCTTTACAATCGTTTGCTTTAATATGCAGTATATTTTTTTTGTATATTTTTGTGTTTACTTCCTCCTGCTCCCTTTCGGACACATACTGTATGATTTATTATTATTATTAATATGAAGATATTATTAAGATAAGATAAGATGTTTTAGTTTAGAATGTGCTGTCCAACGGTAATTCAGAAGGCTCACAGGTCACATTCCGACCATTATTTAAAACAATAAGTGCTTTCACACCTTCTACAGTTTGATTTGTATAGAGGGAGCTCTGTGGCTGAATGGCCAGCGATTAGGTGTGGCACATTTATCATAGGTGATCAGAGCTAACTGCCTGCCGTCAGATTTCATTTAAAAAACAGATCTGACTTTAAGACTATTTCTGCGCTCATAAAGAATGATAAGAATAATGCGTATTGAACTGGTTTCATTAATTAGTGAGTTTATTTAACACTAGAACCGCCAATCGGGTCAATTTGTGTGATGTGTGTTGTGTGTGCAATGTAAAAAAAATGCAATAAAATATGAAAGTCTCCCAGTCCGTGACTTTTCCTGAAAGTGTGTTATGTAGCACCCTATGTCTTTAAAAATTGCATTCTAATAGCGGGATTTGACGGGTTTTGGTAGGCCTATACAAAAACCTCAGGCGGTTTTAGTGTTAAGGTAATTAGGTACAGTAGAAGCCCTTTTTTTATCAGTAAGGAATTTAGCAGTTGAACATAAAAGTCAACTAACTGAGGGTCACTTGCAATGACAGTGTTGTGTCTAACTGTAAGATTGTCACTCAGAGTAACCTAAAGTTAATTTAGCTGCTGGAGAAGAAAGATCAGGGGGGAGGGGGGGAGAAAGTTGCGGTTGATGGGCCATTAGTTATGTAAATACACAGCTGAGAGTTGCCGTTTCATTCAGACTGCGCTTTGGGATCCTGATCTGCCGACGAGGCTCCATTAAAATATAAATATTTTTTGTGAATTACTGAGTTTAGGCACGTTAAAAACTTTTTAATGAAGTGTGTGTGTGTGTGTGTGTGTGTGTGTGTGTGTGTGTGTGTGTGTGTGTGTGTGTGTGTGTGTGTGTGTGTGTGTGTGTGTGTGTGTGTGTGTGTGTGTGTGTGTGTGTGTGTGTGTGTGTGTGTGTGTGTGTGTGTGTGTGTGTGTGTGTGTGTGTGTGTGTGTGTGTGTGTGTGTGGTCATTTCAGATGTTATGTTTCAGTTGTGCTCAGTGATGCAAACTTGTCACCTTTCGGCGAAATTCGCCGTTTTGAATCCAAAATAGGTCGTTTGTGTGATTCATGTAGATCTGCAATACAAATATTTTCGGGGTATGGGGGGGTCTGGGACCCGGAGTAATCTGCGGCCGTGAGCTGTTATGTGCCATCATGACACGCATGGTGTTCTTTTTTTATATATTATAATGAAGTGCGAGCTGTGTGCTCGAGTCTTCCTACCTGTCTGCTCTGCTCATGGATGTATAATAAGGCTCTGCTGCTCCGAGATGATGGTCTAGCTTCAGCAGCTACATTACCTACGGGTGCGTTCGTTAATATTAACTGTGCGTCCGGAGTCACTGTGGCACAGACTGTACCGCTGGTGAACAGCTGTTAGAACGGGCCATTCAGGTGTTCAGAGCAGAGCTCCCTGTCGGAGCGGCAGAGCGTGATGTGAACTGAAAAGTTTTTCTGTGGCAATATTATTTAAGGAATCGTTGACCTAGCTAGCTAGCATACATTGTCACTATCTGCTAACGTTAGCTTTAGCCTTCTATTTCTAATAGTTTTTTTCATAGGCTATAAACAGAGGTGGTATATATATATATATATATATATATATATATATATATATATATATATATATATATTGTACTTGAGTAAAAGTAGAAGCACTCAGGTCTTGTACTTGAGTAAAAGTAGAAGCACACAGATCTTGTACTAGAGTAAAAGTAGAAGTACTCAGGTGTTTTACTTGAGTAAAAGTAGAAGTACCCAGGTGTTGTACTTGAGTCAATGAAGTACTCAGATCTTGTACTTGAGTAAAAGTAATAGTACCAGAGTGTAGGAATACTCTGTTACAGTAAAAGTCCTGCATTCAAAATGTTCCTCAAGTAAAAGTAGAAAAGTATTATCATCAAAATATAGTGAAAGTAGCGACAGTAAAAGTAGTCATTGTGCAGATTGGTCCATTTCAGAATAACATATATGATATGTTTTATAATGATTGATCATGAAAGTGTTCTCAAAGCTGGTAAAGGTGCAGCTAGTTTGAATGACTTTGTATACTGTATACTAGCTTGTGGATTTACTCCAGGTGGAACTAAAGTCTGATTTAACACTTGATTACATTTCACATCATTCATCCACATCTGTAAAGTAACTAAAGGTATTAAATACATGTAGGGGAGTAGAAGTACACCATGTACCTCTGAACTGTAGTGGAGTAGAAGAACAAAGTAGCAAAACATTGAAATACTTAAATAAAGTACAAGTATCTCAAAATTGTGTCCAAGTATAGTACTTGTTGAGTTTATGAACTTAATTACTTTACACCATGTGGCTATAAAGATAGAAAGACTAAGCCTTGCACAGAGGCATGAAAATACATTTTCAAAATGCTCAACAGTGCTGCCAAAATTATAAACTGACTGCTACACAATTAAAATAAATGCTTTTATATATTTATATTAGATGTGACTCACATACAGTGTCACATACAGTCTATGGTCACTCAGAGTAACCTACAGTTAATTTAGCTGCTGGAGAAGAAAGATCAGGGGGGGAGGGGGGAGAGAGCTGCCGTTTCATTCACACTGTTTAAAAAACGGTAACAACGGACTATTTTTCTTAGCGGATGCATGTCAATTTAAATCAATACATACAACTATTTTTTAAATCAATAAAAACATTTTCTAAATCCATAAAAGTATTTACATTAATATTGGGAGTCATGTCGTTACTTTATTAAGAATGTGGCCATGTAATAAGCGGGATAATTTGCAGCGACTTGTTCCTTATGGGGAAAATAACACCCGTCATGCAGATCAGGATCCCTCCGCTACGCTTTGGGATCCTGATCTGCCGACGAGGATCCATTAAAATATAAATATTTTTAGTGAATTACTGAGTTTACGCACGTTAATAACGTTTTAATGAAGTTGAATACAGTATATTCATATGTGTCAGTGATTTCATGTCAATTCGGAGAACATAAACAGAAATGATCGTGGTGAAGATGATGATTAAATTAGGATTAAAAATCGAGAGCCGGGCTGCATTTCCTCCCGTTCAATTTTTTTCGACTAAACAACATTATTTTGTTAAATAACAACATGGTGATGTTTTGTAAATGATTACATGTCTCTTATTTAGCACAGAGTATGATATCCGTGACATATGGATCTTAACAAAGTTCCGCTGTACATCCAGCGTACTGTATCTGACTTTATTTCACATGAGCTCCAGTGTGGAACCCCACTGCACCCCCTGGTGGATCAATGATCCATTGCAGCTGGCTTCATTATAATTACATTTATCTATGACGGGGGCGGTCTCAAGTCAAGCTGGAGGTTTTCCCTTGAGCGAGGGCAGATTACGTACCAATCACGGCCCTCGCCTTTCAAACTGTCTGAAATGAATCGCTACATCTGTATGTACTGCACATACTGTAAGCAGTGATATTGCTATTGCACAACAGTGTTGGTGTGTGTGATGGTCTACAAGGCACTGTGCTGATTCTAGAGCCCGGTAGATCATTCAAATTTGTACCACTAATAGTCATATTGATTTATTGACAGGCAATCGCAAGGCTTAGCTGGTGCGTGTGTGTCTGCGGTGTGTCACATGCATTGAGTGGAAGTCACTCAGCACTTGTAGAAAGAATGTTTCCGAATGTCTGTTCCGTGTAAAAGTACAATTCGCAAAAGCACATTGACTATTTGGAAAAATCCTGTTATGGCAGCATGGACTGATGCTCTGTGATGTATCTTAGGGACAATGTGCAGCGTGCAGGGGATTAATGAGAGGATAACAGCGACCCACCCAACATTATCCTGCTTATAAGTAGGATACTTACTAAATAAACCAACCATTTGATTTACAATACATTGCATTTAGCTGACGCTTTATCCAAAGCGACTTACAATAAGTACATTCGACCAGGAAGATACAACCTTGAAGAAAACAGAATTATATAAGTACATCAGGTTTCATAGAGCCAAACATTCCAAGTGCCTCTCAACTGGCTATAGATAAGCCAGTCCTTTATTAGTATATAAGTGCAGCGAGGGTGCAGCGAGCCGTTTGGCTGATGCAGAGCCAAGTTCACGTGCTGGGGTGTACAGTTTAACCATGTCCTGGATGTAGGAAGGGCCAGATCCATTCGCAGCATGGTATGCAAGTACCAATGTTTTGAAGTGGATTCTAGCAATTACTGGAAGCCAGTGAAGTGAGCGGAGGAGCGGAGTGGTGTGGGAACATTTTGGAAGGTCGAAGACCAGACGAGCAGCTGCATTCTGGATGAGCTGCAGAGGTCAGATGGCACATGCAGGTAGACCAGCCAGGAGGGAGTTGCAGTAGTCTAGGCGTGAGATGACGAGAGCCTGGACCAGAACCTGCGCTGTTTTCTGGGACAGCTTGGGACGTATCCTCCTGATGTTGTAAAGCGTGTATCTGCAGCAGCGGGTTGTAGCAGCGATGTTTGCAGTGAAGGACAGTTTGTTTTCTAGGATCACACCCAGATTCCTTGCAGTCTGAGTCGGGGAAACAACAGAGGTGCCGATGTTGATTGTCAGGTCAAGAGTGGGACAATATTTTCCCGGAAGGAAAAGCAGTTCAGTCTTGTCAAGGTTGAGCTTGAGGTGATGAGCAGATATCCACTGAGAGATGTCAGCTAGACAAGCAGAGATGCGTGCGACGACCTGGGTCTCTGAGCGGGGAAAGGACATAATTAGTTGGGTGTCATCAGCGTAGCAGTGGTATTAAAAACCATGCGGGCTAATGACTGATCCGAGCGAGTTTGTGTGAAAGGAGAAGAGGAGAGGACCAAGAACAGAGCCCTGAGGGACCCCTGTAGTTAATTGACAAGGGTCGGACTCGGACACTCTCCAAGTTACCCTGTAGGTACGGTCTTTGAGGTATGAGGTGAGGAGGGAAAGTGCAGTGCCTGAAACTCCAAGTCTTTGGAGAGTGCAACGGAGGATCTGATGGTTCACCGTGTTGAATGCAGCAGACAGGTCCAAAAGGATGATGACAGAGGAGAGGGATGCTGCTTTAGCAGTGTGCAGTTCCTCAGAGGCAGCAAGGAGATACTGATAAATCAATTCTGATTTAAAAACCATTAACTTAGTTCAAAAGATGGTCTGTTCTATGGCGTACCATGACTGGAACTACGGGGACCCCTACGTTACTTAAAATGTCGGCAGCACTGATCAAGGTGTTTTATAACTGTCCAAGTCTGTTCACACTTTATTTTCCATTAATCAGTCTTCCGGTTAGTGTTTACTTCCTGCCTGTCTTCTTCTATTGATTTCTCTGAAGTCCATCGCTCTGTCTTTTAAACTCTTTCCTTCTCTTATGCTCTTTTTTTCTCTTTACTGGGGACTGTTAAATCCAACTTATAACACAAACCCAATATATAATACAGTATTCAAATAGTATTCCATGTTGCTTTTTGTTAAGATATCAGATGTAAAACTAGTCTAGTTTTTCGTCCACTTAAGATGTTAAATTGACCGGTCTTCTTTCAGTGGATTGATGACCTTAAAGTAGAGTGTCCTTAGCAGTGGTCTGCTATCAAGAAATAACAGATCTCTGAATCTCCAAATTGACCAATGAGAATCAAAGTATTTAACCAAACTTTGCAATAATGGGGCATGAACCATATGTCTCTTAAATAATAAAATCCTCACTTTGCCTTGATATTTGACGTCAACATTTCCTCTAAAGGAGAACATTGGCTCATGCCAGCGCAATGTATTCTGCAGCTGATTACAACCTACCAATTGTTTCCTATTATTTTAACCTTCTTATCAATACATACTTACTTTTTTTTAAAGGATTAATTTAGTGTATTACAACTTGGGTTTAATTTTAGGAGCTGTGTGAATCATTTCAGCTGATAACACTGAACTCCAAAAAGTCGTGCTCTAGAAACAAAAAATGAGTGCACTTGAAATCCTTCCTGGGTAATAATGCAATCAAAGTTTGTATTTGTTTGCCTGTTTGGCCTGGCTTATTGTATATCTCAGGATAAACATTTTTTTAATTAAAAAAGCCATGAACAGTAGTCAATTTATTATGAAAATCAACTATTATGTAACCTTGCTAATTCACTGGATGTATTTATGTAAATACAACCCAACATAGTGGCTTTGATGATCTGCTGAGTCATCCCCTCCTCTGTCCATCTCTCACATTAGCTCAACATTTAACATGACTGTAAAACCTTCTAAAGAGAAGTATTTACAGTCAGCTGCAAAGTGTGGCAAATCATCTTCACTCATACACACGTGTAGACACAAGAGTGCAGCATGTAGTCTAACCTTTCGAGCAGTATTAGCTTTGATTGTTTTAGATTATCCAGTATTTCTTTGTCAGAGGACTGTTTGTTGATGGTTCAGTGGATATCGGTTGCTGATTTTAGCTAATGCAATTTGAAATGGTTATCACTCTGGGTTATTGGCATCTGGGGTAAAATACAGGTAATTTAGCGTTACTTAAGGAGTGAAATAAAGAACTGGTTCACTTGCCACAGCCGTTACATCCATCAGTCAAACTGTCCTTTTCAGCCTTATTTCCTTTTTGTTATGATATGCATAGTAGATCTGAAGAGCCTGGAATACATTTACTTTAGTGTTGCTAAAAAAAATTGAGTATTGATGTTCTTTTGGCTGGCCATAACCATGATGACATTAGATACAGATTTGTGGTGATTTTGGTGATCTTTTAACCTTTCATCTGAAATCTTCATCAGGCACAGATTTATACTGGACCAACATCGAGGTCTGGTTCATAAAAAAATATCAAAAACTAATGGACTAATGTATGATTGCATTTGTGTTCAACAGAAGATGAACCCTTTCCAATTTGGACAATCTGTTAGCTTTAAATATGACCTATTATTATGTTTGGTGTTTTCCCTTTCCTATGGTGTGTTATATAGGAAGGTAGTATATAGGGAGGTCTCTCCCACACACTCCCCCCCCCTGCCTGAAACACTTCACTGGGGTTCTTTGTTTACTTCCGTAAGATATTGATTAATAACCACCTGCGCTTCTATTGGATAGCGCTCCAACACATTATACATGATAGGCTAAGGGACAGGACATTTCCATCACATCTCTTATGGGTTGGCCAATCACAACAGAGCCGGCCAGCTAAGCAATCGGAACAGACTGGGCTATTGGTTTCAGACAGAGGGTGAAGAGAGGCAGTATGAGAAAATGAACACCAATATGAACCCGAAATGAGCATATGTCCTCTTTAACCTTGCTTCACCATGAAACCAATTTTGCATTAAGGTGCAGAAAATAGCCTATTTCATATCCCTCTCCGCCCAAACCTATTTTATGCAGAGACACCATGGTCCTTCCTCTTGCTGCAACCTTAGTAGAAAATAACCCTTTCGATTGCTTTAGTAGATCAATGGCCTCTATGTTTTGGATTTTCTTTTTTAAATTAGTGCAACATTATATTATGTGTTACCCATCTAGAAGACTTTTTATTATAATTTTTTTTCTATTCATTCAGCATTACATGTTCTTTTCGGACTTAATCTCTGAATAATATTAGTTGCCAGTGTTTCCCCTAGGATGGAGTCATAGCAGCGGTGCTAAGGCACGTGGGCCCAGCATAATGTGAGCGTGGAGCGCGTGGCATTTTTTAGTGTGTGTGAGTGCGAAGTGTGCCCCGCCAATTTGTTTCTATGTGTCTGCCAGCACAAGAAAGGCTCTTGAGGCCTAGTACCAGGGCCGGTTCCAGTCAATTATGCTGCCCTAGGTGAGATTTTATATATAAAGAATAAATGAAAAATCTCTACAAAAGACAAATACACTACAAAAACAGAAACTTATTGACATAGGTAATATACATCAAAATGGCTTCAAATGTATTCAGTTTTGTATGAACATGTTTTAATTGGGAGGTGTACGTCACATCTCTCGGGGGGTCCGGGGGTATGCCCCCCCGGGAAGATTTTTTGAAATAGTCAAAGTAAAATGCTTCAATCTGGTGAACTTTGAGCAGAATTACTAGAGACCTGATCTCGGGGGTACAACTTTAAACACCCATATGAAAAAGATCGGTTTACATTTTAATAATCAAATAAGTATGTGAACATAACCAATAACCTACCATAGCCAATAACAAATAAATGTAACTTATTTTATTTTTGTTGTTCATTTATATCTTATTTTACCCAGTTAACATTTATTTATTTATGCATATTTTT
This sequence comes from Notothenia rossii, assembly GCF_949606895.1. Lineage (NCBI taxonomy): Eukaryota > Metazoa > Chordata > Actinopteri > Perciformes > Nototheniidae > Notothenia > Notothenia rossii. The sequence continues at coordinate 61,980,261 of NC_136909.1, read as the reverse complement.
GTATCTCTCCAATTTTAAACGATATTTTTGGTTTACTGTCCTATAGTATACATTGGAATGATTTCAAACCTGTTTTTATTTATCCTAATAATTATAAAGGAGTCCCTTGGAAATATGTTTTTACATAATTTGTGGTCAAAACGTTTGAGACCCACTGAGATAACTTAGACTAAAATTAACTATCTAAACATTCAGAGAGTCCTTTACTTCACTGAGCCTCTCAGTCTTACAGGACAGCTCTCCTCCACCCTGGTTGTAGAAACATCTACTTCTTATATCCGTTAGGGCAGCTAGCACCAGATTCTAATAACAACAGCGCCGGTACCGGTGCGCCCTCTCTCTCTCTCTCTCCCTCGCTCGCTCTCTCGCTCCCACACTCGCACTTTGGCTGTGAGCAGCGGGCGCCTGATAAGCCAACATCCCCCACTTTCATCACTTACAGCGCCCATCGTACAGGGCAAATGAAAATTGTAACCGGGGTGAAAAGGGTGTTACATTTACTTAATTATGAATGTTGTTACATCAAGGCCGAAAATTAGGATGAGCAACAACGGTCAAAAATGTTTTTTCCCCTCCCAGAGCTACCAGCGCAGCTTCCCCCAGATTTGGCGACCGCCTATGCCAAAAATCGGCCCTGCCTAGTACATACAGTGGCAATGTCTCAAGATTTAGCAAAATTACACCTTTATTGAACATACAGTCACATAAATACTACAAATCCACATAACAAACAATAAAAAATGAAAAAGGGCACTTATTATTATTTTAATAAATACAAAAAAAGTTAAAAAGAATATATACAGCGGGGCAAAAAAGTATTTACCGTAATTTTCGGACTATAAGCCGCGCCTTTTTTCCCATTTTTCGACCCTGCGGCTTATATAACGGTGCGGCTAATCTATGGATTTTTACAGCTAACGGCTACTAGGGGACCTCCTAAATCTATGGATTTTAAGGTTACAGTCCACCACCTTTAACTCTATGGGCTCTATGGCCGGTCCGCGCCCCCCACCTTTAAGCGGCGGGCTCCAGCAGGAAAAGCTGGAGGCCGGAAAAGAGTGAGACAGGTAGCGTGCAAAAGTAAAAGTGGAACCGAGAGTGGTACGAGAGACAGAACGAGAGCAAGACAGACAGACATTACGAGAGCGAGACAGTTTGTGCAAAGGAAGTTTTCATGCACAAACCCTCATTATGGAAAACAAACGTAGAAATGCATATGATGCAGATTTAAGTTAAAGGCAGTCAATCTGGCAGTAAAAGAAGGAAATAGAGCTCCTGCACGTACCCTTGGCATCAATGAGTCAATGGTGAGACGTTGGAGACGCCAGCGGGAAGAACTGTCTCAATGCAAAAAGTCAAAAAAAGCTTTCAGAGGTAATAAAAGCAGATGGCCCGAACTTGAAGACTTTCTTGAAGATTGGGTGAACACACAGAGAGCAGACGGCCGAGGTGTTTCCCCCGTGCAGATCCGACTGAAGGCCAAAACAGTCGCCACAGAAATGAAAATTGAAAATGTTAGAGATGGACCATCCTGGTGTTTCAGATTTATGAGACGTAAGGGACTGTCCATCAGGGCGCGGACGACTGTGTGACAGTAACTCCCTCCCGACTACCAGGAAAAAATAACAAACTTCGGCGAATTCACATAAAGAAAGATAGAGGAATATTCCATCAGACCGGACCAGATCATAAATATGGATGAATTGCCTTTGACGTTTGAACTGCCTCTCTCTAGGACTGTTAACAAGAAAGGTGAATCGTCCATCACGTTGAGACCCACTGGCCACGAGAGAACGAATTTCACTTGTGTTCTTGGCTGCACAGCATCTGGATTAAAGCTTCCGCCAATGGTGATTTTTAAGCGGATTACAATGCCAAAAGAAAAGATCCCGAACGGCATCTCCTTTAAAGTCAACAAGAAAGGGTGGATGATGGAAAGCGTAATGAAGGAGTGGCTGAATGAGTGCTACGTCAAGCGCCCTGGAGGATTCTTTCGCCAAAAAAAAGCTTTGCTTGTTTTGGACAGCATGAGGGCCCATATAACAGATTCTGTGAAAGCAGCCATCAAGAGCACAAACTCAATTCCAGCTGTGATTCCTGGGGGCACAAAGAAGCATCTGCGGCCACTCGACATCAGTGTCAATCGTGCGTTCAAAGTGGCACTACGCGTTCAGTGGGAGGCGTGGATGACTAGCGGCGATAAATCATTCACCAAAACTGGTCGCATGCGAAAAGCAACTTTCGCTCAAGTTTGCGAGTGGATCCTGACAGCGTGGAGGAGTGTCAAAACATCCACGATCACCAAGGGGTTCTGAAAGGCTGGACTGCTGCGTGATGAAGAGGAGGACGCCGCCACAGCTGAGGCCCTTTACAGGCTGTTCGATTCCGACAGTGACGAAGAGGAGTTTGTTGGTTTTGAGAGCGACAACGAAGGAGAGAGGAGAGTGGCTGACAAAGCCACCCTGAGCCTGTTCGTTTCCGACACTGAAGATGAGGACTTTGGTGGTTTTAGTACGCAGGAAGAAGACGAAGATGAGGATTAATGACTTGACTTTTCTGGTTACAGCCGTGTACTGCACCTTAGGCTAAAAGATGAAGACGAGGATTAATGACTTTTCTGGTAGGCTGATTACCGTATATTTTAAGCAGCCGCGTTACTGCAACTTTAGGCTTACGCGCTTACTGTCGTGTTACAAGTACTTTATTTTGCACTTTTAAAAAAACACATTTAATTTAGCCATAGATATTGCCTCGTCAAGCGCTGTAAGCTTTGTTTTTTGTTATGGTACTACATTAGGCTATAATGTAGATCAGTGGTTTTCGACCTTTTTCATGCCAAGGACCCCTAAATTGATACACATTTGGCCGCGGACCCCCAATTGAAAATATTTTGTGCCAGGGACCCCCAGAAGCAAAGATATTAGTTAATTTTCTCTAGCTGCCGCTATGAGCTTGTTGAGCTTGTTAGAGCTTCAAAAATAGCCAAAGCTAAGTGGGTAAATGATTGTGACGCTATTAACTAATTTTGCTGGGGAACCCCTAGCACTCCCTCAAGGACCACTGGTGGTCCCCGTACCACTGGTTGAAAACCACTGCTGTAGATCACTGCCGGTACGTGCGCTGGGAGCGCACCGTTTAAGTTTGAAAGTTGAAAAGTTTGTGTGTCTGAAACACTATGTGATACAGTACAGTTTACACAGCACTGTACATGTTCTGTAGCTACTATTGCACTAAATGGTAACACTTTAATACGTTATGCAAATATGCAACTTGTTTGTTGAAATGTTAATAAATGGGAGCTTCCTCAAGCAGCCATCTCTTTCCCTACAATCCCCTCTGTGCACGAACCCTTACATATGGTAATTAAACATTAAAACACCTGCGGCTTATAGTCCAGTGCGGCTTATATATGTACACATCATTCAATTTAGCTGCTGCGGCTTATATTCAGGTGCGCCTTATAGTCCGAAAATTACGGTAGTCAGCCACCAATTGTGCAAGTACTCCCACTTAAAAAGATGAGAGAGGCCTGTAATTGTCATCCTAGGTACAAAATGAGAAAACAAATCCAGAAAATCACATTGTCTGATTTTAAAGAATTTATTTGCAAATTATGGTGGAAAATAAGTATTTGGTCAATAACAAAAGTTCATCTCAATACTTTGTTATATACCCTTTGTTGGCAATGACAGAGATCAAACGTTTTCTGTAAGTCTTCACAAGGTTTTCACACACTGTTGCTGGTATTTTAGCCCATTCCTCCATGCAGATCTCCTCTAGAGCAGTGATGTTTTGGGGCTGTCGCTGGGCAACACGGACTTTCAACTCCCTCCAAAGATTTTCTATGGGGTTGAGATCTGGAGACTGGCTAGGCCACTCCAGGACCTTGAAATGCTTCTTGCGAAGCCACTCCTTCGTTGCCCGGGCGGTGTGTTTGGGATCATTGTCATGCTGAAAGACCCAGCAACGTTTCATCTTCAATGCCCTTGCTGATGGAAGGAGGTTGTCACTCAAAATCTCACGATACATGGCCCCATTCATTCTTTCCTTTACACGGATCAGTCGTCCTGGTCCCTTTGCAGAAAAACAGCCCCAAAGCATGATGTTTCCACCCCCATGTTTCACATTAGGTATGGTGTTCTTTGGATGCAACTCAGCATTCTTTCTCCTCCAAACACGTCTAGTTGAGTTTTTACCAAAAAGTTCTATTTTGGTTTCATCTGACCATATGACATTCTCCCAATCCTTTTCTGGATCATCTAAATGCTCTCTAGCAAACTTCAGACGGGCCTGGACATGTACTGGTTTAAGCAGGGGGACACGTCTGGCACTGCAGGATTTGAGTCCCTGGCGGCGTAGCCTTTGTTACTTTGGTCCCAGCTCTCTGCAGGTCATTGACTAGGTCCCCCTGTGTGGTTCTGGGATCTTTGCTCACCGTTCTTGTGATCATTTTGACCCCACGGGGTGAGATCTTGCGTGGAGCCCCAGATCGAGGGAGATTATCAGTGGTCTTGTATGTCTTCATTTTCCAATAGCTCCCACAGTTGATTTCTTCACACCAAGCGGCTTACCTATTGCAGATTCAGTCTTCCCAGCCTGGTGCAGGTCTACAATTTTGTTTCTGGTGTCCTTTGACAGCTCTTTGGTCTTGGCCATAGTGGAGTTTGGAGTGTGACTGTTTGAGGTTGTGGACAGGTGTCTTTTATACTGATAACGATTTCAAACAGGTGCCATTAATACAGTTAACAAGTGGAGGACAGAGGAGGCTCTTAAAGAAGAAGTTGCAGGTCTGTGAGAGCCAGAAATCTTGTTTGTTTGTAGGTGACCAAAGACTTATTTTCCACCATAATTTGCAAATAAATTCTTTAAAAATCAGACAATGTGATTTTCTAGATTTTTTTTTCTTTCTCATTTTGTCTCTCATAGCTAAGGTATACCTAGGATGAAAATTACAGGCCTCTCATCTTTTTAAGTGGGAGAACTTGCACAATTGGTGGCTGACTAAATACTTTTTTTCCCCACTGTATATATATATTTTTTGGGGTTCCTCGCTGGGGCCCCCTAGCAGCGGCGCGCATATTTCAGCAGCGGCGCTGCGCCGCCAGTACTTGTATATAGGGGAAACACTGAGTTGCTGTATGTATAATTCTGTATGTTGCAGTATATTACTATAGTCTCATGACACTTTGTCCATGGTGACCTTTATTCCCAACATAAAACACATATAATATTTTGATCAACACTGGCGCCTGATGCTAATGTAATGTAATCATGTATGAATATTTATGTATTTCTGTGATTGTATAATGTATGTGTTGTATAATATTGCATACAAAACAGCAACCTAGATATTGTATGTCCTATGATGGGGAGCCAAGGATGTTGGAATCACGTGTAGCATGTGGCAGCGCTGCATAGTAAGAGCCATGTGCTCGTGGCCTGATTCTTCTTTCTCCAGGGACAAGGTTGTATCTAGCACTCACCAACAAAAACACACACACACACACACACACACACACACACACACACACACACACACACACACACACACACTTTAACAGACTTGTGAAGGCCCTGCACACACTTATACAGTATACAAATACATACACACTTGCTACGTATAAAAAAACCACAGATGCACAAGGACTCAGATGTGCTCACATGCATACACACACATGCCTGCCAAAGCAACCTAATGAAGATAAAGTAGCTAATCAAACATGACAGCGAGGAGCGATGGGCGGCCTTGATACGTGACGTTACGGGGTCGACTTGGACGTACAGTATAGACTTTGGCCAATATAGGACAGTGTGTTAGTGAGAGACAGAGATGAATGAATGAGTGTAGTGGGGAGGAAGATGTATCAAGATATGTCAAGACGCAGATGAGTATGTTTGAGGTTTATTCCATTGCCCTTGTCGTTGATTCCCCTGGAGTCCCATGAATCACATACACTGCTGACCAAATCTATAAGGTGGGTGATTCTTCAGGTACAGCACATGTTGGCTAACTCCAAGCTGTCGGAAATCTAGTGAAAAATCCATATACATTTTTGTATCCACTTAATATTTACCTACTTTCTTTCGATATTAGGGTTAGCGTTATGGCTCTCTTTTTAGCTGACTCACTTCACAGGTGCACATACCAATATGTTCGTTCAAGCAAACACTATAGTGCGTCATCTGAAAGTAGTTACTTGGTGTATCAAACCCACAAAGAATTCTGCAGTCCTTATCATCTTGCTACTTAAGTGTCTTTCACGTTATTGTTTTCTTTTTTGGACTTTTGGCTACATACAATGTCAGCAAAACCATTTGGTATTCTTTAGGGATCACAATTAGTACCAGATTTTATTCCAAAGTCAGTAGTCGTCCAGCTGTCTTGCTAGGTGGCTCAGGCGGTAAATGGTCCTTCATCAATAGGTAGGTTCATGGTTCATAAACCAAGTCCCTGTGGTCAACATGTTGATGTGTCTTTGGGCAAGATACTTAACCCCAAATTGCTAATTGTAGGAGTTTTAGCCTTATACTAAAACTACTCTGAAGTTTTAACTCCCGGGAATGACCTGGCTGACGCACTATTCTGTGCTTATAAGATACAGCTTGTTTGTTACTGAAGAATAGTTAGGCTTGTTAGTTTCATCAAATACATTGCATGTACTTTCTTCGTGTTTGTCATAAAGTAGCATGAGTCCTTCTCCAGTCATATTCCATTCATTGATGGCCCAAATAATCCTTTTATTACTTACAAAAACTTGCATCACAGCGGTCAAAAACAGCATTCCTTTTTGGGGTCAAACAAATCCAATCATGTGAAATTAAGAAAATATAAATACCTGTGCCCTAGGTAGTAGGACAGACACACCCTTTGCAACACACCATCGTGACAGATTGAACTTAAACATGACCCATCCTAAGATGGCTCTTACCCTCATCATAAATCTTTTTAATTGAAGGGGGAAAAATACTTGTTCTTAAAAATGTCCATCGGTGTTCACATGTGGTTAGGAATAAGGTAATCTTCATTTTCCAGTCTTCCATGTTGAACTGGTACAATACTGATATAACTGTTGGTGTGTGTACCTGTGTGACGAACCCAGTCTCATAAAAATACGTGTAATAACTACATTGGTCCACAACGTAGGACGTAGTGTTTCTACAAAATGCCTCTGAAATTGTAAGATCCCTACGTTTTTTTTCACCATTCATTCCAATGGCTGGTGTCTATGTCACGTGATCTTCACATTTCTCCCTGCAGAAAAAAAAAACATGGCCGAACTTCGTTTTATTCTCGGTGTAAAATGCCTATTTTAAAGTTAGTTTGGCCATTAAAATGCCTTTTGATGTAATTTGATGCGAGAAATATGAGTTGTTATTTCAGAATTATGTGTGCAGTGGATGTACATGATCTTTAGTTTGCTAGTTATTACGAAGATTACTTCAGGAAATTGTGTCTATACAACGTTTTTATTGTTACCAAGGTGGTTGCTAGGGACGCTGCTATCGATATTATTTCTTTTCTGTTGTGTAAAATGGTGTTATCTTTATTGCTACCCCCTTCCCCGTCAATGTATAGTGTTGGTCCACAGCGCAAACGTATTAGTTTAACAAAATCCGCATCTAGAATTGTGGCATAGTGTGGTGCCGAGAGATGGGAGCCGGTGGCGGGGTATCAAAGGTACAAGCTAGACTTTTATTTAGCATCTCAAAACACATGTAATCAGCTTCATGCCCGGGAAGCGAAGACCGGCGGAGACAGGAAGTCCGGCTCACTAAAATGTCCGTGCAGAACAATACCCTAACCCATAGATCCGTGGGTGAATAATGTCAATCACCACAATAGATACGTTATTTTCCCCTGTGCAATTCTCCATTTACTCAACAATAACACATAATTATCCTTGTGTTTATTTATTTTTTTGATTAATAAACACAAGTTGGAGTCCGTCAGGACCGAGGGTCGGAGCAGCTCATTTGCTTTTCAGAATATTACACCCGGAAGTAAGTATTCTCTCCACTTCGCTTGACAAACCCCGTGATAGTCCTCAAGCTCTGTGATTGGAGAGTGTGCTCCGAGGGTTACGCCGGGCGTCGAGCAGCACTTGAAATGGGATGGAACCACGGCAGACTGTCCAAAACTGGATTTGAACGGGTCCACCGCGGTCCCCCCCTCCCCCACCCCGTCCCCAGAACTACACATGCTGGCTATTGTGTTTCCCAACATGTTCTCTAAAAAAAAAAGCAAGCGCACTCGGAATAAAGTGTTTTCGGTCTGTTTCCGGTATTTGTTTATGACGATTTGATGTGAGATGTGACATGTGAGACTGGAATTGCCCAGGGGAAAATAACGTATCTATGCCACCATTTTAGATGCAAAATTTGCTAAACTAATACGTTTGCGCTGTGGACCAACACTATACATTGACGGGGAAGGGGGTAACAATAAAGATAACACCATTTTACACAACATAACAGAAATAATATCGATAGCAGCGTCCCTAGCAACCATCTTGGTAACAATGGAAATCGTTGTATCGACACAATTTCCTGAAGTAATCTTCGTAATAACTAGCAAACTAAAGATCATGTACATCCACTGCACACATAATCTGAAATAACAACTCATGTTTCTCGCATCAAATTACATCAAAAGGCATTTTAATGGCCAAACTAACTTTAAAATAGGCATTTTACACCGAGAATAAAACGAAGTTCGGCCATGTTTTTTTTTCTGCAGGGAGAAATGTGAAGATCACATGACATAGACGCCAGCCATTGGAATGAATGGTGAAAAAAAACGTAGGGATCTTACAATTTCAGAGGCGTTTTTGTAGAAATACTACGTCCTACGTTGTGGACCAACGTAGTTATTACACGTTTTTTTTGTGAGACTGGGTTGGTGTGACTGGGTTGGTGTGACTGACAGTTCTGCACACATATCTGATAACGTGTGTGTGTGTGTGTGTGTGTGTGTGTGTGTGTGTGTGTGTGTGTGTGTGTGTGTGTGTGTGTGTGTGTGTGTGTGTGTGTGTGTGTGTGTGTGTGTGTGTGTGTGTGTGTGTGTGTGTGTGTGTGTGTGTGTGTGTGTGTGTGTGTGTGTGTGTGTGCGTGTGTGTGTGTAACTCAGTGTTATGTCATGCACCTCCAACCCTCTGCATCTTATCTATTACATCACATCACCATAGTAACCGCAACATGTGTGATGCATTCTGCTTCACTGGACCACCAGTCACATAAAACACTAAGGTTTGTGCGTGTTTCAGTGTGAGTGTCTCTAACCATTACACACTGGTTGAGTGTACCTTCACTCTGTTGATTATTATTGCATGTGTGTGTGTTTGCTGTCTAAGTCACAGTTAAGTTAATACGTAATGACAGGCGATAGAAAGGATTCCTGAGGGCTCTGTTCAGTATGTTTCAAACTGGAAAGTTGTTCAAATGTCTTTTAAGGTCTCACACACACACACACACACACACACACACACACACACACACACACACACACACACACACACACACACACACACACACACACACACACACACACACAGATATTGTCTCAGGGGAATAGCATACAGTAAGAGGGCAAAAGCACACAGCTGTAGAAGCTTTGGCACTGATTAAGCTTGGCAGATTTCACCCTTCAGTTCTCTTTGTAGAACAATACACACTGTGAGAAAGTGTTGCTGCGCAGCTGTTCATTGTGTTTGTTTTAAAATGTTTTCTGCAGCTGATAGTAAAAGCTCACTCATGCATAGAGGTTCAGGTTAGTTGTATTTGTCCAGGTTTTAGGAAGTCTCTGACATTTCACAATACAATGGTTGGAATGGGGTTTTTTGATGTCCTTCCCTGTAGTGTGTATAGGCTTCTGCGCTTTAAAATGGTCTGCAAAGGCTAAAATCCCTGTGTTCCCTCCAGAGGGAGTTTCTCTCCACTCAACCCCCCCCCCCCTCTGCCTGAAACGCCTCCATTGGACTCCTTCGTTTGCTTCCGGATTATAATGACATCACTATATAACCTTGCCCTTCTATTGTCTAGCACGTCAACACATTGTACGTGATTTGCTAAGGGACTATTCCAACAAGTGGTTGATAAATCTAAACCAGCTAACCAATCAGAGCAGACTGGGCTCTGGTTTCAGACAGAGGGTGAAAAGAGGTGATGCAGAAAATTCACAGAAGAAACACAAAAAACAAATATCTACCTAAAAACGAGCATAATATGTCCTCTTTAATTAGTTTAACAGCAAAATCCCTGTCCATGTTCCCAGAGCACTCACACGAAGGTGAAGCTTTTTTGTAAAAAGAGGGATATATCTTTTTGGGGCTAATCTTAGATACCCTACACATAACTGTATTTCATCACCTCACTGATGCAAAAAAAGAAATCCTATAATAAATCCAGGATTGCTAGAAAGCAGTCCTGCTTATTGAACAGCAACAATTCACCCAGTCATATCCTGTATACCCCAGGTATACTATATATCAGGGGATCCCAACCAGTCGATCGCGATTGACCGGTCGATCGTGGGGAGATTCCCAGTCGATCGCGAGATGTGTCTAAAAATAGAACAACAATATTCTGTTTTATCGTTAATGTCCTATAACATAATCTTCCTGTGCCAGAATAATGCACTTGAACGCATCTATGGAGTCAGATTTGGGTCAATATTCTAGCGCACAAAACAAGCTACTCACGAGCGGAAAAATGTGCTTTTACACGCGCATGAAATGACCCTCGCGCGCAGATTAAACCCCCACGAGCAGAGACAGCCCTCCTGCTCGCTCGCGGGAGTGTCAGCCTCACTCGCTCGCGGAGTCTGTCTGCGCGCGCGTGAAAAGTTTCTGACACTTTGGGGCGGAGCCACTGGACTTTGATTGGCAGCTGCCAGGAAACCTGGAGTTGCCAGGTTTGATAAATGCCTGAACTACCAAGAGCCGAGGAGTGACAGCAGCAATATCAGTTGGACGAGATTGAATGGTAAAGATGTCCATAAAAAAACATTATATTCGTAAAGTGTACAGCTAATATATAGTTTGCAAGTCATGTGGCTGAATGTTTACGTTTGGAAGGCAGCCTTTCAGTTAACATCAGTGGGCCACAGCCAGCAAATGATGGTGAGAAGCTAAACTATCAATTAATGATGTCAATTACAGGGAGTGTGATTGTTGAAATAGGGTGTTAGCGGTATTGCTTTTCAAAGAAGAATGACAACACTGTAGATCACAAACACTATGGTTTATCTTTTATTCACAGGCAAGTCAACGTTGTCGCAGTAAAAGTCCCAAGATAGCTCCTGGTGCAATACAATGTTCCCTTTCAGTGTTTTACTATTAGGTTTGATGTTTCTCTATTAATATTGCTGCTGCATTAATGTGTATGTTGCATGTTACTGCTGTAGATGTGTTTCCGAGCCGCTCCAACGAGAGTTACAACGAGAACGTGACGTCATATTTACACAAGACGGATCCTTTCTAGCCATAACGGTACGTCCACACAGCAGCTTTGAAAAAATCTTGAAAATCATGGAGCTGGGCGTGTCTGAGAGCTTGGGGATTTTTCGCGAGCAACGCGACCAACAACCAATCACATGAATCTCCCGCCCCCGGCATACAAAGCAAAAAACCCCGGGATTTTATGCAAGCAATATATGTATATATATATAAACTCCCCAAACAGGCGAAAACCTACTAGTTTCACACACTGTCTCTGCCACCTCCCTCCATGCCTGGTTCCTCCGGTTTGTATCCCGGTAAATAGTTCTGGTCGTAAAGAACCGGGTGATTTGCTACCGTAATTTCTCGTTTGGAATATGAGGAAATGAACTGCGGTCTGGCTCTCCCAGCTTGCACGCGGTTTGATTGGCTACTATGGTTAGCGCTTGTACTGTCAGATTTGCATAAACGGGATTTGATTGGCTGATGCTTCCAGCTCAGCTTCAAAAGTTGAACATTGCTCAACTTTTGAATGAAAATCCTGAAAATCCTGTAAATCTTCGCTTCCCCACAATGCAGTTTGGCGAAAAGCGAGGCAAAGTGACGTCACTCCCATTCAAAGTCAATGGGCAGAGAAGCGTTGGAAGATTTTTTTTAAAGCTGCTCTGTGGACGTACGGTAACCGAGCAAGAGGACTGTCTGCGCGCAAGGGTCATTTCATGCGCGTGTGAAAGCACATTTCCCGCTCTTGAGTAGCTTGTTTTGCGCGCTAGAATATTGACCCAAATCGGACTCCATAGCATCAAGGCTTTGTGATTGGCCGGCGTGACCCCATGTGTCGGGGCGTGGCTGGTGGGCAGTGGGCACTATTTGGTTGACGTTGTCCGTATCAACAGGAGTGACAGTCCGCACACACACAAGACTGCAATTATGGCAGAAGCAAAAAAGCCCAACATATATGATTTTCACTCCGAGTGGGAGGATGATTATTTTTCTATTTATTCCAATTCAAAGTCCATCTGTCTCATCTGCAATGCAAGCGTGGCTTTATCGAAGAAGGGTAATTTAGGAGCTACATTTCAAAACAGTGCACAAATGCTACGAGACGGAATTCCCTCCTAATTCTGCCCTATGCTCCCAAAAGGGGAGGGGCCTGAAAGGACAGCTAAATGCACACATGGATGTATAATAACAACTGGATACAGCGTGGGAGGCGGGGCCTCATTCATTCCTATGAGAGTTGCTCATTGGCGCATGATGATAAAATGGCCCAACTTTTAAAAGAGCGAAACGTCACAGATTACCCGGCATGCCTGAGAAGTACCCGTATGTGCGCCCATAGCGCATGCGCAACTTTAACCAAAATGCTTGTTCACATCAAGCACGTCAATTTGCGTACACGTAACAGCACCGCACGTTCATGAGAGCATGGTAATGGCTTTTTTTTATGATGGATTTGATATTAATGAGGCGGCAGTTAGCAGCTAGCGGCTAGCTAGTAATTATGCTAATGTGCACATAAGTCGTTATGTCCTTATATTACGCTGTAACAGGATCTAATGATATCCAAGCAACAGAGCTTAATTTAGCATTAAATAATTATTGCACTGTATATATATATGTATATTAATATATATATATATATATATAATATACAGTGCATAAGCTTCTCGGTACAATAAGAAGCTTCAGGGACGTTAATCTAACGTCGGTAATATTAACTTTATTTAATAAAACATTTACGGTACAACATTTAATCAAACAGCCCATGGAGTATAATATTTTACAAATGATGAATTACAGCAAACATGTGCAATATATCCATTATGACAGCTCGGTGGGGTGGCAGTGAGACGATATGATTACCATGCTGTCATGAACGTGCGGTGCTGTTACGTGTATGAAATTGACGTGCTTGATGTGAACGAGCGTTTTGGTCAAAGTTGCGCATGCGCTATGAGCGCACATACGGGTACTTCTCAGGCATGCTGGGTAATCTGTGACGTTTCGCTCTCTCAAAAGTTGTGCCATTTTATCATCATGCGCCAATGAGCAACTCTCATAGGAATTAATGAGGCCCCGCCTCCCACGCTGTATCCAGTTCATATTATACATCCATGATTTTCACAAGGCCCAACAACAAGAGCAAGGCTGTTACCATAGCATCTTATCGTGTCAGTCACGTTCTTGCGAAACACATGAAGTCTTTCAATGACGGCAAAGTTGTGAAAGAAGCATTCCTGGAAGCTGCAGATGCGCTTTTTGGGGACAGTAAAAATAACAGTAGCATTTCAACAGGTTTTTGATATAATAAAAACTCAAGTTAGATACCGTTATTGATCAGCTATAAGTTTTAGTTTGTTTGAACTTATTCATTATAATTATTGTACAAAATTGTATAAGAATGCAAACTTAAATTGATTATAGTCTATTATCGATTCAGGTTAAGAAACTAGTGTTGCTTGCATCCTATTTTAAAGGCATTTATTTTTATACTCTACTAAAATGCAACAAAAAAAGGGTTTGATTCTATTAATGTTGTCTTTTTTATTGCACTTTGGCAGCAGATTCCTGTGTAGCTTCAGATCTGAGTTGTCTTATTAGTAAGCATAATTTATACTTTTGTAGCAACACTATTTTGATATAATGGCAAAGAAAGGGTTCAGAGTCTTTTCTTTTTTTCCTGTGTCATATGTGGCAGCCCTGTTCAATGTTTCTTGAAAACATTACCCACTGTAGTATGTGACCTGTGAATAAACTCCAACTCTGTATCAACAACACTGTTGTGTAACTTCAGTTAAATACTTGTATGTGTGTAGATTAGAAAGGGGTAAGATAAAGGATCTGCAGTATTTTATTAAGTATTCATCGTACAAAGGTCAGTTTTATACAAGTAGAAGTGTGTATTTACCTGGTAGTAGGCTGTCAGTAATGGCTAAACCTCTCTATTTGGACTGGTAGATCTCGGCAGACTGGCAACTTTAAAAGTAGCTCTCGGTTCAAAAAAGGTTGGGCACCCCTGCTATATGTCTATATATTAACAATAGATACAAAAAGTACAGAACTTAATGCAAAGAAGTACAAAGGTTCAAGGTAACATGCGGAGGACTATCTTCCGGAATTCTAAATTCAGCTTTGAAAATATTTGAAAATAAGGTAAATGCATTCAGCACATTAAAGCATGTGAATATAACTTTGTTTCGTTACAAAGAAGGCTTTACAGCACATCTTTATTGCTCACATCAATGTTGTCATTGCCAATTGGGACCAAAACCTTTTTGACCAAGCAGCAAAAAGAAGCCAACTAGAGAATGCAATTCCTGAAGAAATTGCTCGTGGGAATGCTTTATGCTGAAAAGCTCACGCTAAACTGCTATGCTGAAATGTGAAGAATTTAGATTGAAATGATACATGAACACTGGGGGCTTGAATGTGTGAAGAGAGAAGAAAAGAAAGTAAAAAGGCTTGGAAAAGCAGCGGAATATTTGAACTGCAAACTTCTGAACTAACTTGATGTCGAATGATCTGTCGCCATGGCAACAACATTTGATGACACCCCATAATACGCTTAGATTCGTTGATGGCTGCATCGTTACCAAACCTGTGAAGTTTTGGGGCGTTTGGAGCAGTTTCACTGAAGTTATGAGAAAGCCGTGTTTCATGGCAAGCATTGTGTTGCCATGGCAACGGCATTTGAAGAAATCTCAAAACTGTCCCGTATATGTCTTCACGGCTGGACTGTTAGCACACATGTGAAGTTTGAGCACTTTTTGAACATTTTCATAGGAGTTATATCGACATCATGTTTTATGGCGAGGGATGCGTTTCCATTGAAACGGCAAATGGTGAGATCTGAGATTTCGCGTAGAGCTGTTGAGGCATGGACCGCTGATATACAAGTGAAGATTGGGGGACGATTGGACCGTGTTGATTGGACTTAGAGCAACATCATGTTTCATGGCGAGTGGTCCGTCGCCATGGCAACGGCATTTGATGACACCCCATAATACGCTTAGATGCGTTGATGGCTGCATCCTTACCAAACCTGTGAAGTTTTGGGGCGTTTGGAGCAGTTTCACTGAAGTTTTGAGAAAGCCGTGTTTCATGGCGAGCATTGTTTTGCCATGGCAACGGCATTTGAAGAAATCTCAAAACTGTCCCGTAGATGTCTTCACGGCTGGACTGTTAGCAAACTGCCATCTGAAGTCTGCTGCTCTGAGCATGTCAGTTGGAGCGATGACATCATCGTGTTCCATTACACAGGTGTTTATATTTGAGCTAACGAGGCGTCCAGAGATCAAAGGCTTCATTGTTCTGAATGAGAGATAAACCTCTTACATGTAAAGGTTTTGTGTTAGAACCGTAACAGATATCTGTGAAATTTCAAAACGTGAAGCATGTCAAGGAAGTTGAGTATCTGAAGTGTAATCTTTGTTTACTTTCGGGTTAATAATGTGGCCTTTTTGGCAGTTTAACTAAAGGTGTGCGGCTGCTACCGTGAGGAAATATCTGCCTGAAATTACAATGGGGTTTAATGGAGGAATGTTGAAAGTTGTTGTCACTTCATGCCCTCAAGAGGCATTTTGTTTAATTATTTTGCTTAATTATTTGTCCTTTTTCAAGCTACAAGATGTTTTCCTACATTTGTCATGGGTTAGGGTTAGGGTTAGGGTTAGGGTTAGGGGTTAGTCTCAGGAATGTAGGGTTTGGGAATTACGGCTGTTTTAAAAAAAATATATGAAGGCAAATTTCAAGATTTTCTACCCTCTAGTTGTGACATCACGCACTCTAGTTAATGTTAAAATGTGAAGAAAACCTCTAAACAAAAGGTCTGAACAATGTTTAATATCTCTAAAAGTAAGAATCAGATTTAAAAGTTGTTTTACACGAATAATGTCAGAAAGATGTGTAACATTTTAAAGTTAGAATGAGGTTTCTGAGTGAAAGTACGAATGAACAGTTAGCAGTTGAAGTCGCATGAAGATTTGTTGAAGTTAAAGAATTTCTCCATTGACTTCAATGGTTAAAAATGTGATGTATTATGGGATGTATCTCTGGAATTATGAAAGTTATGAATGAGAAAAGTAATAGCCATCGATTCCCGACCGAGCTGAACGTTTTGATGTTTGAACGGAGTTTCTGCGATGTTCAATGCGGGAGAAGAAGCGCGGCAAAATAAGTCGGCGGAATAATAAACTTTTCGTCCGTAGAAGAACAGTTAGTTGGAATGCTGTTAACAGCAATCAATTCTTTTTACTTTGATCTTTGCACACAAAACATCTTAAACACATCAGCCAAAAAGGAAGAGGGTGAAAACAAAATGTAACTAATTGGGTTGCACTGATCCTTTACATTAATTACCTTGTTTAAAATAGATATGGTGGTTATACAAAATTCAAATTTCCTTCAATTGGAAAGGGGCTCGTTACAAGATAATAATCAATGACAATAATTACTTAGGAGGTTAAACACTTTCTCAGGGGTTCACACCTTTGTTGCATTGCACCTCTTAGACTTAAGGGGCCTTCGTAAATAGTGATGAAGTGCCTTAGCACACTCTGTACTGTGATATTCAGATATTTAGAGCAGCATGCTTTCGTAGCAGGAGAGCATAATATTCACTGAATGTGCGAAAGTGATATTTGTTCATACTATATAATGAAACTTTTTGCTAGCTAATTAGCACACGTTTCTTCTGATTAAACTGTAGCTTTAGTCTAATTTAGCTAATGGCATCATCATCTCGTACATCATCCTCACTGACAAGCATGAGACACTTATTTTGTATTCTACATATGGATTGTAATGTTTTTGTGCAGAGTATCCCCCCTAGGAGAAAAAAACTAGTCCTCAGATGGTAGCCAAGCTACTGTAACTCATCCAAAGCTCTTCCACTGCTCTTGCTGATGTAAGGTTGTCGTGCAGTGAGATGGATGAAAGAAGGCTGGAGCCACACGAGGACGATAACGCAAACGGACCGCAATCGTTATCAAAAAAGTCTTCCAACAGGCACCAGAAACGTGTCCGTTCACACGAGACCATTCAAAAGCGCCGGAGACGCTGTAGTACATTTGCCAGGCCTGTAAGTGGCGCTGTAGTCCTGCCACAAAAGCAGCGAAGAAGACTTCCCGTGCATGGTTGCCATGGTTGCCCTTCTGTTTATTCTCCACTGTGGACGCTCTGGCTTTTTTTCTCCCTCCCCGAGGCAAGCGTAAATCGAACTGCTGTAAATCTCTCCGTTAGTCCACCAGCAAACACCCACCTCTCCGCCTCTTCCAAGGGATGAGGGTGCAGTGTTTCGGTTAGTTTTTCTTTCGCCGGTCAACATGTCCGTTAAAGTTTAAATCTTCCGGACAAAATTAGAAAAGTGCCGGTCAAAGGTCTTCTTTGTTATTTATTGAGTTTTAAAACAAATGAATAACGACTCTATATAATAATATAAGATTAAAAAAAGGAGCCTCTCTTTTCCTCCCCCTCTTCTCCCAGCAGCTGATCTCTGAGCAGGAGAGGTGGGGAGAGGCGGGGCTATTGCGTCATCGTTATCAGGACATGATCTTTATAGGGGCGTAAACACGGAGCCGTTTGCAGATCTACCCACCTTGGGACCCGTTATCGTTTTCTGCGTTTCCATGTCGGCCTCGTGTGGCCGAACCGTCCATCTGATAGTGAACTGTAGCAGATACGACCGTTATCGTCCTCGTGTGGCCGGGGCTTAAGACTTGGGCTAACCTAGCCCCATGAGATCAGAGACTGTTGTGCTAGTTGGATAAGAAGAGGACAATTATTTGCTTATATAAATGGTGCTCGGTGGTCAAAAATAAAGTTGATGGATAATGTGTTGTTAATATTGAATTGTTAATGTTCGAGATCTATATTAACTAACAGTAAAAAACAGTAATATTTTTATCGCTGCTGTTTACATTCCTCCTTAAGCAAATTCAAAAAAATACAATCCAAACGGCATGGACAATTCAGGAGTGGGGGGGCTTGGTACTGAGCTAGAAACCGCCTCTGGCCCCCCTCGAAAATAAATATTCATGATAATACACTTTTTGAATGTGTGACATCAAAGAGTGTGCTGTAACTTTGGCAAGAAAAACAAGATTGTCTTTCTTTTGATAATGTAATTTAATCAAATTGTGTCAAGTCATTGAAACAAATTCTGTCTCTAAAACAAATACCAATCCTGTTTTGTTTTTTATTGTGGCTATGACTCTAGACTTGACAAAATATGTTGAAATCTTGTGCCGTCCCCTTCGTCTCTTTTTCGCCTTTTTAAATGTGACCTTTTTATAAAATAACGTGCCCCAGTACAGCCCCCCAGTCAAAATCGTCTAGAAATGCAACTGCAAAGGTGCACAAAAATAAATGGACAATGCTAAAAACTGTATTTTAAACCTGACGACCTGGTCCTTGAGACTTTGTTTTCGTTCTCAGTTATTAGCATGACATATATTTTCAAGCAAATGCACTGCCATACAACAGCAGCTACAATCATCTATCTGAAGAATCCTGTTCTATTCATTCTACCAACTGCCTCTGATATGGCTGTTTGCAAAAACCTTTCATGTTTCTACATTTTTAGAAATATAGTCTAGCTATGTACTATTTATAGAAGACCTGGCATTCTCTGCACCTAAGTCAAGGCCTGTTGCATGGTGGGAAAGGAGATGGGTCGGAGGTGGGGCGCTTGAGGATACCGTGACCTAGATGACTGAGCTGGAATGATTGGCCTTGCGGCGCTCAACGTGCTGCCATACCAATGGTCCCGCAGGATCCTGGTTACACAAGATGCATGTCTCATCTGCCTTTGTTCTGTGGGGACGAGGTTTGGAGTGTTCAGGAATGTCAATTAAATACGTAACTACGAGCTTCTGCATCACAGCCATTGTTCTGTTTCTGAAATTGAGTGCATGAGGGGCATCGTAAAATGCATCTATTTTAAGAATAAGACGTCAGTACCAAATGTATAGCTGCAGAAATAAAAAAAATGGTTTTCTTTTAAAGTATTATTATTTTGCTAGATAAAACCGAGATTCTCAAATGCAACGTGATGCATTCAGCCTTTTCAACAAGCAAACTGCCCTGGGATAGAGCTGTCACTAATGGTTTGTTTGGTCATTTGTTTGCAGGGAATAGGTTCTTAATGAAACCATTCTAAACATTCCTCCATCTCTTTTTATTTCTTTCTGTTTTTTTCTGACTTTTCAGGATATTACGTTTCCAGTTCCATGGTTGAGGAGGGTCTGAAGTGGGAGAGTCGTCACCTTTTGCAAGAAGTCTACGAAAATGATTCAAAGCTCTTCCCAGAGCCGGAAAAAAACTGCACAGACCCAGGTAAGACTGAGACTGAGATCCATGCAAAAAAAATACATGGCACAAAAAGCTCTTATTAGTGTATGATACATACCAACTGTATATTACTGTAGAGTTGCCAATCTCTACTATGTCTTATCAGAGCCAAAGCCCAATATGCCACATTATATTTATTTATTTATTTTGGCCAAAATGGTATGAAGTATGGCTCTTCTTCCTTATTTCTTTCTTTGGATATGGTTATAGACTATAAAGGTATTCCCCAGAGAAGCGTAATGGGACCACTTGTGTTGTCACTATGCTGTTCCGTACTACTGCATGTTTTTTTAAATGATTTTAACAGAGTGGTGTTCACTACATATTAGGGATGTAACGATATATCGAATATCGCGATATCGCGGTAAATAGATGTCTCAATACCGTCGTGAGACTGACAAAATATACTGAGATTTTTTTTAAATGTTTTCTTTTTTAATTAATTTTTTTTTTTTATAGTTTAAAAAAAAAAAAAACTTTATTTAACCAGATGGTCCCATTGAGATCATCGATCTCTTTTTCAAGGGTGACCTGTCCAACATGGCAACTAGTAGGTTACAACATGAACATAAAACAACAGATAACACAAAAATACATTGTATTTACAGGGCTACATGTACATACCTAGAGACATTGACAAGTACCAACAGTATATTTATATCTCGCCATGTCAATAAGCCTCACCTTCTTGGCAAAAACTGTATTGTTTTTGAATTGGTGGAGAGACAATGCACAGTTTGACCCACTGCTGTCACCCATGGCCAAAGCATATCTCTCTGTCCCAGCAACATCAGTACCAAGCAAGAGAGTTTTTTCCACAGCAAGGGATATTGTAAACGCCCAAACATCCCAGCTTCTACCTGGAAATGTGGACATGCTCATATTCATAAAAGATAACCTTCATGATGCTGAGTGAGTGAGTTAGTGAGTTTTAGAGTTGAGTTACTTGAAAAACTAAAGTGAAACTTGATTTATTCTATTGCAGGGTCTGATTATTATATTGTTGACACTTTAAAATACTACTATCCTACTAAAATACTGTACAGATCAGATGTATTATTTAATAAATAAATTTATTTATTTTTTATTTATTCAAAATCGCGATAAATATCGTACCGTGGACTTTTTATCGCGATATTATCGAACTGGGAGTTTTTGGTATCGTTACATCTAGGGATGTCCCGATCACTTTTTTTTGCTCCCAATCCGATTCCGATCATTTGATTTTGACAATCTGCCGATACCGATTTTTCCCGATCCGATCTTTATGCAATGCATTAAGAAAAAAAAAAAAGGTAACAGATAACGGCTGGTGATCCAATGTGATGAGTTCAGCTATTTTGGCTGTTATTTCTTGGCATTTTCACTGTTCTAGGGAAGTTTCTCTTTCCTTTTAAAAGTCTCTGAAAGTGTCGGTTGTTTCAGTGCCGTTACCTGAGTGGCCGCTGTGTACTCATCGTGTTGTTGTTGTTGGTGTTTGTTTCTCAGGTGGCGTATTAGATTGGTCGTGTTGAACGTAGCTCTGTTCTTTCCACCACGCGGAACCTCCGCCTTGCAAACATTGCATCTGGCTGTTACACTGCCTTCACTTTCAATTTTATAATACTTCCAAACTCCTGACATTTTCTCTGTCCCGACTCCCGAGTCACCAGCTGAACGTAGCCTCTCGTTAGCTTACTGCTACTATTAGACACTGCGCCCTGCCCACTCTGTGGCCAGATTTGAGAGAAATAACCAGGTTCTTTAAAGAGCCTGTGACAGCCTCCCAACAACTGTTGTGCAATGAAATATTGGGCTAATCTCGAACCGTCAGTTTAAAAAAGAAGGTGCGATACCGTTCCGATACATATCAATAATTTCGATCATCGCGGGGAAATTCCTTCGACTCATTTTGAAGTTTTGGGGGAAGCCGGAAGTGACGTCAATGCGGGAATGCTTCACTGTGCGGCGAGAGAGCCAAACAGGACAAAGTGTGTTTTCATGCGTAGAAATGGTGAATTACTAAGTTTAGGCACGTTACTAACGTTTTAATGAAGTTGACTACATTATAGAAACCACGGAGTAGAAGATGATGATTAAATTAGGATAAAAAATCGGTAGTGAGAGCTGCTGAATTTCCTCCCGTCAGATGTGATATAAAAACAAATCGATTATTTTTGTAGTTGTAAACTCAAGTGGATGAAACTACATTTATTGCTCTCATGTCAATTCGGCGGAAATATGATACATTAAATGATCGTGAGGATGATGATTTAAAAATGATTTGTTTGAGCCGGTCTGCATTTCCTGATGAGAAAATAAACCGATGCTTTTTGTAGTTGTAGTACACCAACATGGATTAAAGGTGTGTTTTTTTTACCACAATGTTGGGGAAATTAATGGACAAAATGCACGGATTATGATTATTATTATTATTCCAACTCCGATCGGGACACTAGGTCAACCGTTTCCCCGCAGCGAGGCTCCCCCCATTTGACAGTTTACGTGGGCTGGGCTGGGTGCTGTGGCGGACTGGCCATCGGGACGAATCCCGATGGGCCGGTACCGAAGTCGGCCGGTCGGATAAATCACGAGCACGTCCCCCACTCCCCCCGTTGACAATTTACTAGCGGTACCGAAGTGAAGATTTTTAGCCCCAGTCCACCACTGGCTACATGACCGTATGATCGCCCATATTGACGCACCTAATTCCTAAAATTCTAACAGATACAACATAAACCGATCCTTCAGCCTCATATGAGCTCTCAGGCACGTTTAAAATTAAACTTTCATCGCTGTCTGAGCCTGCTGCTGTGTGCGCCATCGTGCGTTTACATGCAGATGCTGGGATCCTGAAAGGTGCAGCTGGAGCACTTGGCCCGCAATGACGTCACACATAACTTGGCGGTATTTGAAGAATCCCCAAGAAGATCCAGAATATGGTCAACATTGAAGGGCAAATTAATGGTTATCAAAGTACCAATATTCAAAATCAGTTCAGTAACGGTTTTCAAGGGGACAATATTTACTCAAATTGATGGGTTTGGATGATGGGGGAAACTCGTGTCACAGGCTCTTTAAGGGCCGTTGGTAACTTTAAGACTATATAGATATATCTATTCTTTATATTATTACATAGCCTCAGCATTTGATAATTTTTGGTCAAAGTAATAACTTAAAAAATAACTATCTCTGAAAGCTGAAGTCTAGGGAAAATAACTGCAAGCAGATATTCAAGTGTAGAACACTTGTACAATTTATTATAACAATTTTATAACATAAGGTCTGTGAGAAAACCACATGCATTAATGTACATGTGCAGACACAAAAGGGACTGACGTCCCTAGGGCCAATCGCAGAATGTGCCCTAG
Source organism: Notothenia rossii (assembly GCF_949606895.1). Classification (NCBI taxonomy): domain Eukaryota; kingdom Metazoa; phylum Chordata; class Actinopteri; order Perciformes; family Nototheniidae; genus Notothenia; species Notothenia rossii. Next base: position 61,957,124 of record NC_136909.1, on the reverse strand, counting down.
CGACATCCGACTGGAGTTGACAGAGAGGGTAACATATTCTGTTGAAAATGCTGACTGTATCTTAATTCTTGGACTTTTCTTGCTTTTAATGGTGGCTGATGCTAGCAAACTTGGCTCCGTGTTTGGCGTCGCTGTTCCATCGTAAATTGTATTCCCTGAGCACTGCCAATGCTTTGTAGCAGCAGCACACTGCCTGGAGTGCCAAATAAGGTCACCAAATAAGAAACATTGTGGGACATGCAGTTTATGGACACCGTATTTCTATAAAGCGGCATACAGTTCTATAATAAGGAAATTATATTTTTTGTAAACTGTCCCGGGCCACATAAACTGAGTGAATTAATTAATTTAGCTGACGATTTTATCCATAGTCACTTACAAATGATCAATACCATAGACATGCCATCAGGAGCAATATTGGGTTACCTATCTTGCCCAAATAGACTTAAACATATCCACTGCAGGGACTGGGAATCAAATCACAGACCCTTTGATTGTTGGACTTATCTAGCACCTCCAACAGGTCAATGCTTTTTATCATCCCGTAAAATATCCACACACACACACACACACACACACACACACACACACACACACACACACACACACACACACACACACACACACACACACACACACACACACACACACACACACACACACACACACACACACACACACACAACCATACACTGAAAATGTCAGGAGAGCTGTCTACAGAGAAGCTCGACTGACGGTAAAAAAGGAAAGCACTTCCTCTGTGAAGCAGCTAAAGACAAACCGGGAGAGAGTGTGAGGGAGATGTTGGCATTCAGATGAAAGCGGATTAAAAAAAACTTCTCCCAGGTAGAAACCCTATTTTTTTCTACAATAGACGAAATGCTGCTGTTGTCACGCTGCTCGTATCTCTATGTGTCAGATCCCTTTGTGCGTACCAAAAGCTCTCATGTTGTATGTTTGTGGTGTGTGTGTGTTTTCCCCATGGCGCAGAGTGTGTGAGTGTTTTCCATGTGGAATCCTGGGGCTTTACAAGGCTGACGTCCTGCCAAGCATTCTCTTGATCTCATTGTAAACACACCGCCCTCAACTAATGCTGCATACACACACAACCACACACACAAACACACACACACACACACACACACACGCACGCACACACACACACACACACATACACACACACACACACACACACACACACACACACACACACACACACACACACACACACACACACACACACACAGCGTTCCTACTGCCTGCAGTTAGGGGTGCACAGACACCGGATTGTGCAGTCTGCAGACTGAATTTATACGGATGAGTTATATTTAGACAGCACATAGTTTATAGCCTGTTTCTGTTTGGTTACGCTTTGTCTGCTGAAACACTAATTATCTTAATAGGGATTATTCCTGCTTTCCTGCACTAAAAGGGCCCTTCAAAAAGTGGTCCTTATGCCTCACTCGCACTCTCTTTTTTATTCTATCGCTCCATTATCATCTGTTCAGCTCTCTTGTCCCCCCAGAGCACTCGCTGTCTCCTGCTTTTTTGTGTTTTTCTATCTCTCTTGCTCTTTTGTAACATAAAATCAGCAATTTCAAGTTTCAAGCCTTAAAGATACAGCGCAAAATGAGGAGATGTACGCACAAGCATCTTCCTCATGATGTGGAAACATTTGCATGCAATAATCCTTCAAAACAAACATTTGATCCGATGTGGAGAAATTCAATGATCTTAGAAACAGACAGAGTGGTTAATTTGAATTGTTTTATTTGTTCCTCTTGCTTTGTTCATATGGCATATATGGCAGCATCTGTCTCTTCCGCTTCCTGTCTGTAATTGGTCAGATCAATGACACTTCCTCCTCTCCTCTCAGCACACACAGTATACAGACAGGGTGAATGCATCCATACACACAGAGGAGTACATGTACACAGACAGACTTCTAAAGGCAAACCCGCTGGAGGACATTCAGATACAAACACACACACAGACACCCTTGTATGTGAAAAAAACAGCTGTGCACACATAGTGTTTTTCTCTCAGCTCATGTCTGGCATGGCTGTGACTTCTTTGTTACATTACATTACATTACATTGCATTTAGCTGACGCTTTTATCCAAAGCGACTTACAATAAGTGCATTCGACCAGGAAGATACAACCTTTAAGAAAACAGAATCATATAAGTACATCAGGTTTCATAGAGCCAAACATTTCAAGTGCTACTCAACTGGCATTTAGAAAGCCAGCCCTTTATTAGTATATAAGTGCTTTGTTAGTAATTTTATCGCTCGAAGTGGAGTCTAAAGAGATGAGTTTTCATCTTTGTTCTATCTTTGTCATTTGTCATCCTTCTAAGGTCAAATACTGACACACACACACTCAGCTATGATTTGGCATTATATCAGCGGCGTGTCTTGGATTAGAGATAATCGTGTTTACAATTACTGGCTTTCTCCTTTCTGCTCATGAACCGCAAAATATAAACTCTGCCTTATTGGCATTTCTGTGTTTCTCAATGTGTGTATGTGTGTATTTGTGCCAGTAGCAATGACCTCTGTCTGTCATTTCCCTCTGATTCAATAACCCTCCATCATACAACATCAGCACTGACAGATCTGGATGTCTGTAATGCTTGGGATCCAGCCGACTCCTAACTTGCCTTATCAGTTGCATGTTAGCTTACAATGCTATATGTCAGGTCTTAGTTAACCATAACCAATGATTTGATACAGTCAGATTTGAGACATGATATAAAAATGAGACATAATAAAAGAGTTATGTTTCTTTAACGTTGAGTCATGGACTGGAGTGTCTGTGCAGTTCAGCTGACACATCTCAGTTTTACTCTTGATTAAATATGAAATATCCACACTAAATAACCATGTTGAAATCTAAAAAGTTCAACAATTGATCCAAAACCCCCAATAACACACAAAACCCCTCAATTATGTCCAAATGAGGCACTCTGTTGTTGAAATGTTGTCCATATACTCTATAATGCTAATACATGATTATTTAAGCAGCTTGTGCTTATTATGCATTATTATTCACACCGCAGTACTTTTCCCACTTTAGTTCATCAGAACTCTTTAGTTCTGATGAAAGTCCCTGGGGAAGGATTAGTCAAATGAAGCTGCTGACGTCACTTCTTGTTCTTCTGCTTTGGGTTTACTGGCAGGCCGCAAACAACTTCACGGCGTATACTGCTGCCCAAAATCCCCTGCCGGAAGTCCCCGGAATTAGGGAAGGCTTCAGTAGAAGCTGCTGGGACCCAGCCAATCAGACATAGGAACCTTTTTCTCCAACGAAAGTCCCTGCTCTCTAGCAGGGACGGAAAAGAGGGTGAATAGGTTCTCATGAACTAATTTTAGATCCGGATTATTTTGGTGTGAACGCGACATTTCGGAACTATATCGGAATTAAAGTGGGAAAAGTACTGCGTTGTGAACGCGCCTATATGGAAGTTAGCATCCAGCAGTTTCCAGATGCTTTACATTCATAACATTAAACTTCTTGACCAGGATGATCCACTGGTTATTTTTATGGTATGTGGAAGCTGTGGGATTTGATCGACACTTGTGTTTGTGATAACTTGTCTTAAAAAACGCATGGTCAGTTGTCCAACACATTTGTCTGAGCAAAAGGTCATAGTCCACAGAGGATCAGTCCCAATGCCAATGTTAACTTTCTGACCGTTGCTGCTGCGTATATACATTTAAATGTGAAATACAGTTTAAAAAATATGTACAAAAATAGATCATGGAATCCAGGAATTAGAAACCCTGAAACTGTGCTTGCATATATCTCTCTAGTGTGAAGTGCAAAACATTGTTTTAGCACATTATGCTAACAAGATAGACCTTTGGTTTGTTACCCATGGTAACACCTGCAGACATTTGTTAGACTTGTTGGTTTATGAGAAATGCTTAAGCATTTTGTATGCTCCTCCATCCTAAGATGTTTTACCTTCCAGTTAGTATTGTCAGTGCTGTTTCCTGCTGCAAGTAAAATGCTCTGCAAATGTTAATTATTTTAAGAACCCAGGCCCTGTCTCGCAGCACAGCATGTGTGCTGCAGGTTTTCCTAACATGCAGCTATTATCTATTTAATGGGACTGTTTTGCCTTTTTCCATTACTGAACACTAAGGCAGAGAGAACCTAAAAGGCAAAGTGATGGTCTATTTGGATACAGTTCTGGTATCTAAACATGACTAAAACTGGATTTAATACAACATTCAAAGCATTTCAGTCACAAGGAGAGGAACTTGATAAGTAAAAGTTTTAAATCTCTACTGTTCTCTATAGATTAAACAAATGAACTTTTCCTGTTATATGACGGGCAATGAATGAATCAATAAATGAATAAATGAATTAAAGATTAAGACACAGCAATTACCATTTTGTGGATGCTAACATTCTAACTTCAGAGCATTTATCTCAACACACAACTGTTAGCATGGCTGTAACCTAGACTAAACATCAAGGGCATGCTAAAGCTGAACAAGACATACAGGAAGTAAACAAAAGGAGGCAGCAGGAGACAGACAGGAAGTACATCATTTCAGGACCAACCGAGGAAGACAGACATGGGGGTGTTTCTCAATGTAGAGGAGGCTTCCTTGGTACCTCTGAGTCAGGTCCTTCAGAAGCGAGGCAAGAATCCTTCCTAGCCTCGAAAAACAAAGAATTGTGGAACAGGCTAACAGGTGTGCAGTTGTGCGTCATATGCGAGGCCCCGCCTTAAATGGAGCGCGATTTCCGCCAAAGATTTGGAAATTGGTCCGTGTGCAAAGCATTGTGGGGATTTTAAGACCGGAGTCTACACATGTGGAGCCTCAAAATTTCCCGCAACGAAGTACGCCGGCCTCGGTAGAATTCCAAGTATCCTGGACTCGATGACGTAGCATCCTTGAAATAGTGGCTCTGGAGCAGCTTTCCTCGACATTGAGAAACACCCAGGGAGTAAACACATAAGGGAACAGAAGAAGAAGACAGACAGGAAGTAATCACTTAAGGGAACAGAAGCTACATGTAGGCCATGAAGCTTGTGTGCTGACGATGACATGTGTTCTCCCCATGGTTCACCCCCATGCAAGTGTGCATGTAAGTATGTGTGCGCATGTATGTGTAATTATATGAGTGTGTTTACTAAGCCATCTGTCACTCCAACAAAGCTCACTAGGCATGTCAGATACTGCAGGCCAGCTAGGTGTGTGTGTGTGTGTGTGTGTGTGTGTGTGTGTGTGTGTGTGTGTGTGTGTGTGTGTGTGTGTGTGTGTGTGTGTGTGTGTGTGTGTGTGTGTGTGTGTGTGTGTGTGTGCGTGCGTGCGTGCGTGCGTGCGTGCGTGCGTGCGTGCGTGCGTGCGTGCGTGCGTGCGTGCGTGCGTGCGTGCGTGCGTGCGTGCGTGCGTGCGTGCGTGCGTGCGTGCGTGCGTGCGTGCGTGCGTGTTGGGGGGCGGGGTGATCTCTGTCACTCCATATCGCATCACTTGCACAACATTATCTGAGAGTCTGAGACAGGAAAGGAGAACGTTAGCAAGGAGAACCACATTATGCAGGATACAAAAACAATTTCCTTTAAATGTGATGCAGTTGGCTGAAAATAAGCAAACATGGTTGATCCAAACGCAGGTGCATTTTTACTAATTTAGTAAACAGTCTTACACCTTGTATATCTTTCGAGTACATTGAAAATGTTTCCCTACGTAATTTATCACATGGTTTGGTATCATTACTGCAGTTCAGCGTGGCTACTTTTTATTTAGCGTAAGCAAATAGAAAACAATACTGTATTACTGACAGAACATTAAAGGAGACCTATCATGCTATATTTAAATGATATAGTGTATGACCATACCTATATAAGGTATATTTATACATTTTATTTTTCAAAATACCAAACAGATCATTTTTTAGCCATGCCTCGTTTTGCTCATTTTCGCTCTATTCCAAGCCTGTCTTTGAAAATCCTGAGCAGCAGCTGACCACGCCCCCCTGCAGAAGAGGGGGGCATGAGCCGGCGAGAGTCACGTTACCATGTTCGCTGTGATTACGAGTGTGGAATAAACATGTCATCTCAGAGCAATGCATGTGTTCAAGCATATTATCAATTTGATCCAGAAACTGACCCTGAAGCAGCGGAGGTTTTGGTGGAGGTGCAAACATCTTGGTTGCAGCAGGACGTTTCTGAATGGTTAGATGACAACATACTTGTCAACCCTCCCGATTTTTCGCGGGACACTCCCGATTTCATTGCCCTCTCCCGGTTTCCTCCCGGGGTCATATTTCTCCCGCATTTCTCCCGATTTCTGACAAAATCAGATTTACACACGCTGTTTCCACTCAGACTTTAATACAGCTACACCATTGTTTGGTTTCTATGGTAACACGTCTCTTTAGTAATGCGCGCAACTCAAAGTCTGAGAGGGTGAGGCAGATATTCACCGAAAACAGAACAAGAATCGACAACTACTCTACTCTCTGCTCACTCCTTTCCAGTGTTGGGTGTAACGCGTTACAAAAGTAACGGAGTTACAGTAATATATTACTTTTTGCTGTAACGAAGTCATGTAACGCATTACTAATGAAATGTGGGTAATATATTACCCGTTACAATGCTCAGTAACGCAGTTACAACACATTTTAACCCGAAATTAAATGGTGTTTTGTTTTTTAAGAATGTACTAACATAGCGTACGTTCCGACACCGGACAAATTGTGCGGGTAGATCAGTAAACCTGGTGTTTACCCTTCAGGCTTCGCGTCGAGATCTTCGGGGAAGTTGAACGTTATGCAACCATTCAAAAAAGAGAACGTAGCAAAAAATACAAACAACAAATTGTGTCAGGTGCGCGTGACCTGCTCCGCTGCGCGTGCATCATTTCCAAAGTGCTTCCACAGCAGTGACACACATCTGATCTGTGGATAATCATTTATACGAAAATGGTTAAAGCAACCATCACTAAACGCCAGCAACACTGCATCTACTGCAGACAGTAGCAACAGGTCAGATGCGGTCATCACGTTACCCTCCGTTGTGGACACTAGCTTACTCCCGCCTGACTCGCCAGCCCCGGAGCATCAGTCTTCGTCGCCCGAAACTACGCCGCCCCTCTGCGGCCCGCAGGTGCCAGGTATATCTAAACAACTACCCGCCTGTACAGTGGGGTAAGGTGGTCATTTTGCAGCTTGTGGTATAAAAATAGACAATGGCTAGAATATTCATGTGAAAATAGTACCATATTCTGACATGCCTGTAGAAATGTTGGGTCAAAAATAATGCATACAATAGCACAGATGCCTTCACCACGAATGGCTACAAAAATATCTCATATCCCAAGCTTATTATCAACGAGCTGATGTTGCAGCTGAAATGTTCTCCAGGTCACAAAGTCAACCTCACATGATGATGTGATACCAGTTTTCAAGCACAGTAAATATTCTCTTCCCAGCGTATATGATGGGACCAAGGTGATGATGTAGTAGGCTACATGGTTTTAATAATACTTTTGCCTTTTCAATGTTTGCCATTTCAAACCATGAGCATGGTTTAAATAATATGTGCCTTGATTTACAATATGTTAACCTTCATTATAGTCCTTGACAGCGGTCTGTACTGCTGTATTAACAACGTGTCACATGTTAAGAATTTACAATCAGAATGGAGTATTCAACAAAGCCCTGTAATACAAGTTGTTAGTAGCCTTAAGGGCCTACACAGTTGATATGCTATACCACATTGCCCTTCACTGGATGCATAATGAGCTGCACTAAACTACATTTTAGCATTTAAAATACCTAGCTATTCTTTTGCGGTTATTTTGGTGAAAGTAACTAAAAAGTAACTAAAGTAGTGTAACTCATTACATTTCAGAGACAGTAATATTGTAATGTAACTTATTACTTTCAAAAGAGAGTAATAAGTAATATGTAATATATTACATTTTGGAAGTAACTTGCCCAACACTGCTCCTTTCCTGTAAAATACAGGTCCAGCCCACACATATGCTCCATCAAGGACGGTGCTACAGGCCACAAGGCAGTGCACTTACAACTAAAATAAGCATGTTAATGTTAATCTAACAGCTCCGGCGATCCACTAGCGCACCCCCCCCTTCCAAATTTTGCATTTTGAAATGCTCCCGATTTCTGAGGTCTAAAGGTTGGCAAGTATGGTTGACAAGCTGTTGTCCCTATTTATTTTACTCTGTTTGTTACGATGCTTGCTACTTATTCCGTTAATATGTTGGCTAATTAGCAAGAATGCAATTTGTACAGTTTGTAACTTAGAGTTTGACCCAGCAATAACGGCCCGTCTACACTACAGGCATCAAAAAATCTTGAAGCTGGGCGTGTCTGAAGCTTGGCGATTTTTTGCGAGCAACGCGACCAACAACCAATCACATGAATCTCCCGTCCCCGACATACAAAGCAATAGCAATGTTAAAACGAAGTAAACTGGATATAGACTCTCCAAACAGGCGAAAAACCTACCAGTTTCACCCACTGTCTCTGCCACCTCCCTCCATGCCTGATTCCTCCGGTTTGTATCCCGGTAAATAGTTCTGGTCGTAAAGAACCGGGTGATTTGCTACCATAATATCTCGTTTGGAATATGAGGAAATGAACTGCGGTCTGGCTCTCCCAGCTTGCACGCGGTTTGATTGGCTAGCGCTTGCACTGGCGGGATTTGCATAAACGGGATTTGATTGGCTGATGCCAAGCATCGAGCCTCAAAAGTTGAACATTGTTCAACTTTTGATGCTGATAGATGCTCGTGATGCTTGCAAAGCCATGCCATGCTCCCCACAATGCAGTTCGGCGAAGATTACAAATCTTCTACGTCACCCCATTCAAGTGAATGGGCGAAGCGTTGAAAGCATTTTTCGATGCCTGTAGTGTAAACGGGCCGTTAGTCTCTGAAAGGCGGGGAAAAGTTGTGTGGATAGAGGCAGAGCGCAGCGGCAGGCAGAGGAGCAGGCTGCGATACCCCCCCCCCCCCCCCCACAGAGTGCACCCAGAGGACAGGCTGCGTCACCTCACTTTGTAACCCAGGAAAGGAGCAGGAATCCTGGGTACGTGAGTGTTAAAAGTGCATTAAACTGTTTTAATCCGACAGCCGCTGATGTGCACGGAAGTCTGTCCGTTTCGTTAACATTTGAATAGCCAAATGGACGGAAATCCGTCCTACAGTATATGCGAATGAGAGGTTTGACAATGCACGTGGCCGTGGCTCATTCCCCTGATATGTGGAGAGTTGACCAATAAGCGGAGCACCTCTTTGTGACGTAGAAAAGTGTTGAAATCTGGATTTTTTTCAGATCCGTTGCAGCCCCTTTTTTAGAGATTTGGCTAAGGAGGAAAATAGAGAGGGTTGTGTTTTCTGTCACTTGGTGAGTTCCCTGGAACACCGGGGACACATATTCATGTATAAAAGACGTACAAAGGTGCATTTTGCATGATAGGTCCCCTTTAAGCATTGTTGCACACAGGTATGAGATAAATGTTTCAAAACACTTTATATTTGTTGGACTTGACATAAATAATTTTCATTTTTACATACATTTACATTTTGACTAATTATAATTAAATAATAGATTCACTTTTGGTACTGTGGGGGAAACCTCTGTAGTAATGGAGAGTCAGGACTCAGAGAGACACAAGGGGAGCTGGAGCTTTGATGGCAAACACTGCTGGTTTATTTGGAGCTTAGGCCGGAGAATTCACAAGACAAGTTATAGGGCCACTGTTTGACCAAACGGTTGAGATGCCACAATCAATTCTGAAGAACCCTCCTGTAGTTCCATGTTTTAACTAGTTCAGAGTGTAATAATCAACATTCTTTAATAGATAGACTAAACAGCTGAGGACACTGAATCACATTTGTTGTCTCTTATGGCTCGGGGTCATCTACACCTCGAGAAGGATGTGTTCCAGGTACAACAATAACTATCTCTGACAGAGTTGCCCGGTCACAAACTGGCAACATCAACAATATGCTAGGGCAGCCCTTATGGGAGATAACGGCTGCTCAAGGTTGGTCAGCTGCGTCAGAGGGCAAAGGAGGACATGGATGGCAAAATATTCCCCAACAGGTACCTTAAGTATATTTTGAGACTAATCATTTTGTACTTAACTGAATAGGCCCTATTATGCAAATGTTCAGGTTCATATTTGTATTTTGTGTCCTTACTATGACATGTCTCCATGCTTTAAAGTTCAAAAAGATCTTTATTTTCCTCATACTGCCTGTGCTGCAGCACCTCTTTTCACCGTCTGTCTGAAACCAGAGCCCAGTCTGCTCTGATTGGGTAGCTGGCCGTCTCTGTTGTGATTGGTCAACCGCTTAGAGATGTGCCGGAAATGTCCAGTCCTTAAGCCCAGGGGTTCCCAAAGTGGGGGTCGCAAGATGATTACAGATTATAAACATTTTTTTAAAATGATTAATAATAACGTGTGCATAGATATTTTTCAGGGGCGGACAGGCCATCTGTAGAATTTCCCCGCCGTCGACAAATCACTAGCACGTAGCACCGGAAATATGAAAAGGAGCGTAGTTACATACGGTTAATTAACCTCCAAGGAAACGACTGATTAGCTGTTTGTCCCCTGTGACTTTAAACAGCTATTAGTGACATTTAATATATTCCTTTGTGGGATGACCTTTGACTTTTTGGGCTGCAGGTTTTTTTATTGAATTGAACAGTATTATAAGGCATGCACTGTAACCATTTGGCTATCATGATCTTGAGCATTCCCATATTCTAACTTGGCATCTCACAATTTCCACCCTTTCTGTTAACGTCCCTCGGTATCATACCAATTATTTTATCCAATGTTAATTATTTTAACAATCTGCCTCACAGTCTGTCATTGCAAAGTCTGGATAGCCGCAATTAATTTTTGGCACTGGTTGAGTCCAGTGCAATCACATCCCATAGCTAATCTAGTATACATCTGGGAAGTTGGTATGCAATACACAATAAATGTAACATACGATTACTAGTCTTGTTCTTGCATGCCACTTTTCTGGGGAAAATGTAAAGCAAGAACATTATCTGAATGCCATCTTTTTTTAGGATCTACGTTATGGATTTAGGTAAAATACTCTCCAAAGCATTATCCAAATTCAAACTAAGAGGAGGTCTAATTAGTCAGACAAAGTTGAAACCGGGTCACATACCACAGTAATTATACCAAATTATTTATAGCAGACTCTCTAACAGATTGAATTTCCCCTTTAACCACAGGAATTTACTACATACATACAAGATGCCCTTGTAGACCCCACAGAGGATAGGATGGTAACATGGCGCCCACTGTACAACCTGCAGCTGAAGTCACTATAAATAGTCTGTGTGTGAGTGTGTTTATTTGTCTGGGTAATGGAGGTACACTATTTAGGACTACTCTGCAGCTCAGGCAAATCTTCAAATCTTTTGCTGATGGGAATAGACCCTCCTCCCTTTGCTGCCATGGCAACCATTGAACTGTGTGACCTGCCAGTGGATTTTATCTCTATGTGTGCAGGGGTTTGTTTTGCAAAAATAGAAGAGAACACACACCATGTCCAATGCATATTTCAATACTGCACATCTCTCTTCCTGTGCATGTGTGTCTCATACATGGACTTTTTTGTATCTGTATCTCAGTTGATGGTAACAGTGCACAATGCCACCTGTTGGCATACCAGAGGCCTTGTAGCGGTGCTTGTCCGTCTCTCGTGCCGCTCTGCATTCCTAAGCTCCACGGGGGATGTTAACATTTCCAAACTCTCCCAGTGGAAACGAAAGAGCCGGAGCTAACAGACCCAAGTCAGAGGGTTCAGGGGGAGAGGGACATTTACACTGTGATACAGAATATAATAGAGATATTTGGTTATGGAGATTTGCTGTGCAATATTAAATTGCATTACAGATTTCTTCTAAAGCAACTTACCGTATTTTCCGGACTATAAGTCGCACCTGAGTATAAGTCGCTCTTATAAAAAAAAGTGTTGTTAAGAGAAAAAAAACATATATAAGTCGCTTCGGTGTATAAGTCGCATTCATCCCCTGAAGTCTTCATCCTCTGTGTCACTGTGACAACTCCGGTGTCAATGAAGCAGCATATCCTGCTCCGGGCTGTCCTCAGACTCACCATCAGAATCAGCTCAAATTAGACCTTTCTGAATCCCAACAGGATGGTGTCGGTCGTTACTGAAGCCCATGCTGTGTCGATTCATCCCACAACATCCTGGAAAGTTACGTGACACATCTAAGTTGCCGTGACTTTTTTCTTCTTCGGTGGTACAGCAGTTTTCAGTTGTCACGATTGTGCCATCTATTGGCCGGAGTTTGTACGCGGTCAGACAAAATTCAATATATAAGTCGCTTCGGAGTATAAGTTGCAGGACCAGCCAGACAGGTAAAACTTGGACAGGACTTATCCTGTTAAGCCCTGAGCCTGTTTTTCAGGTCTCAGGCTCAAAAATGACATGCCCAGAACAAATGACTATATCTTCACTTCTAAAAGGGTTAAATTAATAATCTTTTTTCTCAAAGCAATGATAAACCTGTGAGTTGGATGTAGAAATGTCAGTCAATATAGATGTTTTTATTTTAAAGTAAATTCAGTAAAACCCATTACTTATAAACTATAACATATAATAAGTACCCTGTATCAAGATTGATGCAAAACAGGTGAAATTTGTCCTTTTTAGAGAGGTTTCGAAAAAAAGAAACCCACCTCTGGGGTCATTTGGGTGTATTTGCCATATCTCTGGAACCCACTGGTCGATTGTGGTGATTGACACCTCTTTTGAACCATTAGAGCCAATAGAATCAAGGGGAAGTCCACCTACATGTTACCATTGAGGAGTGAGAGTGATGCACACGCAGTTTGCCCAAACCAAAAGCTATGTTACACTCTGAAAACTGAAAACTAGGCTTATTGCCATATATATGATGATGGATTATCAGTAATCATTTCAAAGTGATACAGAGACATTGGATTAACCATCAGCATCGTTTATATGCGTTGTAATGCCATTGAAATAGGGCTGCACGATATTGAAAAAAACTGACATTGCGATTTTTTTCCCCCTGCGATATACAGTGGGGCAAAAAAGTATTTAGTCAGCCACCAATTGTGCAAGTTCTCCCACTTCAAAAGATGAGAGAGGCCTGTAATGTTCTTCCTAGGTACACTGCAACTATGAGAGACAGAATGGGGGGAAAGAATCCAGGAAATCACATTGTATGATTTTTAATGAATTAATTGGTAAATTCCTCGGTAAAATAAGTATTTGGTCACCTACAAACAAACAAGATTTCTGGCTCTCACAGATCTGTAACTTCTTCTTTAAGAGCCTCCTCTGTCCTCCACTTGTTAACTGTACATGGCACCTGTTTGAACTCGTTATCAGTATAAAAGACACCTGTCCACCACCTCAAACAGTCACACTCCAAACTCCACTATGGCCAAGACCAAAGAGCTGTCAAAGGACACCAGAAACAAAATTGTAGACCTGCACCAGGCTGGAAGACTGAATCTGCAATAGGTAAGCAGCTTGGTGTGAAGAGATCAACTGTGGGAGCAATTATTAGAAAATGGAAGACATACAAGACCACTGATAATCTCCCTCGATCTGGGTCTCCACGCAAGATCTCATCCCGTGGGGTCAAAATGAACGGTGAGCAAAAATCCCAGAACCACACGGGGGGACCTAGTCAATGACCTGCAGAGTGCTGGGACCAAAGTAACAAAGGCTACCATCAGTAACACACTTCGCCGCCAGGGACTCAATTCCTGCAGTGCCAGACGTATCCCCCTGCTTAAGCCAGTACATGTCCAGGCCCGTCTGAAGTTTGCTAGAGAGCATTTAGGTGATCCAGAAGAGGATTGGGAGAATGTCATATGGTCAGATGAAACCAAAATAGAACTTTTTGGTAAAAACTCAACTAGACGTGTTTGGAGGAGAAAGAATGCTGAGTTGCATCCAAAGAACACCATACCTACTGTGAAACATGGGGGTGGAAACATCATGCTTTGGGGCTGTTTTTCTGCAAAGGGACCAGGACGACTGATCCGTGTAAAGGAAAGAATGAATGGGGCCATGTATCGTGAGATTTTGAGTGACAACCTCCTTCCATCAGCAAGGGCATTGAAGATGAAACGTGGCTGGGTCTTTCAGCATGACAATGATCCCAAACACACCGCCCGGGCAACGAAGGAGTGGCTTCGTAAGAAGCATTTCAAGGTCCTGGAGTGGCCTAGCCAGTCTCCAGATCTCAACCCCATAGAAAATCTTTGGAGGGAGTTGAAAGTCTGTGTTGCCCAGCGACAGCCCCAAAACATCACTGCTCTAGAGGAGATCTGCATGGAGGAATGGGCCAAAATACCAGCAACAGTGTGTGAAAACCTTGTGAAGACTTACAGAAAATGTTTGACCTCTGTCATTGCCAACAAAGGGTATATAACAAAGTATTGAGATTAACTTTTGTTATTGACAAAATACTTATTTTCCACCATAATTTGCAAATAAAGTCTTTAAAAATCAGACAATGCGATTTTCTGGATCTTCTTTTTCTCATTTTGTCTCTCATAGTTGAGGTATACCTAGGATGAAAATTACAGGCCTCTCTCATCTTTTTAAGTGGGAGAACTTGCACAATTGGTGGCTGACTAAATACTTTTTTGCCCCACTGTATATTGCGTTTTTTTTAACTATATTTAACCGGATGAAGGTATTGTCTTCCTGTGCCTCACTCATTTTTTACCGGTGTTTTGATGGTCTGCAAACTAGCGGGGCGGGGCCTGCTGTGAACTGATCAAGAATGATTGTGATTGGTGGTTTGCTGTGCATGCAGAGCCTGCATGTCACTCACTCAAGTACCCCTGACATGAGAGCCACGCAAGTTTTCCTTTTGTAGCAAGCAGCAAAATAATTGTAACATGACGTGTTTGAGTTAATTCACCTACTTAAGCGCTGAGCCTGTTTTTCAGGTCTCAGGCTCGAAAATGACATTCCCAGAACAAATGACCATATCTTCCCTTCTAAAAGGGTTAAATTAATAATATTTTCTCTCAAAGTAATGATACACCTGTGAGTTGGATGTAGAAAAGTCAGAATCAATATAGATGTTTTTTATTTTAAAGAAAATTCAGATTGAACATAGTAAACAACTCTAAATTATAGTGTCCGTCCAAAAATTCTTTTTTACTTAGTGAAAACTACCCTTGGATGATGGGTTAGTAGACTAAAAGCTTTAGGAATCCAAAGTACAACATATAATAAGTACCTGTATCAAGATTGATGCAAAACAAGTGGCAAACAAGTGGGGTCATTTGGGTGGATTTTCCATATCTCTGGCCCCCCTTGGTCAATTTTGCCGAATTAAATCTCTTTATAACCGCTAGAACCAATGGAATCGAGGGGAAGTTCTACACACACCAACACATGAACAAATAAGGAGTGAGAGTGACGCGTAGCCAAAACCGGAAGCTGCATACACTCTGGTGGCTACCATTAGCAGCTAACTTTTGTGCTCCGATTTTTACATAAAAATTGAATTATGGATTATAAACAATTGCTTCAAAGCCACAGATACATTATTAACCTATGGATCAACCGATTCAGCCGCGTTTTTTCTCGTTGTAATGCCATTGAACACGTCTTTTGATCAGATTGACAGCTACGATGAGATGATCTCCCGTAAAAGCTCCCTAAAGGTACGTGTTGTGATGTCTGTGTTTGCTTCCCCTGTCGCGAGATCGGATCGCTTAGTGATGATACTATACTTAAATAATCTGTGGAGTCTGAGCTTTAATTGGATATATTGTATTTGCAGTTTTGATAATTAATAAGGGTATCTTTATTTTGAATTCTGTGCTAAATTGCGTTAGCATTTTTAAAAAAAAGGAATAAGCCCGCATGTCCCTGCGGTGTGAATATCGTGCATGCGCATATCGCGGTTATCGCCATGACACGATATATCGTTCAGCCCTACATTGAACACAACTTTTGATCAGAAAACAGCAAAGGTAAGACATAATTGTCGGCTTGGCTATACGTAAAGTGAAGTTCTGTGTTGTCTTTGCCAGCCTTCGCTGCCGCGGGTTTTGATCGCTCAGTGATGATACATATACCATTGGAATCTGTGAAATTTCAGCTTTCAGGTGATATCTTGTTTGTGCAGATCCGATTAAGTATAAAAGATCGCTAACAGGAGTTATGTGCTAAGTATGTTAGCACTCTTTCTCTTAGTGCTAATTCAGAGGCTTGGTGATAGACTTGTGTTTTGTTTCGGAAAAACATTTTCATACCGTCAGTTAGCTGAGTTTCTTCCCGTTAAGTGGGGATGATACATTAATAGGTTTTTAAATGTTAAGAAACCCTGAGACACAGTTTCGTGAATAGCGAATAGCGCCGACGGGGGCTACCAGGCTTAACAGGTTAAAGTCCGGAAAATATGGTACATTTGTTGACTGCAAGGGCTGAGGGTTGAACACACGGATCTTCCTCTGAGAGTTGCTCAGTGGCGCATTAAGCCAAAATGGAACGGCTTTAAATTCAAAAAGTACAAAGGAGTTGGACCCATAAATCATTAGCTAGGTTTAATAAGGGCTATACAAATTACCGTACTCAGTGTTTCCCCTATATACAAATAGTGGCGGCGCAGCACCGCTGCTGAAATATACGCGCCGCTGCTAGGGGTCGCCAGCCAGGTACCCAAAACAAAAACTTTTTTTTTTTCTTTAATTAAAATAATAATAAGTGGCGACCCTTTTTCATTTTTGATTGTTTGTTATGTGGATTTGTAGTATTTGTCCAACTTTGACAACATTGCACTGATAACCAATATCAAACCTGCTCTTAGACAGATCATCTGACAATGTTTTTCTAAATCTTGCAATCAGTCGTGAATATTCGCCAAGCTTTAAGAACAACCTGTCTAGCAAGGAAATGCAATGAAACCTGGCTGTGTCATTTTCTTGTTTTACCAGGGCCTATGTAGTAGATTTGGGTATATATATTAGAATAATTTTAAAAAATGAGGGCCTCAGACACTCTTTCCACCAACCTCCTCCGTGAGTGTTGCAATAGCTCCGTCTTCGCTTATGACAACAGATATTATTTGCACAACCCAGAGTGACCTACTTTCACTTGTCACACAAAAGAACACAAAGGCTAGAGACACTGTGAAAGATAAATAAAACATATTTTGGATTCTCGTGAAGATTTCTGATGCATTTCACGTAGAACATTATTTGGTTCTATGTCACAACAACTCGATCCTCTCCTCTACAACTTGGTTTATTTTCTGCGTCTCCGCTCAAATGATTTATTTAGTTCCAGTTATATCTATCATGATGCTGTTGCGGTGGTGTAGATATCACTAGTTCCAGGTCAAAAATTAAAGATGATATCCTGACCAGCTAAAAACACATACTCACAAATGTGTATATCCTGTGTATCTAAACTTGCTACACTTGATTGCTATGTTTCTTTTGCTGAAACTCTTTCAAACCATTTACATAAGGCTTGTTTTTACTGGATTTCACTGAGAAATATGCACATCTGATGATCACCTCGATCTTGTGTTTCGCACATGTCAAAAGTTGAAATTATACATCAGCAAAGAGAAGCACAGTGGGGGAAAAAGCTGCTGATAATGCTTAGAGATCAGCCAGAGTACATGAATGCGCACGCACGCACACACACACACACACACACACACACACACACACACACACACACACACACACACACACACACACACACACACACACACACACACACACACACACACACACACACACACACACACACACACACACACACACACACACACACACACACACACACACACACACACACACACACACACACACACACACAAACACCTGATATGTCTACAGGGTGATGTCATGATTTGCAGCATGACATCATGTAAATGCTTCTATTTCTGACTCGTAAAGCAAACACGTGAGCAGAAAAAAAAGTGAGGCCTAGTCTTTATTTTTTAGGTTTAAATCATGCTGTACAGGAAACAGGGTCACTGGAGGCTCAACAGGCAATAGTTCGTAAACCTGAGCAAGAGAAAGTAACTCTGTCTATGGAGGCCTGTATGTATTGTGTATTTTAGTGTGTGTGTGTGTGTGTGTGTGTGTGTGTGTGTGTGTGTGTGTGTGTGTGTGTGTGTGTGTGTGTGTGTGTGTGTGTGTGTGTGTGTGTGTGTGTGTGTGTGTGTGTGTGTGTGTGTGTGTGTGTGTGTGTGTGTGTGTGTGTGTGTGTGATATAAAAGGCCCATCTGTTTATGTACAGTAGACACCATGTAATGTATATGTTAAAAGCACAGGGGGGGGTGTGTGTGTGTGTGTGTGTGTGTGTGTGTGAGAACAATGCATCTGGACATGTGTGTCATCCGCATGTGTTGAGCTTTATGAAGCTCTACATACGATAATGGTTTAAGAGGATAGTGTATTCCATGTCAAGAGGGCACATGCTAAAGAGTGCACATGTAATCTCCCTGTTGGTCCGAGGAGGATTGTGATGATGTCATGGTATTAACTGATGTGCAGAGCATCCAGAGAGGCAGACGGCTGTGTGACAGAAAGCAGATTCGTAAGTTCAGAGAGGCCATTGGAAACACAACTGATGTGAGTTCCAGGGTCAATAGAATAACAGGAAAAGTGACTGAAATTGATATATCAAATATTTATGCATATTCTATATGTTTTGGATAAATGCGTTTCTGACTTTGGCGTTCCTTTAACAATTACTTAAAAATATGTTAGTCATGGGGGGATTTTTTTAAGACGTAATAATCAAGGAAGTCTTTAGAATACCATTTGTTGACCGGGACTTTGCTGCAGCACAATAGCTTATTCCGGTATTTCTTATTTATTAAAAAAATTGTATTTCCTTTAACAAATACCGCATTTACAGCGATTGGGATATTGCGCTAGTCCACATTCCTATGCATTTTTTATTTATTGTGCAGTCTTAGATGCTACATTGTAATTTCAAGACAAAATTCTTAAAAAGGTGCATGTTTCCCCAAGCTGAAATACATCTGATATCCTGGTTGTTAGGTATAGTGATGTTCTCAATAGACGCTTTCACACCGCAGTACTTTTCCCACAAAGGTTCATCCGAACTTAGTACAGATCGCGTTCAGACCGGAATAAGTCCCTGGGGGAGGATTAGGCAAATGAAGCCGCTGACATCACTTCTTCTTCTTCTGCTTTGGGTTTACTGGCAGGCTGCAAACAACTTCACGGCGTATACTGCCACCCGAAGTCCCCGGACGGAAGTCCCCGGAGTTGGGGACTTGCTTCAGTAGAAGCTGCCGGGACTTCCAGCTGCTTCTACTGAAGCCTTCCGAGTAAATCGCCAGAACGCCGACACCTCCTCATCTCCAACGCTCCCATGTTTTCTTTTGTGTTGCCATAAGTTAGTCTCTCTGCGTTTCTGCGCTGAGCTAATGCTAATAATGCCAATGCAAGGATAATAAAATGGCGGCTTCACAAAACCTTTTGGGAGTTTTACGGGGTGTGGTTTGCAATCCGCTCATCCAATCAGACATAGGAACCTTTTTCTCCCACGAAAGTCCCTGTTCTAGCAGGGACGGAAAAGGGGGTAAAAAGGTTCTCATGAACTCATTTTGGTTCCGGATTATTTTGGTGTGAACACGACATTTCGGAACTAAAGTGGGAAAAGTACTGCGGTGTGAACACGCCTATTGACGGCAGGGTTCATTGAGTTTGCTGGGTAGAAGTAACAATGCTGACAACTTCCTGCATAGCTAGCTACATTCGTATAAAATAATGACAACAAACGATGTAGCTCGTTACAGTTGTGAGATAAGACCATTATAGCTGTAGAGGTTGTTGTTAGAGGTTATTTTAGCTACATGTTGCCAGACCCAACATGGAACAATCTATCAGAATCCAACTCTAAATGTGGCTTTAGGCAGTAGAACTGTCTTGACTGTTGTGAGTGAAGCTTATTCCTTGTTAAACCTTCTGTGTGAACTTCAACCCAGTCTTACCCCTTCATTTAATAAACATGGATATTGTGGTTATAGAAATGTAGACAAAGCCTGTTCCTGAGATCAAAAATGCTGAACTGAGTTGTTTCAGAATAAATTCTCCAACGAAGTCCAAGGGAAAGGGAATCGCTATAAATATGGTGCCAGCAATGGAAAAAGGCTGGTGCAGGATTGAGTCCTCAAACCTTGAAATTACTTAGCATTTAACTACTTTTTGCTCCCTTGTTTCAAAGTCAATTTTTCTTCGAAAGTGTTTCTGGCTAGATGCCTGAAATGAGGTCAGTGGTTAACACAAACACATTTTCACGTTTTGTTCAACGACATAAATACAACAGTAAATACTCCACTGGTAAATGTAGGAAGCTTCTGTGAGTCATAAAAACAGCGGTTGCTAAACAGTCATCATCATCATCATCATCATCATCATCATCATCATCATCATCATCATCATCATCATCATCATCATCATCATCATCATCATCATCATCATCTTTATTTAAAGAGACTCTTGGTCCATTATTACAAGACATACAACACTCAAATATAAATGTCAAACTCAATCCATTCAGTGACGAAATTAGATTACTAAACATCATCACACCAAACATCATCCTCCTTTAGCCTCGGCGGGGAGGCTCAGCCATTCAACCGTGACATAGTACGATTATAGCCAATGCTCCAATTCAAACACTGAGTAAGTGCATTGAACAAATCAATGACTTTATGTGTCAGAATGTTCTCCAATTAAAAAAAGATAAAACTGAGGTAATGGTTTTTGGAGCCAAGGCAGAACATATACAAGTTAGCGCTGAGCTTCAGTCTGCAATGTTCAAAACAACAGATAAAGCCAGAAATCTAGGTGTAGTCATGGACTCTTACCTGAGTTTCAACAGTCACATTAAAACAGTTACTAAATCAGCCTACTATCACCTAAAGAACATATCTAGGATTAAATTAATTAAAAAATTAATTATTTGGAAAAACTTGTCCATGCTTTTATCTTCAGTAGACTGGACTACTGTAAAGGTGTCTTCACAGGTCTCACTAAAAGATCTGTTAGAAAGCTGCAGCTAATTCAGAACGCTGCTGCTCGAGTCCTCACTGACACTAAGAAAGTGGATCACATCACTCCTGTTCTGAAGTCTTTACACTGGCTTCCTGTGTGTCAAAGCCGCCAGTTGATGGTCACTGATCTAAAGTAACAGACAGAGAATTAGCACTTTTGAAACAGGACTGAAACAGAGGGGATTACAATGCACGATCCGTTTGGTATCAGAGACATGTTTTGTATATATCTGAGACCTATAAAGAAATTAAAAACAGTATAATAGGGGACCTTTAAGTTAGCTTTTTATTTCTGGCAATTGCATTTACTCTTCAACTATCAAAAAGTGATGTTAATATGTGGAGATTATCCTGCTGAAGAAAATGTGTTAAGTGGAATCATAGGAGTGTCTTTGCCAAAGTGCTTTGTTTTCTGCAATATTACAAAAGCAATGGAAAAGTCTCATTCTATGATACAGAATCTGCCAGAATGGATTGAGTTTGACATTTTATAGAGATGTCCCCATTCCTCAGGCACATGGGTAGCAGGTGCATGAGGAATTTGCTACTCTGTCCCAGGTGAAACTGAAGGATCTGTCTGTAAAGCCTCAGAATTCACAGATGACTCATTAAAACCATGGTTACTAAAACAGGCACGTCCTGTTGACCAGCAACACTACAACACTGCAGTGTGTATGTGTTCATGCACTAAATTATTCTCACAATCTCTACACAGTTGTTGTATCATCTCCCTGCCTCTCTTCACACATCTGCACATCCACTCATTCTGTACAGGGTGCCTCTCTGTGTTTGTCACATACTCACTCATTGGTGAGCAATCTCCTCTGCTTTGAGCAGCGGGGGGGGAGGCACAGCTGAAGAGGGCTAAAACGCTCTCACAGTGCATTAACACTGGGATCTTTTAATAAAACAGCATCAAGGGAGAGTGCGCCTCTGTGGATAAAACTGGATTGGATACATTTTAGCTGTCTCAGAAGTAAATCTCCCTAATACATTGAGCTAAAGTGGACTTAAATATCTGACACTTTCAATAACTATTGGATGTCATTCCACCCTTAGAATAATTGCAACTCTGTTTTGTTCTGGTCGACATAGGGCTGTGTAAGAAAGACTCTATTATGCTTATTGGGCTTTTCCCTTTCCTGTTATGTAGGTTTTTATGCATGTAAATGGTCTGCAAAGGCTAACATCTCAAAGTTCCCTTTTCCCTTCCCTTATTTTAGGACGGGAAAGGTACGGCATTACAGCCATGAAAGCAGCAGTGATACATAACATTAAGAAATATATTTGGCAATTATCATACTTCATCATCCACAGGTAAGATACATAATATTGATTTGACCAAACTGTAAAATATGAGTCCCTGTTCAGTGCAGGTCATAATCAGATTTTGTGCTGCCCACGTTTGCTGCCCGTCTGATTAAATGCCAGCATTATCTTCTAACCTTAGGCTGGGAAGTAGCACGCACACACGCACGCACGGTCGCACGCACACACACACGCACGCACGCACATATACACAAATACACAAATACGTACAGGCCTCCGTAGACACAGTTACTTTTATCTTGCTCAGGTTTACGCACGATTGCCTGTTGAGCCCCCAGTGACCCTGTTTCCTGTACAGCATGATTTAAACCTCACTTCTCTTTTTTTTCTGCTCACGTGTTTGCTTTACGAGTCAGAAATAGAAGCGTTTACATGAATATGACGTTTCCCTGGGGGTGGGGGGTTCCATGGTGATGAGAATGCTGAAGCTATTCTGACGATGAAAGGAAAACTATTACAGTCAGAGCTTGTTAAAAGTCAGAGGTGAACTTTTCATTGTGGGGAGGAGGGTGGTGCCATGGGAATGTGTCAAGGGTACTGTGAAACCAGAGTCATGTCTTTGTCTTCAGCTCGCGGTTATCTGCTGGGTTTTATTCATAAAATAAGCGCTGTGCAGCTCATTTGGTAGAACTAGGGGACCGTCTTCATGGGCTCATTCCCCCAGGTTAGATTTGAACCCAACCCAGTGACTATTTACGTGCGTAATCCCCTGTGTGTCCTCTTTTCAACTATGTTTCCCCAATAAATGCACTGTTGGTGCCAGATTAATGAAAAAAAAGAAAGATGCGAAGAAGCATCATCAATAGAGTGACGGTTTCATTGGATGTATTTCTTCCTTTGAAATCAACTTCAACAAAAATAAAGCCTAGGCCATTTCCTTTTTATTACAACTATTACAGCTTTTTATTAGGAAAAAGCACAAATCATAATTATATCACGAGTGGAGACCGTCTGCTTTTCTATTTGAAATTACAAACATCACTGGCAGCAACACATTGCAGCTGTACCAAATAAATGTTATTTCCTTGGATGGGATTCATTTTATTAATCCCCAATGGGGAAACTATAAAGAACACAATAACCAATACATCAACAATATGTCATTCACACAAAATAATATTCACTTTCCCTCAAGCTCTAAATATGGTTTCTTCCAAATCCTGAAGGAGAGATCTGGCCTTTAAGTTGCTAAATGTTCATCAGCTGGCTGCTAACATTTGCTGCCGGGCTGGTAGTGTTCACTGGGTTTTTAGGGCTTTTTCAATGAAAACAGCTGATTTCTGTGATTTGAAACAATGTTGAAGGGCAGAAAGTGAACCAAAACAATATATTGGCTGGCTGTGAAACCAATGTAAAACCGAGATAAAAGGTTTGATAGAGCTGAGGGGAGAGTCAGACCCCATTTCACACGCATTCAATTAATTTAACGTGTCCGTTCACGTGAGACCGCTGGATACGCTGTAGTACATATGCCGCCACACAATACACCAAAAGCAGCGAAGAAGACCCCGGAGCATGGTTGCCCTTCCGTTCATTCTCCGCGGTGGACGGCATGTGCTCCTGCTGTAAATCTCTCCGGTAATCCCCCAGCAGATAAAAAACACCCACCTCTCCGCCTCTTCCAAGGGACGAGGGAACCATGCGGCAGAGTTTCCATAAAAAAAAATGGTCAACATGTCCGTTAAAGTTTACATTTTCTGGACAATATTAGAAAAGTGCCGGTCTTCTTTGTTATTTATTGAGCTTTAAAACAAATTGATAACGACTCTATATAATAATATAAGAATACTAGATACTAGATAAGAATACTAGATGGCAGGCCAGAACATAATCAAAGGCTTATTTAAGTAATTGATTGTTAAAACATGTGACACGTTCCAATGCTTGGGGGGGTGCTAGTGAACTGTCACCGGGGGGGGGGAGCCTCGCTGCGGAGCCGTTCTGTGATTCTACAGATGGCCAGTCCGCCACTGCTCACAAGCTTATTAAGATCCAAAGCTAGTGCGTTTTCAATCAATGCTGAGTACAGCCAAACTTGACAGTCTCCTCTCTGTCATTGTAGACCGAATACTTCTCGTTTTGCGCCGACCCGTTCAAATGACAATCACATTTCCATGCTCGCGCCAGGGCCAGGGGATGGGGTTACAAGGCTCGCGTCTTGTGCTGCATTCACTTGCAATCGGACATTAGGGATTTTCTCTCATAAATGTCCGATGAGCCACAAGTTTTCTTTCAAAACAAAGCTGCCAACTGGGGTGGCAGCATATGCACCATCACCCCTCGCCTTCCATGATCAAGCGGCTTCTCCGATTTTGTTGTCAATGTTTTGACTGAACTTTGTTACTGTTCACATATAAGTAAACATTACCTTTGAATGATTTAGTGATCTGGTGTTATTTTTTTCAAACCGCATGTTGGCTATTTCAGCACCACGCGCTGTCCACCTACTTATTGATCCACTATCGGCGCGGGCTACACACGAGAGAAAAGTAGGAGATACAACCCGTTTTGTCCTTGTGTAAACGGCACCTAAGGAGCATACAATGGAAATACTCAAGTAAACTACAAGTATCTCAGAATGATACTTGAGAACAGCACTTGAGTAAATGCACTTAATTACATTCCAGCTTTATACTGTGAATGGCTGAGCTCCAGGTCACATTTTTAGATTACGAAGTTTACTTTATATTGGAGGGGGGGAACACATCCAACATTTTCTAAATTACTGACAGGCATAAGTTATTCAGTTATTGAAAAAAAAAAGCCTACTACTACACACATACACACACACGTGCGTGCACACACACACACACACACACACACAAATACACTTTGTATTGTATTATTGTATTGTATGAGAGAGGTTCCAGGTTGAATTGAGGGGAATATTTGTAACGTTCAGAGGTTGTTGTGTTTAATATTCATGAGCATATTTTTCATTGTTGAAATGATAATAAACAAACATTTGCATAAAGCATATTTGTCCACTCATATGTTGATAAGAGTATTAAAAACTTGAAAAATATCCCTCTCAGGTACATTTAGAACAGATAAAAAATGTGCGATTAATTGCGATTAACTATGGACAATCATGCAATTAATCGCGATTAAATATTTTAATCGACTGACAGCCCTAGTAAATATATAATAAAACGTACTCCTCCCACACTGTAAATGTATTACATGAATAAAAGGTGTATACATTTAACATTGTACTTAATACATTCTAGTTCTTTGTGAATCTTGATATTACCATGTAAAAAGTATGAGTTAATTAAATATATTTTACTACACCAAAAAGTCAGTTATTGTAGTGTTCCCTCAACGCTGTGATAACAACAATCATAGCTGACACATGCAAACATTTCGTGAGAAGAGGCAACACCAGCAACCTAGAAAAGTACACACTCGTTTAGTTCATTGTCAAATATTTACAGTGGTCACTACAGCGGCGTCTGGTTTGTTTAGATATGTTCGGTACACTGAAAAAAACGGGGTGTAAGATTTACTTAGGAAAATCGAGGTAAGAAAACACACTATAGGCTATTTCAAGTAGCCTCTACATACAGTTAAGAAGTGTTACTAAAGGCACTTAAGTAAACTTTACTGTCACACTCAGTTTTTGTAAGTACATTTTACTTACTATTGTATAGTAGATTTGACTTAAGATTACATTTGCATCTTATTACAAATCTCCAGTAAAACATATTTTGCTTTTCAGGTTGTTTTTACTTGCTATTTTTATCTTTTATTTAATAAATATGTAGGTAATATTTAAATACAGTATAATCATCAAATGCAATTCTTATTTAATAACACTGTTTTACACTAAGGCTACTACAAAAAATGAAACAGTAGACACTTTTAAACAACGCTATTCTGCCCCCGCTCCCGTGGCTGGGCAGACAGACAACAGGTTCCCAAGAAAAACTCTGCTTCAGAAGTTCCGTTTTAAAATGTTACTCAGAAAGCACAGTAAAACTTACGGTGGCCGGCAGGTGCAAACGCTGCACAACGGCCCAAAACGCATACATAAGCAGGAAACACCTGCAAATAATGAAATGAAAAACAAACAAACCCTGAAAACAAATACAACAGAAAAACACTGCATTTACAGAAATGATGCAAACTAAATACAACACACAAACCCCGAAAACAAACGCAACAAAAAAACGCTGCAAATACCAAAACGATATGCAAAGTCCAAAGCACGTACAAATTCCAAAACACATACAAAAAAAACATTACGGAAGTGCTCCAGGCCTTTAGGGGGCGCGCTACGTGGAACAGATTGATGTCTGACCAGACATAGAGAGAACGAACAAGAGTGATGGAAATCGGGAGGAAACAAAGTTCATTTAAGTGGAGAAAGATATAAGAAGGTAAGTTTTGTTTTTATACATAGAGCGTCATATTTATATAGCTAGCGTTAGCGTGCCTAACTACTACACCAGCTGAGGAGAGCTTCACGTGAAGAGAAGATAAAGTGAGGGAAGAACATTGTTAAAAGAGATGACAAATCAAGTGCAGGCAAATAACACGGGCCATAGTGAGTACCGCGGAAAAAGGACATTTGAATTCTTAGCAGTTTGTTTATGTATGTATTTGTGTATAGATGTTGCAACTATACAGAGCTTTAGCAATTGCCTGTAACTATGGTCATGCTAATAAAGCTATTGAATTTAATTGAGAGAAAAAGAGAGAGAGGGAGAGAGAGAGAGAGGGAGAGAGAGAGAAGTGACCAGTTGTGAAGAGGGACAAAGTAATGACAGGAGAGTAGTGTGCATTAGACATGCTCAAGAACAAATATAGAGAAGACATTCAAGGAGAGAGAGAGACAAAACACAGATTCAACAGTAAACATGATGTATCTTTCTATTTATTTAGCTAACCACTATTTAGACTGTGTGTTTTTGATTGACTTGATTAAATGGATTTACTACATCAATGCATGTGTTTTCAGGCTGCCATGTGTTGTCCTTTCTGTGGCCAACATCTGGGGACAGTTCAAGTGTTCTGTGGCTCCTGTGGCAAACATGTACAGTTTTTGGCAGAAGTTGAACACAACAGTAAGTTCACTTTTTTATTGTATCTGTTTCAAATGCAAGAAATAAGGATTCAACACACTACTCTGTTTAGAATACTAATTAGCAGATGCATACACTAGTTATCAGCATGAAGGACACATTTTTTCATTGTCTGTTTATGTGAAATATATAGAAGCCATGATTAAATTGTAGACCAATGCATGATTAAATACACAACACAGCTTATAGTATACATTCATTATTGTGTATTAGTTCTATCTTTATAGAGAACATTATACATTTAGAATCAGATTTTGAGACAGTGAGCGGCTGGGAAAGTCACACCACCATGGGGCACAAACAGTTGCTGACGTGATGTTTTCTTCGCATTCTCAGGCATTCCATAAGGAGGGTCAGGAACTCACGCTTGGGACCACCAGTGTCCCCTCCATCCTCAGTGTGTCCCTCATCATCAGTGAACTTAACTGACATCTCATGAGAGCGATCTAATGAGGCACCTTTGAAGCCACGGATTGCTCCATCCCACACATTGGCTCTATTCATATTGAACCTGCTGCAAGATGTATTTGTTCTTTTTGCAGAGAGTTCTGCAACAATGTCCTCCGCAGTCAGGTATTCTGTGCTGGAAAAGACAAAGTGACCTATTGTAATATTAAATGATGAAGCTAGTAATAAGATTTACAGTATAAAATAGAAAGATTAAGTGGTAATCGTAACAATTAATACCTTTGCTCCATTTTATCTTCTGGCTCAGACTGGCTATCAATAATGATAAGTGCATACACATGTGTTTAGTTGCTGCTGTGAGAAGACAGTTGAATAATTATTTTCAAATACATAATATATGCATGACAGTCATATTTACAAAAGGATGTCGATCTTCTTGTTTTTTTTTCAACACATTGGGTTCTAAACTGACTACAGTACTTTTTTCATAGTCCTGCACAATCCTTGTAAACATTTGAAATGGATGCAACAAACAATATCTGATCTTTGAAAAATATTTGTGGGTGTTTTTTGTATCGTCTTCACTAAGATGTCAGATGTTGTGGGTCTCATTTGGAAATATATGAAAGTATAATTGTTCTGCTTCCTGGCAATGTTACCCACTGTGATTGGAAGCTATACAAACAAACAAATGTAAAATAAAGATACACAGCAAACAACTGTGTCACGATGCAACTGTCAACATCGTTTACCTATAGAAGTGGTTCTGACCCGGGGCAGACTGGACCTCTTCCTGGAATGGGGTTGGTTCTCCATCCTATTTTTACCCAGGAAATAAGTGCACACAAAGGTATTTATTGATTTCATGTTCACATATTCAAACCTACATGGTATAATTACATTTTTAATTAGTCTTACCCGATCAGACGCTGGTTGTGGGTGCCTGAGAGGTCTGATAAAGGTAAACAAAAAATATATTCAAACTACTGTACTGTTAAAACATTCTGCTTCTTGTGGCACAAAATAATATGTTGACAATGTTTTATTTTACCCTGGCAAACTGTTGTCCATTCGTGGAGTGCTCACTTTTGGAACATTTGGAATGTCCCACACCTGCATACACACAAATGACTGACTGAAATAAAATAAATTCACTTTAATTAAGAATAGATGCCACGATAAATCCAAACTGACCAAGGTACATTATATTGTCGACCGTCCTTTAACTATGGGCTCAGAACAGTCTCATAGTTTTTTTAGACTCCCCTGACGGTCAGCCGATTCGTACTTGTAATTTCTCTCATCTATAGCCAATCAGATGTCTCCTCCAGTCTAAGCCAATCACATGAGCGTGCCCCCACGAGGGTAGGATTTCTTGCGTTCATGACACTTCATATACGCATTATGCGCAGTCCGGTCAGCTCGCTAAACAGAGGGCGGAGCTTCAGGTGATCATGCAGAGCTGCGTGTCTCCGTCAGACTCAGCAGCTGATCTGATCTCTCTCTCGCGTCCGGTTACACTTCACTCGCGTTTATGACCATATCGATCAGATCCAGCTCTCCTGATCGGCCTTTATAGAGAGCACCGATCAAACTATTTAGAGTGAATATCGGCCGATAATGACCGGCGGGGCCGGGCTCCCCCCCGTTGTTCACTGTCTAGCACTGGCTTCGTAGTGCACTGGTCGATTAGGCTAAGCTAACCTGTAGATGCTCCCTCCACACTCACAACAACTTCATACAGACATAAATAAAGCAGCTGTATTTGCCATACAGGAAACACACATTTAAAACGGTTTTGCCTGCAGTTACAGGTGTACACACATAATGTATATTATATTTATATTCATCAATGGTTCGGAAAGTGGCGCTGTACCTTAATAATATAACGGCTTGTATTTGCGTGCATTTCCTGTTCGGAAAGTGGCAATGTACTGAGAGTGGAGGTGTCCTGAGATTAGCGCCTGCAGGCAGGCTCCATGGACCTGTCAGTTCCGGACTGCGCAAAATGCGTACATGAAGCGCTACGTCATGAACGCAAGAAATCTACCCTCGTGGAGGCGCGCTCATGTGATTGGCTTAGAATTGAGGAGACATCTGATTGGCTACACATAGAAAAGATTACAAGTACGAATCGGCTGACCGTCAGGGGAGTCTCAAAAAAATCACACACGAATGCACAGCGATCCATGCACAGAAAGCGGTTTGTGTTTGCAGGTTCAGAGGTTTTAAACGGAACACAAATATGTGTGGATCAAAAATACACATTTAAAACTTTTTTCTGTATTTGGATTTTATTTACATGTATATGAAACGGAACACATTTGTGTGTGCATTGTAAAACACAAGTGTGGATCCGGAAATACAAGTGTGAATCCTTTTGCGGATCATGAAATACAAGTGTGAATCCTTCTGTGTGCATGTGTGTATTATGAGACTGTTCTGAGTCCATATTTAACTCTCACATTAGGATTTACATTGGGGCACAATAAACCAACTCCTCTCTGCACCTAATATATCTATATGACGTCAAGAGTTACATTTAGGTGCACAGTGCTTGTCTCTTGACAAACTCTTTTACCAAACAAGCTAACGCTAGCTGGGTAAATATGACGCTCTTTGTATCAAAACAAAACTTACCTTCTTATATCGACTTTTTCCACTTCGATCAACTTTGTTTCCTCCGGCTTCTATTTGCAGCACTCTTGTTCGTTCTCTCTATGTCTGGTCAGACATCAATCTGTTCCACGTAGCGCGCCCCCTAGAGGCCTGGAGCACTTCCGGAATGTTTTTTTTTTGTATGTGTTTTGGGATTTGTACGTGCTTTGGACTTTGCAAATCGTTTTGGTATTTGCAGCGTTTTTTTGTTGGGGTTTGTGTGTTGTATTTAGCTTGCATCATTTCTGTAAATGCAGTGTTTTTTGCTTGTATTTGTTTTCAGGATTTGTTTGTTTTTCATTTCAGGATTTGCAGCTGTTTCCTGCTAATGTATGTGTTTTTGGCCGTTGTTCCGCGTTTGCAGCTGCCGGCCACCGTAAAAAATGGACACACAAGAAAATGTACATTCATTTCAAGCATAGCAATCATTTAACATATCATACATTTCCCGCGTGTGTTAACAACCATATAATAAACAATGCGTTAGCTTAATGCTAACCCCTACGGGAAATTACATTGAAAGGCTAGCGGTTAGCATACATCGTTCCAACTATGAATTCATAGCAATATTTCCACAATTTAACAATGCACCCCTCACAAATACTCTTCATAAACAATGTTGAAAGAACAGAGCATAGAGACACATACAGGCGTTTTCTTAGACACCAATGCAGAGTAGAAACGTGCGTCTGAACACATGTAACGGCCCCTACGGCGGCATGTATTCACGCTTCAAGTTTACATTAGCAAGCCTCGCTAACACTCAGAGCTAACCTGTACTGTAGAGCACATGTGTTTATAAAGCAGGAAATAAAAAAAGGACCTCACCTTTTTTCAAGCTAAGGACCCAAAATCCGCTTTTCTCTAACAAGGCTGCAAAAGAGGGGTATGAGCAGTATGAGGCATGGCTACAATGGGTGAACGGTTTTAGGCAAAAAACTTCACACACATATTTTGTATACTGTATATGGCCCTACTACCCAGGGGGCAAAACCCAATTTTTTAGGAAATCAGACATGTAATGTTGTAAAAGGTTGTCCACCAGAAATGATATCTAGGACCTTCAAGGATCACAACCTGGGTGGACAACCCGGTCAACTCGCTACTGGAAAGCTACAGTGAGGGTCCAAACAATGCAACCCAAAAAAAGTCAAACATTCTGGCTCGATCAGATGCTATCATTCTCTTTCTGATTGAATATCTCTGTGACAGTTCATGGTAAAGACAAACTGAGCCAACCTATTGAAAGAACAGAAAATAAGCTTTCATGTGATGCCTTGGTTAAGCCTGTTCTCAATAAGGCCACTAGATGGCGCTGTGCCTTTTTTGTCTCTCCAAAGCTAAATCCATTTCAAGCAATGCACTTGTGGTCCTCTGGATTGTTTGCTGTGTTCAAAATGGGTACATATACTTAAAAGATTATTTCTATATAACATATTGAAGGGTTTAGATTAATATACACAAGGTTTGCTGCCCATGCTAAGTTGAATTGATTCAATGTTTACAGATTTTCCAGCAAGTGAGAGGATTTTAAGCTAGCTAGCCAGCATTGTTACTGTAAGCTAAAATTCTTTAAAAATGTGTAAATCAGTTGTACAGTATTATTCATTTAATCAATATATATATATTTATTATCACTTGATTAAGTGTTTCATGTGTGTGATCTTTTTGTGTGTGCACTGCTGTATGGATCAATACCATGCCACCTTGACATGCACACTTTAAAACCTCTTGAGCCCGATTGCCCCCAGACGCAGCAGCGAGATATTCAATCAGAAAGAGAATGATGGCTTGAATGAGATATTCAATCAGAAAGAGAATGATGGCATCTAATCCAGACAGAATTTGTGACTTTTTTTCATATAGGGGTTGCATTGTTTGGACCCTCACTGTAGTTTTCCACTAGCGAGTTGACCGGGTTGTCCACCCAGGTTGTGATCCTTGAAGGTCCTAGATATCATTTCTGGTGAACAACCTTTGACAACATTCCATGTCTGTAAAATGACTTTGCCCCCTGGTTACTACCATATACTTTTCCAATATAGCATAATAGGTCCACTTTAACATTTACTTGGTGCTATGATTTAAATGTTTGCAATGGTTTACCGATCCACCAGGTGGAGCAGGGATTCCATCTTACACAATGTATTGATCTTTTCTTATGATATTTGATCTGAAGGTATGTGCTCCCTAAACCGATGCAGAGCATGCTCTAATAGGATTATTTACATATCATGATCATCTGGGCCCAGGAGTTCAAAACTTGTAATCTCAATCAGATCCGATCAGATTTTGAAATCCCATTTTTTGTGAAGCAGGATCAGACAAGTCGGCCAGATTTTGTCCCTGGAGTTCAAAGCAATTCAGGATAGGATCAGCCTGATCCAGATTACGACTTTTCAAGATGACTAGATCCTGAATATCAGTGCTTTAATCCTACCGATCGCCATCTAGTGGACATGAAAAATAATACAAGGAAGAAAAGAGACCACATTGCAGACATCTATTGTCCGCAATTACTTTTGAAAGGTGATGACAGATATACTT
Source organism: Notothenia rossii (assembly GCF_949606895.1). NCBI lineage: Eukaryota > Metazoa > Chordata > Actinopteri > Perciformes > Nototheniidae > Notothenia > Notothenia rossii. The sequence goes on along the minus strand of NC_136909.1, from coordinate 61,923,990 downwards.
TTTTGTTGTTGAAGGTATTTTTTCTTTAATCTAAATTACATTTGTGATTGACAATCTTTGTTGTGATACTTTCATGAGCATAAACATTTATGTCATCAACATTTGGTTGAAAACAAAATAGGCCACCACAAACGTGACCAAAAAATGAAAAATAAAATTGATTTGCCATGAAGGCTAAAAATTGTGTATTATTTCAGTTAACAAACGTTGCCATCTTATTTATATTGAAACATATTTTTAAATAAATGGTACCGTACATTTTGCTCTGGTAATCCACTGGAAATCCCCCCCTCTGGTGGGATCAGGATAATCCAGTTTTTTGGGATCAAACCAATCCTGTGTTGTCGGTTTGAACTACCCGTTTTGAAGATTTGATCCAGATTAAAGCGTGGATTGGATTTCCTGATCTGGTCGGATATCAAAGTGATCCTAATCCTGTTTTTTGGTTTTGAACTCCCCAAAATCCAAATCTGATCTGATCAGATAGGGATTAAAAGTTTTGAACTCCTGGGCCCAGGTCATAAGGATGTGATACTAAAGACAATGACCAACAAAGATGTCGGACTGGAACATTAATTCAAGCTAATCTAATGGCGGTCTTAATGGGTGTCTCTGGTCCCAGAAATGTTCTACTGGGAGGGGAAATTGTAAATATTCATGGGCAGTGTTCACATGTTGACATCGCCTGGGAGCCTGGAGTGCTTTGATTGTTTTTAATTATTAAAAGATGTGCAGAGAGAGGCAGCTAACCCTAATGCAAAGTGCTATTTGGAGGTTATTTATGCTTAACGAAAATGGTATAGTATCTATTCTATTACACCTATTATACATAAGAAGCTTTTTTATCTAAATTAAAATATGTCCAGATTTTCTTTATGACATCACTATGTAATAGTACTTTTATTGGCTAGCGCATGTTACGTGAGGGGAAGGATATCTCTAAGCTATTGACCAATCATAACATAGCAGGCCAGCCAACCAATCAGAGCACCCTCTGTCTGGTTTCAGACAGAGGGTGAAAAGAGGTGCTGCAGCACAGGCAGTACGAGACAAATAAAGGGCTTTTTGAACATTAAAGCATGGAGACATGTCCCAGTAGAGGCATTGGAACAGTTTATTGAGGAACAGAGCAGAGGGCAGCTCAACCTCCACAGTTCTCTCTTCTCCTCCTCTTGTTTCCTTTCAAAGTAATTTCAATGGATTCCTTGTTTCTGCACATTTGCACATTGCTGTAGATGGCACGATCCATTATAGAGTTTATTTGTATTTATTCCACAATGATGCTGGTAGGTGTTTTACAGGAACTAGTTGTGTAGAGAGACAACCTCTCTTCGTGCTTCCCCCTCATTTTCTCTAATTTCTACACTTTTTTCCTGCTGATGAATGTCCGATGTGTTAGGTAATACCACCCACTTACCCGTAAGCACTTGTGGCAGAAAATAAGTGCAACCACATGCTGCCGTGTGTGTGTGTGCGTGCGTGCGTGCGTGCGTGCGTGCGTGCGTGTGCGTGTGCGTGTGTGTGTGTGTGCGTGCGTGCGTGCTTGCATGTGTGTGAGGTTCAAAACACAGTGTCAGTAGAGCCAGGGTTGTGTGAGTTACTTTAATAATGTATTGCTTTACATTTACTATTTACCTGTAAAATAAATGTAATCAGTAACCTAATTTGAGTATCTAAATATAAAAGTAATGTAATCTGATTACTGTCCGTTACTTTTGGATTACCTCAATATCAAATGCAACACAAATAAACAAATTTTTCTTTTACTTTAGTGTTTTGTGTAACAATGTGATCTTAGAAAAGCAGGAACCAAGATATTTAATATCAGAAATGTGTCCTCTGGTCAGAGATTTTATCGATAGGAAATGCTGCCTTTCATTCAGCATATTTAGCAGTAGTCTATGCACCAACACTGAAACACATGAGCAGATACTATAGTTTAAAAAAGCAGACATAAAATCTCAGCTGAATTAAAGACAGAACAAATGAACCAAAGAAAGTCAAAACCATAAAGCAGATTCAGGCAGTAGGCGTATAGATTCACACTTAAAGTATTATCCTACAGAACAGTACAGCTGACAGAGAAGAGAAAACATCTGATCCTTTACAACAAACACTATATACTCTTTCTTTTTTGTTTTACTAACATTGTAATCCTGCTAGTGATCTGCCATTTTTAGAAATGTATTCAGTAACCTGATTACATCTTTTGTATGTAACTGTAAGTGAATACAGTTACCTTTTTAGATATGTAGAACACCCAACACAAAACGAATATCTAATACCTATTATGTAAAAAAACAACATCTAAAACCCATTAATAAACCAAACAATTATTTTAATATTGATGAAGAACAATGTAAAAAAGTAAGCAGTTTGCCAATAGTGGCCGTTGTTCGTTTCCCTCTACACACTGTATGTAAATGCATCTCTCCATCACAACAGATGCTAACCATGCTTTGTGATAGATTGAGAGAAAGCCATTTGTCATATGCAGAAAGCTGCGTCTTTTCTGCTGCTCTTAAACCCCCTTCAGATCCCTTTAATGATGTATAGGATTTAGAGGATAACTCTCCTTTTCTGTTTGTCTCTGTTTCTATTGAATCTGCGCAGCTCTTATGCAATGCTCGTGGCATTACGTAAGTGTTGGGGGCGGCAGTGACCCGGGTTGGGGGGGTCAAATGTTGTTCCTCTGCCCGTAGAGGAGTGAAGTGCCGTACTTCTCCGCCCTGGTCAATCCACATTGATCTCACACAGCTTGGGGATTTGCGCGTGGCTAAAGCCTCACATTTGTGTCGTTCTCATAACCAAGCAGCAGTCATTTATTGTGCATTATTTAGAGTATTTCATTCAAAAAGTATTTAAGCCAAGCTATACGGTACTTCATGACATTTGGAGTAGCTATAAGTCGCATATCAAATAAAAAGGACTAGTTCAACAAAATAAAAAATAAAAATCTAATTAGATATAATCTAGTGATCCTAAATTTGGAATTGCAATTGCATTGCACATGAAATAAAAAGGAGATCAATGGTAGTACAGTAAAATAATAACATATTTACATATTGACAGTGAAGATGTAGATCTTTAGAATATCTGTATTGAATATACAATATGCTGAATGGACGTACACTATGATAGGCATGATAGATTTACTTAAAACTTGTTTCGATATCTGAAATAGTCCTTAGTTGACTTTGTATAAGTTCATCAAAACTATGTGCACGGCTAAGTAAATGTATTTTTTTTATTTTACAAATGTGCAACTATTTACCTGTGTTCCCAAACAATTCACATTTCTTTGAACCTCTGTGCAAAACTTTTAAAAAATTGCCATGTGTAAATGCCCATGAAAAAGTGTCAAAGAATACCAGAGACAATTAAGGCTCATACAAAAGCCAGAGGTCCATGAAGAAAAACAAATGAAGTGAATTACAACACAGCTACAGTACACGAACATGCATCATTCATAAGTAGAATAAGAAGCGGATTGTGTTAGATAGGGTGATTAACCCCGCTCTCCCATTCACACATTAAATTTAATGGTTGGAAGCTAGCCTGGGAAATCAGTTAAAGAGGACGATTTCTGCAAATTTTCAGGTAAATATTTGTATGTAGTGCCTCTACTATGACAAGTCTCCATGTTTTAATGTTCAAAAAGCTCTTTATTTTTGCACTGATTGGTTAGCTGACCAGCTCTGTTGTGATTGGTCAACTTCTTAGAAATGTCATGTACAATGTGTTGGAGCGCTGGCCAATAAAAGGGCCAGTGTGTCACTATGTTACAGAAGGAAACAAAGGAGTCCAATGGAGGCGTTTCAGGCACAAAAACCTATATTATACACTACAGGAAACCGAAACCCCAAGAAGAAATATAGGGCCTCTTTGAGGGGAGTTAATTGAATAATTTGTCGGACAAACTAAAGTGACAAATGTGACTTTGAATAAATGCTGATGGCTTGTTAACACAATAGTCTTATCCACTTTGTCATTTTTGTGTGAGCTTTCCACCATGGGAAATTAGGGGTGAATTTGGCAATTTACATTGCAGTTTAAAAATAAACCGTACAAGGGGCTAGTCGTAATTTCTACAAATCATTAGAAGCCAACATTAAATAATGAATACCTAAATAATGGAGTGCTAGTCACTTAAGTTGTGCTTGGGCATCATATTATTCTCTTTGCATTACAAATATTTTTAAACTTTAAACTTTAGATAAGATAGGTGCTTTTGAGTTCATGTGTATGCTTTTGAGTACATCCTATAATATTCCTGGGCTAAAGACATGACCGGTCTAATAGAGACTAACAACAGTCTGTCCCATTCTTTTTACTTTCTGCTGTGTTCATCCTACTCTACAAATCCGTTCAGAGAGGCTGCAGACTGCATTTACACAAACAAAATACCAGATAACTCAGATTATACATTTCCAGAAAAAGGTTTAATGCAGCAGCTACTGTAAATCATATTGATTTTTTTTCCTTTCTCTAAATCCCGGGATTATGTAACTTTTTTTTTTCACTCACTGTTTGACATCCATTTTTTTCACAGAATATTTAACAAGATTACGAGAGTATGAGAGGGTGACGTAATGCCAGTCCATCCACCATCCTCGGTATGAGTTAGTTTAATCCTAAATCATGATGGATGCACAAATATCACTGGTGATGCTTAAAATGAATAAAGGAGCATTTTGACATTTACATTTAAAGCACTTTTATCCAGAGTGGCAGAAGGCAAAGAAACATAAATCCTGTGACATACATGCACTCATGCCATGTAACCAAATGTACAAGAAGGTCTGCGGCCAAAGAATTACATTTGTGTCATGTGTTTAGGTCATTTTATTTAAGTAAATATTCCTGTATCTGACTTTCTGTTGGTATGTCTGTCTCAACAACCGTTCATCCAATCAACTTTACACTTGGCGGGTGTATTGTTGAGAACTCAAGGAAATGATGTGTCGAATGAAGGCTTTGCAGGACATTGTTTGTAGTACATAAGTAGAATAATTTGTTAGGGATGTACCAATTGCAAATGTATCAGCCAATACTGATACCAATGTTTTGAATAACAATTTGGCAGATGCAGATACTCAAATCTATGATGATGTTTTCTGTTCATTTCTTAGTTTTTAATTATTCCTGTTGACCATAAAAAGCACTTTGAAACTAGCCTAAACAGCCAAATATGAACAATGCAATTTTACAAAGTTCGTTTTTGTGTCTTGACATAAGTCTTCTTGGAGCTGTGTTTATTCTGCTCTGATTCTGTGATGCAGACTTTCAAATCAAATCAAATCAAGTTTTATTTATATAGCACATTTATAAATGATTTTTGGTTGAGCCAAAGTGCTGTACATATAATAAAAATAGCCTATAGTAGAGACACTTTACAGCTACTACAACAACACAGATTGTTGTACTTTAGAAGTTGCAAAACTTGTTTCCCAGGAAAGTGATCCAAAATTGGGGTGGCATTGGGATATATATTTTTCGAATCCTCTGGAGCAGAGAGAGGAGCTGTGGATTATTGTTATTGATTAATACATCAGTGTTCCTTAGGGTCAAAAACACTAAACTCATAACTTAAAATGAAAGCGTTTAGTTTATTTAATAAAAGAGCACATGTTCAATATGAAAAGTGACGGTAGATATAGATTAGTTGCTATTTGGTGCTATATATATCATTAAAAAAAAAAAAATAATAATAATATATATATTTTTTTTTTAAAACGCCTTGCATTTCAGGGGGGGCGCAGGGCTCCGTTGGCGGGGCTCCGTTGGCGGGGCTCCGTTGGCGGGGCTCCGTTGGCGGGGCTCCGTTGGCGGGGCGCAGCGCCCCTCCAAGTAAATGGTAGGGGAAACACTGTGTAACTGTTTGCCTGACTAACCATCATAATTATGCTCCTTGTAGATACAAAATGCACAGTCTTCTTCCTTTTTTGATGTGATTGGCAAAAAACAATTTTTGGGGGGTGGCGCGATTACATGTAAAGTCAATACAAAGACGCGGACGGACGCGAATTAAGCATTTGACACAAAAAAAAAAAATTCAACTCGAGCGTCAAATGCGCGTGGCGTGTTCTCGCGGTAGCCAATCAGCGGTGAGGATCTCAGCCTGCCGTCACTGACGTTGAATCAGAAAACCAAAACATCAGCCATTAGCTGTTAGCACAAAAAGCTCACAGCTCCTCATATCTGTTCAGAAACTGGACAAAAGTAAAACAAGTACAAACCACGGACTGTCTGTGTCTTGGTGAATACAGTCGCTGGTTTATTTATGTCTGTATAATGTTGTTGTGAGTGTGGACGGAGCAGATTAGCCTGATCGGTCAAATCTCCATTCAGAAAACACGCATTTTAAAAGGTTTTTTGCCTGCCGTCTTGTGTGCAGACTTGTCAAAGCATTAATTAATGGTTTTTACTAACCATTATCAGTATTTTGTTACTTCGGCATCATTTTGAAACAACAATTAAATCACGGTAAAATCTGTTCATTTTGTTGTAGTTGTTGATATCTACCATAATATTTACACTGAGATAAGCCCCGCCCCTGGCCAGCGCGTCTTGTATGAATGACGCGAGTTAACACAGCTGACAGCCGCTACGAAACTCTAGCGCAGTGGTACTCAACCTTGTCCTAATCAGGAGCCACATTGACGAAAAAATATTTTTGCAAGAGCCACAATCCAAAAACGCTCCTTTCCTCCCTGAAACCTTTATGCATTTGAGAATATGGATAATAGTAATATGTTACTTAAGAATGAAAAGCATAATGTACAGTGCAATAACTGTGATTTCTTATTTTCACTGCAACCACAAAACACACAAAACAACAGATAACAGACAGCATGTTTACTGATAATCACAGTCCATATAACAGCAGATTATACACAGCAGGGGTTGTCAGAAGAGTAATGTTGACCTTACTTCACACTCAATGTGATTTCTGACACTCCTTCTGCCGCACAAGTGATTTGAAGTCGGGCTCTGCGCTGGAAACGGCGATCCGGAGGGCCTCTGTTGTGTGCTGCAGACTCAATCTGTTTCGGTTGCGACATTTTATTTTTGTGAGCGCAGAGAATGCTGCTTCACACCGGTATGTGGACGGAAACATTGAGATGATGCGTCTTGCCAGTCTGGAGATATTTGGTAGATGCCCCACCAGTTTCCAAAAGTCCACGACATCTGTAATCCGAAATTTATGCTGAAGTTCATCTGAGCTCTTTAACTCCACGAACTCCATTTGAAGCTGCACAAGTCCGAGCTGGTCGCTTATTTGCTTCATTTCATTGACTTCAATCAGGAATGGGTTTTTCACAAGTAGAAAAATATTGCTATGGTCCTTGAAGTCGTGGAATCTGGATGTGTAGTTTTGCTTGAGCTCAGTTAGCACCTCACAGAATTGAGATTGACAGGTCAGGAGAGCGTCTGCATGCATCGCCATCACTTTCTGCACGGTGGGGAAGAAACGGTAATCAGAACCACGGACACTTTGGTCGAGTACATCCAGTTTGTCAGAAAATACTTTGACAGCCGTGTAGAGCTCATACACGGTCTTGTTTCTTCTCTGCATCTTGAGATTAAGTTCGTTCAAGTGCTGCGTAATGTCACACAGGAACGCAACAGACAGCACCCACTCTTTATCATCCAAAAAGGAAAATCGGGAAGTCTCCCCTTGGCCGACAATGAAGGCTTTCAGGGGTTCAATCAAGTCCATTAAATGTGCAAGCATACGTCCTTTAGACAGCCATCTGATCTCGGTGTGTAACACCAAATCTCCATAGTGAGTGTCAAACTCCTCACACAGCAGTTTAAAATTTAAGTGGTTTCTTGCACGGGCCCTGATATAATTAACCACTTCGATTACATTTGCCATCACTTCATTCAGACATTTGAACTTAGCAAACAAGGCTTGTTGATGCACAATACAATGGTATGAGAAAATACCCTCAGCAGCAACCCCGCCGTTTTTAAGCGTCTCTTTCAGCAAGGCCACGGCTCCGTTCCTCTTACCAAGCATCGCCGGTGCGCCATCTGTCGTGAATGCTGTGATTTTTTCTGGGCCAATGTTAAACTTCTGTAATGTTTCCAGCACAGCGTTTTTTATTTCAATGCCCGTTGTTCCATTTTTCAGTGAAACCATGTCAAGTAGTTCCTCTGTAATGTCAAGCTTACTGTTGACCGCCCGGATAAAGATTAGTAATTGTGGCGTGTCATTGACATCCAAGCTTTCGTCCATTGCAAGGCTGACAAACTCAGCGGATGACAGTTTGTCCTTAAGAGTATGTGCAATGTTCTCTGAAATGTCTGATGCCCTCCTAGCTACAGTAGAATCCGACAGTTGCATTTTTTTGGCCTCTCGTTCCAGGTCTTTTTTCTCAGGAAACAACGTTGAACAAGCCAGCAGTATGCAGTCCTTCACCATTTCTCCATCAGTATATGGCTTTATCTTTTTCATCAGTTCATGTGTGATTTTGTAGGATGCCTCTGTCGCTCTTTCACTCGTATTAGTGTGGAAAAAGTTTTTTTGAGCAGTTCGGTTCTGTTTGAGTCTAGCCAGCTTTTCCGCCCTCAGCTCTCCACCTTTCGGAAAGTCGGTACTAAACTTCGGGTGTTTTGTGTTGTGATGGCGCTGCAAATTGGACCTTTTAAATTGTGAAATGATGTTGTCACAAAGCAGGCAGGTGCATTTTTCCGAACCGGTGGAGACGAAGAAAAACTCCAGTTCCCAGTCCTCTTTAAATGTTCGATATTCCTCTTCATATTTCCGTTTAGTCGTAGCCATTTTTGCATAGTGCTGTATAGTTTTCCCAGTGTGACGTAGCAATTATCTCGCGCGAAACAATCAGAGCGCGAAACCTGACATAATATTTGATTGGCTATTCAGAGGGGGAGGGGCGACGACTGATGTGTGACTTGTGAGTGATAATGAAATGTTGATGAATTCTTCTGACTTTGTTTTTCGTTTTTCAAAGATTTTTTTTTTATTTTTTATTTTTTAAGTGGGACTTAAAAGAGCCGCAGTTAGTCTTAAAAGAGCCGCATGCGGCTCGCGAGCCGCGGGTTGAGTATCGCTGCTCTAGCGTTTAGAGACCTAGGCTGCATCTCACTTCTCTTAAATGCAATCCTTGCGTCCCTCACTTGCGTCTTTTCCTTGCGTCTTAGTCCCTCCCACCAGGGAAGCATGGAGAGATGCAAGGAAACCATGGAAGTATAATAAGAACTGGATACAGCGTGGGAGGCGGGGCCTCATTCATTCCTATGAGAGTTGCTCATTGGCGCATGAAGATAAAATGGCTCAACTTTTGAAAGAGCGAAACGTCACAGATTACCCGGCATGCCTGAGAAGTACCCTTATGTGCGCTCATAGCGCATGCACAACTTTAACCACGCCCCCCAAAAGGCTCATTCACATCAAGCACGTCACACGTGTACACATAACAGCACCGCGCGTTTATGACAGCATGGTACTGGATTGTTATAATGGATTTGATATGAACGAGGCGGCAGCTAGCGGCAGCTAGCGGCTAGCTAGTAATTATGCTAATGTACACATCAATCGTTATGTACTTTTATATTACGCTGATAACAGGATCTAGTGATATCCAAGCAACAGAGCTTCATTTAGCATGATACTTTTGTGGGTTGTACATGAAACCACTTGGTAATACAAATATATATGTATTTTGAGTCATGATCGATTGTGATTTAAATCTTTATCTAAAAAGTAAAGCTGATGATGGATTACTGTTGTGGGGTTAAAATAACAATAGCCTACTTATCTTTGAAATGTGATGGAGTAAAAGGATAGTAACTGTGACTATTCATGTTAAGTACCCAACAAGTAACTAAAACATATAGTACTTGAAAGAAAGGTGTAAAATGTTTTCATAAATACCAATATCACACACTACAACACAGACTATAACACCCCTTGTTATTAAATACCAACAATGTGCAATATATTTTTAATTACATTTTCGTAGAGCTTTGACTTTTTCAGCTGAATAAATATTATAACTCTAGATGGTTTTGTTCAGCATTGCCAGCTTCACTGTTGAGCTTTATGTTGTGCCCAGCATTCTCCTGTCCTGTGCTCTTAAATCAAAATGTGGATAAGCATAAAACAACACTAAAATAAACACTACAATACAAGAAATCCAGAAAAACTGCCGTTGGAGGAAAGATGGCCAGCAAAAATCAACTGACTGTGTGAACGTGAAAATGAATAGAACATCACCTCCCATCTTCAGAGCAATCTGACTAATATAACATTAGCGTTAAGAAAGCTTACTTAAATATCTGCCACAACATAAGCAACCGGATCAAAGTAACATTACGTACAGTCCGCGGCACTGTGAGTGCAGACGTCGATGTGTCCCATTATCATTCATATCACATCATATCACATCATAATGTATCATATATTTCCTTATCTGAGTCAGCTTCTTGAGCCGTATCTGGCCGTGCAACACTCACAGTTTCACATCCTGTATGCAGAAGTATTATTTTAAGCAACACATTAAGTTGACGAAACACTCGAGACAAATGTAATTAAAGTTAGACCCACTCGTGTCTTAGACGGGGCAGTGATATCATAAACCTGTTAATGTACGCATTCAAATACTTTCTTTCTTTTGGATAAAGTGTTTAAGTCATGGATGTTTAAAGTTTAAATTATTCAGGGGCGGTTCTAGGGGGGGCCAGTACCCCCCTAACACTGACTTTGGACCCCTGTGGTCCCCCTGAAAATGAAAAAAAAAAAAGAAGAAGTTTATCATTAAACGATTTATTGGCTGACGGAATAGGCGTAACTAACGCTATTTGTCATTATAGTCGTACCCATTAGAGCAGGGGTCTCCAACAGATCGCGAGCTACCCGTAGCTCGCAAGCCCTCAATAAGTAGCTCGCCAAGCAAATCCAAAATCTAAAAAATACACACAAAGAAAGGGAAAGTAATTGAAAGAATCTACTCATATGCATAAAAGAAACCTCAATCATAGCGAACTCTATCTACTTACTACAACTCTATATCTATCCAACATCCCCCCTCCCCCCACAATGAATATGATGTAGTGATTAGTAAAATATGCATAAATAAAAATAAAGAATGCTAACTATAGGTAATATAAGATAAGAATAAACAAGTTTAAATGATTTGTTATTGGTTGTGATCATATTCTAAAGATGTTTGGATTATTGAAAAGTATACAGCTCCCTTTCATATGGGTGTTGAGAGCTGTATCCATCAATTCATTTTGTGGTCAAAGTGCACCAGATTGATGCATTTCACTTCAACATTTTAAAAAAATCTTCCCGGGGGTGCATGTCCCCTGACCCCTCTAGAGGATGTGAGGTCCACCCCCAAATAAAGCAGGTTAAAATAATTTAATTGCATACATTTTCTTTTAGTAAACACTGAAAACGGGTCCCACAGACCCAAACAGCACACAAAGGTTAAAGGTAAGCATATCATAAGGTTAAAATGTGCTAAATATATACACTGCAAAAAACAAAAAGAGGAGTTTAAGTAGCTCATGACTTGTTTTATTTTTGAAAGTAGATCTCATCCTAAAAAAGTTGGAGACCCCTGCATTAGAGCGTAAAAACTTTAACTATAAGTATCTGAAATAAATATGTGTACTGAAACAAATACCAATAACTGTATTGCATTGTTTTCTTATGCGCAATTACTTCATACTGTCTTTGTCTTTTTCGTCCTGCATTTAATGTGCCCCCCTCAGAAAATAACTGGCCCCAGCCTGGCCCCCCCAGTCAAATTGTTCTAGAACCGCCACTGTAATATTTGTCTAATATTATAGTTCACTTTTCATTCAGGAAGTATGACGCTGCGCTGTCGATACGTTTCTCCATGTTTGTGATTGGTCAAATGTTGCTAGCCCCGCCCCTTTCATGTGAACGTGCAACTCAGGCGGACAGAGAAACCCTGGCTTGAGTTACCGAGTTGATAACCAGCGACGTAGGACCGCTTAGCGAGAGCTCGTTTCTTTTGGATTAGGTAAGCGGGTAACTCAAACATATCCAGGGTATGTTGAACCGGCTTCATAGTACAGGCCTCTGGTTGTCTTTGCAACAACAGCAATGTTGGGGTTTTAGGCTAGTATATGATGTGCATATCACTATACAAAAATAGGTTGAGAAACACCAACCGACACAGTTAACAACATCTTGACTTTATTTGATAATTTTACAGTAATTAGCATAACGTTCATAGTTCGCATTTTGTTTCACAAATTGTTTCAATTTCAAAACACATTAGCCAGTTATGCCATAAGATAGAACAAGCTAAATATGAACCGTAACCTACATGATCCGCCCTTTGTTACTTTTGTTGTACAAGATAATTGCAGACAAAGATGCAATAATTAGTGTTAGGGTCATTTTAACTTAATTTAATTTTTGTAAAGTGAATTGACAAATAAGTTTTGTGCCAAAGTCTTTAACATCAGATGTGTTTATCTTTTAATCAACTATTCAATCTAAACCTTTTAGTTGAAATAGCAAATTGAGGGCAGCACAAATTAAAACATTTAGAATGTTAACGGATTGAAAAGTTCCCAGTTGTGTGATTTAGTGTGTTTTAATGATGAAATGTCGAACCAAGACAAATAAAGGACTGCTTCTTGCTTTTTTGTATCAAATACGAGTGTGAGTGTAGTGTGTTATGGGTTTTGTTAATGGTCTGTGTTCCCAGAGGGAGTTTGTCTCCCAGACATCCCCCCCCTGCCTGAAAACGCCTCCATTGGACTGCTTTGTTTACCTTCGTAACATGGTGACATCACTGTGTAACACTAGTGCATCTATTGGCTGGCAATCCAACACATTTTGCGTGATAGGCTAAGGGGCGGGACATATCTAAGTGGTTGACCATCATAGAATAATGAGCTCTGGTTTCAGGACAGAGGGTGAAAAGAGGTGCTGCAGCACATTGCAGTATGAGAAAATTAAAACAGTTTAAACATTAAACCATGTAAACACCCACAGTAGAGGTACAAAATACAAATATTAACCTGAAAGTGAGCATAATATGTCATCTTTAAAGGTCCATTTTACAAATGGATTTATTTTTGAAGCTTTTATTGATGTTTTTTCTAGCTCTACATCATGTGAGATTCTTTATGGTGCCCTTTTTTGTTTCCCTTCCTGCCACTCGTTTCTATCTCTCTCTCTCCCCCCCCCCCCCCCCCCCCTCCCCTCTCTCTCCGTGCTGCTGTCACTTCCTATGAACGGACAGGCCCGTGTTGTGTTTGGGCCACACAGGCCACGCTGGAGCTCAAGCCGCCTGACTCACAAGCTCTCGGCTGTAGAGAGAGAATGTCACTGCACATTGGGTTGCCTTGCGCGTTACACAAGCGCAAACACACACAGCAAACAAACAAAGTCTGCGACGTGAAAACACACACATGCTCGCAGACAGAGCAAGCCAAGCAAATCCCAACTTACAAACACGATCACACCAGGCTATTTTTAGACGGGATGCAGACTCATATGCAGCAGGATAATGAACTCGATGGAGGTGAATGAATGAATGTGTGGCATGCTGCTCTTGCACAGTGCTAGAGTCACGGTGTCCCCACTGTTGAGTTCAGGTTTGATGGGACGGAGTGATGTCAATGTAGGCCTGTGTGAATCACTGTATCTGGTTCAGGTTTTTACGTTTCAGTTCTGTAAACCTGAGATCCAAAAGAGCTGTGACATGTTTCAACCATAGACTCTATATATAAAGGTTTCAACCATGGATGTATAAAGATAAGTGGTTACAGCGTTGGAGGCGGGGCCCTGACTATTCCTATGAAAGGTGCAACGCAGTGGTGCATAAAGCCAAAAGGCCCTGACTCTCCAACACAAAAATACCCAAATCTGGGGGATCTGGGCCAAAGAGCATGCACACTTGTGAGTCCTTAAGCCCCGCCTCCAATCCTCTCCATCCTGGAAGCGTCATGTCTGGTCACAGCCTTTATATAAACAGTCTATGGTCACGACTCAGTCTTTGAGGACCTAATGATTTTAAAAGGGCTATTCAAGTGTTTGTACTTGGTAGTTGATGCACCTGATAACATACCCAGTAATTTACGGACAAAAAGTATTTTTGGAAACCAATGACAACACAGACTTACACGGAAGTTGAATGTACCACTGTTTGGTCACGATAAAAATTTGCTTCAATGCCGGGTGTTTCATTTTATAAACAATAAAAGCGTAAAGGACTGTTCTTCTTAAATTGGGCCTAATTTAAAGTGGACCTATCATGCTATATTTGAACAATATATTGTAGGGCCATACCCTATATAAAGTATATAAATATAGTTTTTTTTTCAAAATACCAAACAGATCCTGCATTTTAGCCATGCCTCGTTTCGCTCTATTTGCTCTTTCCAGCCCTGTTTTTGCAGAGACTGATTCTGTGAACTGCAGCTGACCACACCCCCCTGCAGGAGAGGGAAGCGTGCTTTGAGATCAGCTGCTGGGCTGTCAGAAGACGGGAGAAAAAGAGATCTCCGTCCTCTGTGTTTTATTCTTATATGATTATATAGAGTCATTATTCATTTTTTTAAAGCTCAATAAATAACAAAGAAGACCTTTGACAGGCACTTTTCTAATTTTGTCCGGAAGATTTCAACTTTAACGACATGTTGACTGGCGAAAAAAAATCGAACTGAAACTCTGCCGCACGGTCCCCTCGTTCCTTGGAAGAGGCGGAGAGGTGGGTGTTTGTCATCTGCTGGTGGACTACCGGAGAGAATTACAGCGAGGGAGGGATTGCATTGAATAACAGCAGCAGGAGCAAAAGCTTGCCTCGGGG